>NW_026967508.1:5364885-5664885 GCF_028390025.1 Pseudophryne corroboree | reverse complement strand
CATTCAGCTTGGTGGAAGTAGTAAAAGTGGTCTTACGACTTCCCCTCTGGGATGACCATCGACTCCCAGCAGCAACAACAGCAGCGCCAGCAGCAGTAGGCGTTACACTCAAGGATGCAGGAGAGGACTCGTCAGAAGTGCCAGTGACATGGCCTTCAGGACTATTGGCATTCCTGGGGATGGAGGAAATTGACACTGAGGGAGTTGGTGGGGTGGTTTGCGTGAGCTTGGTTACAAGAGGAAGGGATTTACTGGTCAGTGGACTGCTTCCGCTGTCGCCCAAAGTTTTTGAACTTGTCACTGACTTATGATGAATGCGCTGCAGGTGACGTATAAGGGAGGATGTTCCGAGGTGGTTAACGTCCTTACCCCTACTTACTACAGCTTGACAAAGGCAACACACGGCTTGACACCTGTTGTCCGCATTTCTGTTGAAATATTTCCACACCGAAGAGCTGATTTTTTTGGTATTTTCACCAGGCATGTCAATGGCCATATTCCTTCCACGGACAACAGGTGTCTCCCCGGGTGCCTGACTTAAACAAACCACCTCCCCATCAGAATCCTCCTTGTCAATTTCCTCCCCAGCGCCAGCAACACCCATATCCTCCTCATCCTGGTGTACTTCAACACTGACATCTTCAATCTGACTATCAGGAACTGGACTGCGGGTGCTCCTTCCAGCACTTGCAGGGGGCGTGCAAATGGTGGAAGGCACATTCTCTTCACGTCCAGTGTTGGGAAGGTCAGGCATCGCAAACGACACAATTGGACTCTCCTTGTGGATTTGTGTTTCAGTTCTTTGCTGTGCTTTTGCCAGCTTAAGTCTTTTCATTTTTCTAGCGAGAGGCTGAGTGCTTCCATCCTCATGTGAAGCTGAACCACTAGCCATGAACATAGGCCAGGGCCTCAGCCGTTCCTTGCCACTCCGTGTGGTAAATGGCATATTGGCAAGTTTACGCTTCTCCTCCGACGATTTTAATTTAGATTTTTGAGTCCTTTTTTTTACTGATCTTTTCTGTTTTGGATTTTACATGCTCTGTACTATGACATTGGGCATCGGCCTTGGCAGACGACGTTGATGGAATTTCATCGTCTCGGCCATGACTAGTGGCAGCAGCTTCAGCACGAGGTGGAAGTGGATCTTGATCTTTCCCTATTTTTGGAACCTCAACATTTTTGTTCTCCATATTTTAATAGGCACAACTAAAAGGCACCTCAGGTAAACAATGGAGATGGATGGATACTAGTATACTTATGGATGACGAGTGACTGACGACACAGAGGTAGCTACAGCCGTGGACTACCGTACTGTGTCTGCTAGTATAGAGCTGATAATTAATGATATAAAAAAATATATATATAACTACTGTAGGTATATATAATATAATGACGGACCTGGTGGACACTGTCAGCAGACTGCTAAACTACTAGTATGAAGAAGATAGAAAAAAAACCCCACCACAGGTAGGTATACAATTATGGACGAGCACTGACGACACAGAGGTAGCTACAGCCGTGGACTACCGTACTGCGTCTGCTAGTATAGATAGCATAATAAATATATTACTACTGTAGGTATATAATATAATGACGGACCTGGTGGACACTCAGCAGACTGCTAAACTACTAGTATGAAGAAGATAGAAAAAAAAAACCCACCACAGGTAGGTATACAATTATGGACGAGTGACGACACAGAGGTAGGTACAGCCGTGGCCTACCGTACTGCGTCTGCTAGTATAGATAATATAATAAATATATTACTACTGTAGGTATATAATATAATGACAGACCTGGTGGACACTGTCAGCAGACTGCTAAACTACTAGTATGAAGAAGATAGAAAAAAAAACCCCACCACAGGTAGGTATACAATTATGGACGAGTGACGACACAGAGGTAGCTACAGCCGTGGACTACCGTACTGCGTCTGCTAGTATAGATAATATAATAAATATATTACTACTGTAGGTATATAATATAATGACAGACCTGGTGGACACTGTCAGCAGACTGCTAAACTACTAGTATGAAGAAGATAGAAAAAAAACCCCCACCACAGGTAGGTATACAATTATGGACGAGTGACGACACAGAGGTAGCTACAGCCGTGGACTACCGTACTGCCTCTGCTAGTATAGATAATATAATAAATATATTACTACTGTAGGTATATAATATAATGACGGACCTGGTGGACACTGTCAACAGACTGCTAAACTACTAGTATGAAAAAGATAGAACCCCCCCCCCCACAGGTAGGTATACAATTATGGACGAGCACTGACGACACAGAGGTAGCTACAGCCGTGGACTACCGTACTGTGTCTGCTAGTATAGAGATGATAATGATATAAAAAATATATATGTATCACTACTGTAGGTATATATAATATAATGATGGACCTGCTGGACACTGTCAGCAGACTGCTAAACTAACTAGTACTGGACTAGTATGAATGAAGATAGAAAAAAGAAAACACCACACAGGTAGAGGTATATTATTTACAATATTGGCCGAGCACTAGTAGTCACGACACAGAGGTAGCACTAGCTACAGACGTGGACTACCGTACTGCGTCTGCTAATATAGAGATGATAAAGATGATAGAGATGAAAAAAAAATATATAACACTACTGTAGGTAAATATTTATATAATATAATGAATGACGGACCTGCTGGACACTGTCAGCAGAATGCGTTTATAGAATATAAAAAAAAAAAAAATCCACAGGAGTGTTTAACTTTTTCAGGCAGACAATATACTGGTGGTCACACTGGCAGCAAAAGTGTGCACTGTACTCCTGCTATAACTGCTCCCCAGTCTCCCCCACAATTAAGCTGTGTGAGCAGTGAGCACTCAGCACAGTCAGATATACATAGATAGATAGATATATCATGCAGCACACTGAGGCTGAGCACAGTCAGATATGGTATGGAGCGTTTTTTTTCAGGCAGAGAACGGATAAAAAAAAACTAGCAAAACTCTGCACTGACTGTACTCCTCCTAACAGCTGCTCCCCAATCTTCCCCACAATAAGCTAAGCAGTAGCAAATAGCAATCAGATCAACTAACTAAACGTAGAGGACGCCAGCCACGTCCTCTCCCTATCAATCTCAATGCACGTGTGAAAATGGCGGCGACGCGCGGCTCCTTATATAGAATCCGAGTCTCGCGAGAATCCGACAGCGGGATGATGACGTTCGGGCGCGCTCGGGTTAACCGAGCAAGGCGGGAGGATCCGAGTCTGCTCGGACCCGTGCAAAAAAGGCTGAAGTTCGGGGGGGTTCGGATTCCGAGGAACCGAACCCGCTCATCTCTATATAAGATATATATATATTTCTCTTACGTCCTAGAGGATGCTGGGGATTCTGTAAGGACCATGGGGTATAGACGGGCTCCGCAGGAGACACGGGCACTTTAAGACCTTTAATAATAATAATAATAATTTATATAGCGCTCTTTCTCCAATAGGACTCAAGGCGCTTAACAGATACATAGCATAATATAGTACAGAAAAATAAGATTTTACTCACCGGTAAATCTATTTCTCGTAGTCCGTAGTGGATTCTGGGGACTCCGTAAGGACCATGGGGAATAGACGGGCTAAAGAAAGAATTAGGTCTACTGGTGTGCACTGGCTCCTCCCTCTATGACCCTCCTCCAGACCTCAGTTAAGGAAACTGTGCCTGGAAGAGCTAACATTACAAGGAAAGGATTTTGGAATCCAGGGTAAGATTCATACCAGCCACACCAATCACACCGTATAACTCGTGATAACCAATCCTAGTTAACAGTATGCACAAACACGGAGCATCAGACAACCTGATGCAAACATAACATAACCCTTTGTTAAGCAATAACTATATACAAGTATTGCAGAAGAAGTCCGCACTTGGGACGGGTGCCCAGCATCCACTACGGACTACGAGAAATAGATTTACCGGTGAGTAAAATCTTATTCTCTCTGACGTCCTAAGTGGATGCTGGGGACTCCGTAAGGACCATGGGGATTATACCAAAGCACCCAAACAGGCGGGAGAGTGCGGATGACATTGCAGCACCGAATGAGCAAACTCAAGGTCCTCCTCAGCCAGGGTATCAAGTAGCTGCTCGGCAAAGTTGTAATGCCTAGACCCCTCGGGCAGCCGCCCAAGAAGAGCCCACCTTCCTTGTGGAATGGGCCTTTACTGATCTTGGATGCGGCAACCCAGTCGCAGAATGAGCCTGCTGAATCGTGTTACAGATCCAGCGAGCAATAGTTTGCTTTGAAGCAGGAGCACCCAGCTTATTGGATGCATACAGGATTAACAGCGACTCCGTTTTCCTGACCTTAGCCGTTCTGGCCACTTAAATCTTCAAAGCCATGACCACATCCAGCAACTCGGAATCCTCCAAGTCACTGGTAGCTACAGGCACCACAATAGGTTGGTTCATATGAAAGGATGACACTACCTTCGGCAGAAATTGCTGATGAGTCCGCAATTCTGCCCTGTTCATATGAAAAACCAGATAGGGGCTTTTATGTGACAAAGCCGCCAATTCCGACACACGCCTAGCTGAAGCTAAGGCTAGCAGCATGACCACCTTCCACGTGAGATATTTAACTCTACTGTTTTGAGTGGTTCAAACCAATGTGATTTCAGGAAACTCAACACCACGTTAAGATCCCAAGGTGCCACTGGAGGCACAAACAGGGGCTGTATATGCAGCACTCCCTTCACAAAGGTCTGAACTTCAGGAAGAGTAGCCAGTTCTTTTTGAAAGAAAATGGATAAGGCCGAAATCTGGACCTTAATGGATCCCAATTTTAGGCCCAAAGACACCCCCGACTGTAGGAAGTGAAGGAAACGGCCCAGCTGGAATTCCTCTGTAGGAGCCTTCCTGGCCTCACACCAAGCAACATATTTTCGCCATATACGGTGATAATGCTTAGCCGTTACATCCTTCCTAACCTTTATGAGCGTAGGAATAACCTTATCCGGAATCCCTTTTTCTGCTAGGATCCGGCGTTCAACCGCCATGCCGTCAAACGCAGCCGCGGTAAGTCTTGGAACAGACAGGGCCCCTGTTGCAACAGATCCTGTCTTAGGGGCAGAGGCCATGGGTCCTCTGTGAGCAATTCTTGCAGTTCCGAATACCAAGCCCTTCTTGGCCAATCCGGAACAACGAGTATCTGACTCCTCTTTTTCTTACGATTCTCAGCACCTTGGGTTTGAGAGGAAGAGGAGGAAACACATAAACCGACTGGAACGCCCACGGTGTTACTAGTGCATCTACAGCTATCGCCTGAGGGTCTCTTGACCTGGCGCAATACATTTGTAGCTTTTTGTTAAGGCGGGACGCCATCATGTCCACCTGTGGCAGTTCCCACCGATCCGTAATCTGTGAGAAGACTTCCTGATGAAGTCCCCACTCTCCCGGGTGGAGGTCGTGTCTGCTGAGGAAGTCTGCTTCTCAGTTGTCCACTCCCGGAATGAACACTGCTGACAGTGCTTTTACGTGATTCTCCGCCCAACTAAGAATTCTGGTGGCTTCTGCCATCGCCATCCTGCTCCTTGTGCCGCCTTGACGGTTTACATGAGCCACTGTGGTGATGTTGTCTGATTGAATCAGCACCGGTTTGTCTCGAAGCAGGCTCTCCGCCTGACTTAGGGCATTGTATATGGCCCTTAGTTCCAGGATGTTTATGTGAAGGCATGTCTCCTGACTTGACCACAGGCCTTGGAAGTTTCTTCCCTGTGTGACTGCCCCCCACCCTCGGAGGCTCGCATCCGTGGTCACCAGGACCCAGTCCTGAATGCCGAACCTTCGGCCCTCGAGAAGGTGAGCACTCTGCAGCCACCACAGGAGCGACACCCTGGCCCTGGGGGATAGGGTGATCAGCCAATGCATCTGTAGATGTGATCCGGACCACTTGTCCAACAGATCCCATTGAAAAGTCCTCGCATGGAACCTTCCGAAGGGAATGGCCTCGTATGATGCCACCATCTTCCCCAGGACCCGCGTGCAGTGATGCACCGACACCTATTTTGGTTTCAGTAAGCCTCTGACCAAAGTCATGAGCTCCTGAGCCTTCTCCGTCGGGAGATACACCCTCTTCTGATCTGTGTCCAGAATCATGCCCAGAAAGGACAGACGAGTCGTAGGGATCAACTGCGACTTTGGTATATTCAGAACCCAGCCGTGCTGTTGTAACACCCCCTGAGAGCGTGCTACGCTGATCAACTGATCCCTGGACCATGCCTTTATAAGGAGATCGTCCAACTACAGGATAATTGAGACTCCAGTCTTCACATAAGGTAGCGTACAGCAGTGCAGCTGTGCGCCATTGCTCCCACAGCACACCACACACTCCGGTCACTGTAGGGTGCAGGGCGCAGGGGGGGGGGGGGGGCGCCCTGGGCAGCAATAAGGTACTTTTTTGGCAAAGTAGGCAGACATACAGGTGGGCACTGTATGTCTGCATGAGCCCCCGCCATTATTTCATACAAAATCGCGGGACAGAAGCCCGCCGTGAACGGGGCGGGGGTTCTTCCTCAGCACTCACCAGCGCCATTTTCTCTTCACAGCTCCGCTGGAAGGAAGCTCCCCAGACTCTCCCCTGCAGAATCATGGTAGAGGGGTGGAAAAAAGAGGGGGGGGGGGGCACATAAATTTAGGCGCAAATCATACAATACAGCAGCTACTGGGTAAACACTGAATTACTGTGTTTTTTCCCGGGTTATATAGCGCTGGGGTGTTTGCTGGCAAACTCTCTCTCTGTCTCTCCGAGGGGCCTGGTGGGGGAACTGTCTTCAAAAGAGCTTCCCCTGTGTGTATGGTGTGTCGGTACGCGTGTGTCGACATGTTTGACGAGGAAGGCTATGCGGAGGTGGAGTGGGAAGAAATGAGTGTGGTGTCGCCGCCCCCGGTGCTGACACCGGATTGGATGGATATGTGAAAGGTTTTAAATGAGAATGTTAATTCCTTACATAAAAGGCTGGATAAAGCAGAAGCCTTGGGACAGTCTGGGTCTCAGCCCATGCCTGATCCTACAGCGCAGGGATCGTCAGGGTCTCAAAAGCGTCAACTATCCCAGGTTGTTGACACAGATATCGTCACGGAGCCCGACTCTAGTGTCGATGATGAGGAGGCCAGATTACAACCTAAAATGGCCAAGGCTATAAGATATATGATTATAGCTATGAAAGAGGTGTTACACATCTCTGAGGAAAGCCCTGTCCCTGACAAGAGGGTAAATATGTTTGGGGAAAAGAGACAGGTAGTGACTTTTCCCCAATCTCATGAATTAAATGAGCTATGTGAGAAAGCGTGGGAATCACCAGATAAGAAACTGCTGATCCCCAAAAGAATGCTAATGGCGTACCCTTTCCCGCCATCGGACAGGTTACGCTGGGAATCCGCCCCGTGGGTAGACAAAGTGTTGACACACTTATCTAAAAAGGTGGCCCTACCGTCACAGGACACGGCAGCCTTAAAAGATCCTACAGATAGAAAGCAGGAAGCTATCCTAAGGTCCATATACACACATTCTGGTACCGTGCTTAGGTCGGCAATTGCGTCGGCATGGATGTGTAGTGCAGTAGCAGCGTGGGCAGATATGTTATCTGAAGAGATGGATGCCCTGGACAAGGATACTATCTTACTAACACTGGGGCATATAAAAGACACTGTCCTGTATATGAGGGATGCTCAGAGAGACATTACCATGCTGAGCTCTAGAATAAATGCTATGTCGATTTCGGCCAGAAGGGGCCTGTGGACTCTACAATGGACAGGTGATGCCGACTCTAAGCGGCACATGGAGGTTTTGCCTTATAAGGGTGTGGAATTATTTGGGGAAGGTCTGTCGGACCTTGTGGCCACAGCTACGGCTGGGAAGTCAAATTTTCTACCATTTATTCCATCACAACCTAAGAAAGCACCGTATTATCAAATGCAGTCCTTTCGTTCACAGAAGGGTAAGAAGGTCCGAGGTGCGTCCTTTCTTGCCAGAGGCAAGGGTAGAGGAAGGAAGCTGCACAACACAGCTAGTTCCCAGGAACAGAAGTCCTCCCCGGCTTCAACTAAGTCCACTGCATGACGCTGGCGCTCCACATGTGGAGCCAGGGCCGGTGGGGGCGCGTCTCCGAAATTTCAGCCACCAGTGGGTTCGCTCACAGGCGGATCCCTGGGTTATACAAATAGTATCTCAGGGGTACAGGCTGGAATTCGAAGAGATGCCCCCTCGCCGCTTCCTCAAATCGGCTCTGCCAACATCCCCCATGGAGAGGGAGTTGGTGTTCGCTGCGATTCACCAGTTGTATCTCCAGCAGGTGGTGGTGGAGGTCCCCCTCCTTCAGCGGGGGAGAGGATATTATTCCACAATGTTTATGCTACTGAAACCGGACGGTTCGGTCAGGCCCATTTTGAACCTAAAATCCCTGAACGTTTTTCTAATACAGTTCAAGTTCAAGATGGAATCGCTGAGAGCGGTCATTGCAAGCCTGGAAGAAGGGGATTTTATGGAATTGCTGGACATAAAGGATGCTTACCTGCATGTCCCCATTTATCCGCCTCATCAGGAGTACCTCAGGTTTGTGGTACAGGATTGTCACTGCCAATTCCAGACGTTGCCGTTTGGTCTCTCCACGGCACCGAGGATATTTACCAATGTAATGGCAGAGATGATGGTGATACTGAGAAAACAAGGAATCACAATTATCCCATACTTGGACCATCTCCTTATAAAGGCCAGGTCCAGGGAACAGTTGTTGATCAGCGTAGCACGCTCTCAGGAGGTGTTACAGCAACACGGTTAGGTTCTGAATATACCCAAGTCGCAGTTGATCCCTACGACTCGTCTGCCCTTTCTGGGCATGATTCTGGACATAGACCAGAAGAGGGTGTTTCTCCCGATGGAGAAGGCTCAGGAACTCATGACGTTGGTCAGAGGGTTATTGAAACCAAAACAGGTGTCGGTACATCACTGCACGCAGATCCTGGGAAAGATGGTGGCATCATACGATGCCATTCCCTTCGGAAGGTTCCATGCGAGGACTTTTCAATGGGATCTGTTGGACAAGTGGTCTGGATCACATCTGCAGATGCATCGGCTGATCACCCTATCCCCCAGGGCCAGGGTGTCGCTCCTGTGGTGGCTGCAGAGTGCTCACCTTCCCGAGGGCCGAAGGTTCGGCGTTCAGGACTGGGTCCTGGTGACCACGGATGCGAGCCTCCGAGGGTGGGGAGCAGTCACACAGGGAAGAAATTTCCAAGGCCTGTGGTCAAGTCAGGAGACTTGTCTTCACATAAACATCCTGGAAATAAGGGCTATATACAACGCCCCAAGTCAGGCGGAGGGCCTGCTTTGAGACAAATCGGTGCTGATCCAATCAGACAACATCACCGCAGTGGCTCATGTAAACCGTCAAGGCGGCACAAGGAGCAGGGTGGCGATGGCAGAAGCCACCAGAATTCTTAGTTGGGCGGAGAATCACATAAAAACACTGTCAGCAGTGTTCATTCCGGGAGTGGACAACTGGGAAGCAGACTTCCTCAGCAGGCACGACCTCCACCCGGGAGAGTGGGGACTTCATCCAGAGGTCTTCACACAGATCACAGACCGGTGGGAACTGCCACAGGTGGACATGATGGCGTCCCGTCTAAACAAAAAGCTACAAATAGCTGTGGACGCACTAGTGACACCGTGGGTGTTCCAGTCGGTTTATGTGTTTCCTCCTCTTCTGCTCATACCCAAGGTACTGAGAATCATAAGAAAAAGAGGAGTGAGAACAAATTCTCATTGTTCCGGATTGGCCAAGAAGGGTTTGGTATCCGGATCTGCAAGAAATGCTCTGATAATGCTGATATTGATTACCTTATAACCTTTACTATATGGGTAAGAGACTAATACGCAATTGGCGTATGATATACCGTAAGGGTACGCACTTAGCGTAGTAGACGCTTAGCCGTGGACGAGACGCACGAGCGGCACGTTCGCTCACGGCTTAATGCGTAGAGTCAAGCACGCTATAGGCTGCTGACTGACGTAATGATACGCTACCAGCGTAGCGGACGCTCGAGACCACGAGGAGATCACGAGCGGCGCAGACGCTCACACTATGACAATCAGTAAACCTTGAATGTAACACACAGAATGGACACTTATGCTGTAGACCTTGTTCTGAAACACTGTAGCGATATAACGCTGCTTAACCTTAATAATACTAAAGCTGCTTGAGCGATTAAGACGCTCTTATTACCCTTTGCAATATAATGAACACACAATACCGTGCTAAGGATCCAACACCTTTACTAACAAGCGTCTTAAGTTATATCGAAAAGAGAAACAGTTCACAAATCATACACTACAAACTAACATATAATTCTAACAGATTATCTAGACAGAAATATACAATAACGTTACAGTCTTATACTATATCAGAGAGATAGAGAGAGAGAGAGAATGGCCAATACAAAACATAGAGCGAGATGATTGCAGAGAAACTTACGCACAAAGGGGAACAATCGCATGCGCCTTCCCGGATATCCAGCTCCCGATTATCAGTGATGAGAACCGTTGAAAGAGTAGAGAGTGAGTGCTGGCCCAGGTCGGCTTGTCCTTCTATACACTGCATACAGTATACTACAAAGGGACCTATAATCTCATTGTTCATTGGACACAGGAATGTCTCCTCGCATCATAACAAAAGGTCATAGGTTAGTTTGAACAGGTGGGCTGTGGCTATTACAATCAGCTCAGGTGGGAGGGAATTTCCGGATTCCCGCCGCATAGATAATGAACTGCAAATATATGAAATGTCCAGAAACTACTAATGGCCATAACTATATGCAGGAGCGTTTAATCTGTACCTAACCAACACCGGATTATTTCCCTTAAAATACTCTTCGGTTAGGTACCAGACACACCTGTTCTACCTTAATCAGACCCTTTGTACCACGTAAAGAGGGATTCCCAAGTCCGTGAACAAGTTACATTAACCAAACTCACATTTATCACTAAAGGGAACATTACCTATAAAACCTGCTATATGGAATTATTAAAGAGCGATTGAGTCGCTTGCTAGACGCACACAAACTCTACCGTAAGTGCACATACCATGCGCTCGAGCGCACGCCTGTTCAGGCGCCGTCACGCATCTGCGAGTATGTGCACGCACACCAGTGAAAGTGCATGTGCAGCGGGCACACGCATGAGGTGAATATATGGCAACGTGCAGCACGATATTTATCTGACTTTGACAGCTCACAGAGGACCCATGGCCTCTGCCTCTAAGACAGGATCTGTTACTACAGGGGCCCTGTCTGTTCCAAGACTTACCGCAGCTGCGTTTGACGGCATGGCGGTTGAACGCCGGATCCTAGCAGAAAAAGGGATTCCGGATGAGGTTATTCCTACGCTTATAAAGGCTCGGAAGGATGTAACGTCTAAGCATTATCACCGTATATGGTGAAAATATGTTGCTTGGTGTGAGGCCAGGAAGGCTCCTACAGAGGTATTCCAGCTGGGCCGTTTCCTTCACTTCCTACAGTCGGGGGTGTCTTTGGGCCTAAAATTGGGATCCATTAAGGTCCAGCTTTCGACCTTATCCATTTTCTTTCAAAAAGAACTGGCTACTCTTCCTGAAGTTCAGACCTTTGTGAAAGGAGTGCTGCATATACAGCCCCCGTTTGTGCCTCCGGTGGCACCTTGGGATCTTAACGTGGTGTTGAGTTTCCTGAAATCACATTGGTTTGAACCACTCAAAACAGTGGAGTTAAAATATCTCACGTGGAAGGTGGTTATGCTGCTAGCTTTGGCTTCAGCTAGGCGTGTGTCGGAATTGGCGGCTTTATCACATAAAAGCCCCTATCTGGTGTTTCATATGGACAGAGCAGAATTGCAGACTCGTCAGCAATTTCTGCCGAAGGTAGTCTTATCCTTTCATATGAACCAACCTATTGTGGTTCCTGTGGCTACAAGGGACTTGGAGGATTCCGAGTTACTAGATGTAGTGCGGGCTTTGAAGATTTACGTGGCCAGAACGGCTAAGGTCAGGAAAACTGAGTCGCTGTTTGTCCTGTATGCATCCAACAAGCTGGGTGCTCCTGCTTCAAAGCAAACTATTGCTCGCTGGATCTGTAACACGATTCAACAGGCTCATTCTGCGGCTAGATTGCCGCATCCAAAATCATTAAAAAGGCCCATTCCACAAGGAAAGTGGGCTCTTCTTGGGCGGCTGCCCGAGGGGTCTCGGCATCACAGAGCAGCTACTTGGTCAGGTTCAAACACTTTTGCAAAGTTCTGCAAGTTTGATACCCTGGCTGAGGAGGACCTTGTGTTTGCTCTTTCGGTGCTGCAGAGTCATCCGCACTCTCCCGCCCGTTTGGGTGCTTTGGTATAATCCCCATGGTCCTTACAGAGTCCCCAGCATCCACTTAGGACGTTAGAGAAAATAAGATTTTACTCACCGGTAAATCTATTTCTCGTAGTCCGTAGTGGATGCTGGGTGCCCGTCCCAAGTGCGGACTTCTTCTGCAATACTTGTATATAGTTATTGCTTAACAAAAAGGGTTATGTTATGTTACATCAGGTTGTCTGATGTGTTTTATTTGTTCATACTGTTAACTGGGTTTGGTTGTCACGAGTTATACGGTGTGATTGGTGTGGCTGGTTTGAGTCTTACCCTGGATTCCAAAATCCTTTCCTTGTAATGTCAGCTCGTCCGGGCGCAGTTTCCTTAACTAAGGTCTGGAGGAGGGACATAGAGGGAGGAGCCAATGCACACCAGTAGACCTAATTCTTTTTTAGAGTGCCCTATCTCCTGCGGAACCCGTCTATTCCCCATGGTCCTTACGGATTCCCCAGCATCCACTACGGACTACGAGAAATAGATTTACCGGTGAGTAAAATCTTATTTCTCTAACGTCCTAGTGGCTGCTGGGGACTCCGTAAGGACTATGGGGAATAGACGGGCTCCGCAGGAGACTGGGCACTCTAAGAAAGATTTAGGACTACCTGGTGTGCACTGGCTCCTCCCCCTATGACCCTCCTCCAAGCCTCAGTTAGATTTCTGTGCCCGGCTGAGCTGGATGCACACTAGGGGCTCTCCTGAGCTCCTAGAAAGAAAGTGTTTGTTAGGTTTTTTATTTTCAGTGAGACCTGCTGGCAACAGGCTCACTGCACCGAGGGACTAAGGGGAGAAGAAGCGAACCTACCTAAGTGGTGGTAGCTTGGGCTTCTTAGGCTACTGGACACCATTAGCTCCAGAGGGATCGAACACAGGACCCGACCTCGTCGTCCGTTCCCGGAGCCGCGCCGCCGTCCCCCTTACAGAGCCAGAAGCAAGAAGGTGGTCCAGAAAATCGGCGGCTGAAGACTTCTGTCTTCTCCAAGGTAGCGCACAGCACTGCAGCTGTGCGCCATTGCTCCTCTTGCACACCACACACTGCGGTCACTGATGGGTGCAGGGCGCTGGGGGGGGGCGCCCTGAGCAGCAATATTAACACCTTGGCTGGCAAACTAACACCATATATAGCCCCAGGGGCTATATAGGTGTATATTAACCCCTGCCAGATATATTAAAATAGTGGGAGAAAGCCCACCGAAAAAGGGGCGGGGCCTTCTCCCTCAGCACACTGGCGCCATTTTTCCCTCACAGCTCCGCTGGAGGGAAGCTCCCTGGCTCTCCCCTGCAGTCCTGCACTACAGAAAAGGGTAAAATAGAGAGAGGGGGCACAAATTAGGCGCAGTATAACGATTTTATGCAGCTATAAGGGGAAAACACACTTCTATAGGTGATATCCCTGTGATATATAGCGCTCTGGTATGTGCTGGCATACTCTCCCTCTGTCTCCCCAAAGGGCTTTGTGGGGTCCTGTCCTCTGTAAGAGCATTCCCTGTGTGTCTGCTGTGTGTCGGTACTGCTGTGTCGACATGTATGAGGAGGAAAATGATGTGGAGGCGGAGCAAATGGCTGTGAATGTAATGTCACCCCCTGCGGGGTCGACACCTGTGTGGTTGGACTTATGGAAGGAATTGCGTGAAAGTGTCA
Organism: Pseudophryne corroboree; assembly: GCF_028390025.1. Lineage (NCBI taxonomy): Eukaryota > Metazoa > Chordata > Amphibia > Anura > Myobatrachidae > Pseudophryne > Pseudophryne corroboree. The sequence goes on along the minus strand of NW_026967508.1, from coordinate 5,650,841 downwards.
ACTCCTTACACAAAAGGTTTGACGACATAGGACAGCCGGCTACACAGCTTGTGCCTGTTCCAGCGTCTCAAATGTCATCAGGGGCTTTAAAACGCCCGCTACCTCAGGTGACAGATACAGACGTCGACACGGATACCGACTCCAGTGTCGACGATGATGAGACTAGTGTACCCTCCAATAGGTCCACCCGTTACATGATTGAGGCAATGAAAAATGTTTTACACATTTCTGATAATACCCCAGGTACCACAAAGAAGGGTATTATGTTTGGTGAGAAAAAACTACCTGTAGTTTTTCCTGCATCTGAGGAATTAAATGAGGTGTGTGAGGAAGCGTGGACTTCCCCCGATAAGAAATTGATAATTTCAAAACGATTATTGGCAGCGTACCCTTTCCCGCTAGAGGATAGGTCATGTTGGGAAACACCCCCTAGGGTAGATAAGGCGCTGACACGCTTATCAAAGAAGGTGGCACTACCGTCTCCGGATACGGCCACCCTGAAGGAACCTGCTGATAGAAAGCAGGAAGCTACCCTAAAAGCTATTTACACACACTCGGGCATTATATTGCGACCAGCGATTGCATCAGCTTGGATGTGCAGTGCTGCTGCTGCGTGGTCAGATTCCCTGTCGGATAATATTGATACCATGGATAGGGACAATATTTCCTGACGCTTGAGCATATAAAAGATGCAGTCTTATACATGCGTGATGCACAGAGGGATATTTGCCGGCTGGCATCAAGAATAAGCGATATGTCCATTGCCGCCAGAAGGGGGTTATGGACTCGGCAATGGTCTGGCGATGCCGACTCAAAGCGGCACATGGAAGTTTTGCCCTATAAGGGGGTGGAACTGTTTGGGGATGGTCTTTCGGACCTCGTGTCCACAGCTACTGCTGGGAAATCAACCTTTTTGCCACAGGCTGCCCCACAGCAAAAGAAAGCATCATTATCAGGTACAGTCCTTTCGGCCCCAGAAAAGCAAGAGGGCTAGAGGCTCATCCTTTCTGCTGAGAGGCAAAGGTAGAGGAAAAAAGCTGCAACACACAGCTAGTTCCCAAGAGCAGAAGTCCTCCCCTGCGTCCGGTAAGTCCACAGCATGACGCTGGGGCTGCTCAGGCGGACCCGGGTACGGTGGGGGCCCGTCTCAGAAATTTCAGCGCACAGTGGGCTCTCTCACAGGTGGATCCCTGGGTCCTTCAAGTAGTACTTCAGGGGTACAGGATGGAATTCGAGACGTCTCCCCCCCTGCCGTTTCCTAAAATCTGCCTTACCGACAACTCCCTCTGAAAGGGAGGCAGTGTTGGTGGCTATTCAAAAACTGTATTCACAGCAAGTGATTGTCAAGGTACCCCTCCCTCAGCAGGGAAGGGGTTACTATTCCACAATGTTTGTGGTACCGAAACCGGACGGTTCGGTGAGACCCATCTTAAATTTAAAATCCTTGAACACTTCTATCAAAAGGTTCAAGTTCAAGATGGAATCGCTCAGGGCGGTTATTGCGAGCCTGGACGAGGGGGATTACATGGTCTCCCTGGACATCAGGGATGCGTACCTACATGTCCCCATTACCCTCCTCACCAGGAGTACCTCAGATTTGTGGTACAGGACTGTCACTATCGGTTCCAGACGCTGCCGTTTGGGTTGTCCACGGCACCGAGGGTCTTTACCAAGGTAATGGCCGAAATGATGATACTCCTTCACAAGAAAGGAGTTTCCATTATCCCGTACTTGTACGATCTCCTGATAAAGGCGAGGTCCAAGGAACAGTTCATAGTGGGGGTAGCACTTTCTCGGGAAGTGCTACAACAGCACGGCTGGATTCTCAATATTCCAAAGTCACAGCTGATCCCGACGACACGTCTTCTGTTCCTGGGAATGATTCTGGACACAGACCAGAAAAGAGTGTTTCTTCCAGTGGAAAAAGCCGAGGAGTTGTCATCTCTAGTCAGAGACATCCTAAAACCGGGACATGTGTCGGTACATCAATGCACGCGAGTCCTGGGAAAAATGGTAGCTTCGTACGAGGCCATTCCATTCGGAAGGTTCCACGCAAGGACTTTCCAGTGGGACCTGTTGGACAAATGGTCCGGGTCCAATCTCCAGATGCAACAGCGGATAACCCTGTCGGCAAGAACCAGGGTGTCGCTGCTGTGGTGGCTGCAGAGGGCTCATCTACTAGGGTGCCGCAGATTCGGAATACAGGACTGGGTCCTAGTAACCACGGATGCCAGCCTTCGGGGCTGGGGGGCAGTCACACAGGGAAGAAATTTTCAAGGACTGTGGTCAAATCAGGAAATTTCGCTTCACATAAATATTCTGGAGCTAAGGGCTGTTTACAATGCCCTAAGTCAGGCAAGACCCCTGCTTCAGAACCGGCCGGTGCTGATCCAGTCAGACAACATCACGGCGGTCGCCCATGTAAACAGACAGGGCGGCACAAGAAGCAGGAGGGCAATGGCAGAAGCCACAAGGATTCTCCGATGGGCAGAGAATTATGTGTTAGCACTGACAGCAGTATTCATTCCGGGAGTGGACAACTGGGAAGCAGACTTCCTCAGCAGGCACGACCTCCACCCGGGAGAATGGGGACTTCATCCAGAAGTTTTCCAAATGCTGGTCTACCGTTGGGAAAAACCACAGGTGGACATGATGGCGTCCCGCCTAAACAAAAAGCTAAAAAGGTATTGCGCCAGGTCAAGGGACCCTCAGGCGATCGCTGTGGACGCTCTAGTGACACCGTGGGTGTACCAGTCGGTTTATGTGTTTCCTCCTCTGCCTCTCATACCCAAGGTACTGAGAATAATAAGAAGGAGAGGAGTGAGAACTATTCTCGTGGCTCCAGATTGGCCAAGAAGAGCTTGGTACGCGGAACTTCAAGAGATGCTGGCAGAGGACCCAAGACCTGCTGCAGCAGGGACCCTGTCTGTTCCAAGACTTACCGCGGCTGCGTTTGACGGCATGGCGGTTGAACGCCGGATCCTAAAGGAAAAAGGTATTCCAGAGGAAGTCATCCCTACCCTGATCAAAGCCAGGAAGGATGTCACCGCAAAGCATTATCACCGCATTTGACGGAAATATGTTGCTTGGTGTGAGGCCAAGAAGGCCCCAACGGAGGAATTTCAACTGGGTCGTTTCCTACATTTCCTGCAAGCAGGTGTGACTTTGGGCCTCAAATTGGGGTCCATTAAAGTCCAGATCTCGGCCCTGTCGATTTTCTTCCAGAAAGAACTGGCTTCACTGCCTGAAGTTCAGACTTTTGTCAAGGGAGTCCTGCATATTCAGCCTCCTTTTGTGCCCCCAGTGGCACCTTGGGATCTCAATGTGGTCTTGGAGTTTCTAAAATCACATTGGTTTGAGCCACTTAAGACTGTGGATTTAAAATATCTCACGTGGAAAGTGGTCATGCTGTTGGCCTTAGCTTCGGCCAGACGTGTGTCAGAATTGGCGGCTTTGTCCCGTAAAAGCCCCTATCTGATTTTCCATATGGATAGGGCAGAATTGAGGACTCGTCCTCAGTTTCTCCCGAAGGTGGTATCAGCTTTTCACTTGAACCAACCTATTGTGGTGCCGGCGGCTACTAGGGACTTGGAGGATTCCAAGTTTCTGGACGTAGTCAGGGCCCTGAAAATTTATGTTTCTAGAACGGCTGGAGTCAGGAAGACTGACTCGCTGTTTATTCTATATGCACCCAACAAGCTGGGTGCACCTGCTTCTAAGCAGACTATCGCGCGCTGGATTTGTAGCACTATTCAGCTGGCGCATTCTGCGGTGGGACTACCGCAGCCTAAATCTGTAAAAGCCCATTCCAGGAGGAAGGTGGGCTCATCTTGGGCGGCTGGCCGAGGGGTCTCGGCTTTACAACTTTGCCGAGCTGCTACTTGGTTAGGGGCAAACGCGTTTGCTAAATTTCTTTTTCATCCACTAGGGGTCACTGGAGTACTCTTGGGATATGGACGGCTTCCACAGGAAGTAGGCACTGAGTAAATTAATTTTGGGACTATACCTCCCCTCCATATCCCTGAGTACCTCAGTGTTTTTTCTGTGCTCGACACAGTTAGTAGGCTTGTGGCTTTGCTGCCACAGAGGTCCACATTTCATTGGATTTTTTTTCTAAGTTTTTTCTTTTTTCAACGATTTTCAACATCCCTTCCCCCCCTTCCAATAGGTGGGTCCGGGATAAGTGAAGGCTGCTTTAGCAGCTGTGGGTGTCGGACCTCTCAAAAAAGAGCTCCCTCACTACCACCTGCAGGACTAAAACCTGCAGTAAAGGCTGGACGGAACTTACAGAGAAGGCCCGTCATAGCCCTCACCACAGGGTCCAGGTATGTTGAACGGGGCGGTCAGCTCACGCTGCCGCCCCACTGTGTGGGACACTGTGTGTGTGTGTGTGTGTGTGTGTGTGTGGCCCAGGCCCTCGATGCCGCTTCGGGCTCCCTCTCCACCATAGCCCGGCTCCGTGTATAGAGAACGGTATACGGAGCATGGGGGGACACACAAATGAGAGTCAAAAGGCAGGTTTCTTAGCCTAGTGAGTAACTTTGCTGCCACAGTGATGTTCCCTGCACACAGAAATGTCAGGGTCACTGGATAAAATCTCATGATTAAACTCTTATTGATAAGGGAATACAGCAGAGCTGCATATGTTTTACAAAAGGCTATGAAGTCCTGGTTAAAGCAAGATTAACCATGTTTCCTGTTGTATTTCCAGAAATTCCTGTGTTACATCTCTCCTCCATTGAAGGCGCAGGGGTGTTAAGGGGAATTTGGGAGCAGGCATATGGCTGGCGTGCACTGCACTTGGCCAGATATAATAGAGACACCTTAGTGCTATTTACTGAGTCGTGCAAGTTGTCGGTCTTTGTTTTTGTTTTGGTTGTATTGTCTGTCTGCATAAGACACCAGCAATTACTAATAAGCAGTTTCCCTGCCATGTCTAAAACATGGATATACATAATTATTTATATCATAACTGTTTATAATGATATTATCCTAAACACTGCAAATCTGATTCATGGTTGTGGCAGCCAAATACTGGTTTTGTTCATTTGTTGTAAAGTAAGTATATTATAACAATTGTAAAGCACATGGTGCTTATAAAACAGTATCTGTGGAGCCGTGTGAGTTCACTCACCTGCAGCAGCTTTGGCTTAAATCACTTGGCCACACCACACTGGATACGCCCAATCTCTTCTGATTTTGGAAGCTAAGCAGTGTTGGGCCTGATTAGCCACCTGGGAGTACAAGGTGCTGTAGGTATTTTTAATCTACAGCCACACCACACTGGATACGCCCAAACTCATCTGAGCTTGGAAGCTAAGCAGGGTTGCATACTGTTTTACCATCTGGGAAACTGGTGATCCAACTAGATTGCATACTAATACATGCTAGTTTAAACTGTTAAAAATAGCTCAGTTTGGGCTTACGCTATCAATATAAACCTACTATAGGTTTTACAGTCAGGATAGCTCTCCAGAGCGCGCTCCCGGCGCCGGCCACTAGAAGGGCCCATTAACTAAGCTGTGGTCAAGCAGCAGTCATCTCAGGTTTTAAGCCTGTGAGAGGTCACATTTAGTTCAGACTTGTAAAAATGTGTTATACCTGTGTACAGGATATGTGTATAGGGGATCTACAGCCACACCACACTGGATACGCCCAATCTCAACTGATTTTGGAAGCTAAGCAGTGTTGGGCCTGGTTAGTACCTGGATGGGAGACCACCTGGGAATACAAGGTGCTGTAGATACTATGTGTGTATATATATATTTATATAGATATATATATATTTATTAAAGTCTGAACATGTGTGAATATACATTGTTGTATATATGTATATATAATATGCTGACATTAAAAGTCTATTTTGCAGTAAGCAAGAATAATTGATCAGCACTCAGTGCTTATTAACACTATCTGTTGAGCACTGCAGACATGGCCACACCACAGCAGTTTTGCTTATTGTTTTTACAGGTGGCTCGGTAGCCAAGTGGTTAGGCTTTCCGGCCACAGTGAACATTGTGTTTGCATGAACACTGGTTCAGATCCTGGTTTAACAGGTGTTTAAAAAAAAAAAAAAAAAAAGGTAGGACAATTTTTTTCTTTTAATGTTACTTCCTGGTTCTTTCTCGGAAGTTGCTGCCCTACAACACTTAGACTCTGGAGGAGCGGGGTGTTGTTAGGAGTTTAATTTATTAATTGTTTTTGTACAGCATGACTCTACAGGAAGATTCACTATTGCTGGTAACCACATGCACGGTAATGCAGGTTTATACACACGTTATTTCCGTGGTGTACTTACTGGTTGGAGTACTCTTGCACTTACATATGCAGCAGAGTACTGCAATGGATGCATGCTGGGCCCATAACCCAGAGGTAGGCAGATTGAAACTATCCTCTGCTATATGCATTTATGCATAATCAAACAAGCAGCTTCGCTGCAAAGTCGGTCACACAGTGTGTCGGACAAATACGAATCTGGGCCAGTGGCGCAATGTATATCGCATCTGACTATGCATAACAAGATTGTAGGTTCGTCTCCTACCTGGCTTGTTTAAATTGCCGTGATCATATAGTGGTTAGTACTCTGTGTAAAGACTGCACAGACAGTTTCAGTTAGATTGTTGCGGTCGATTGCCACCAGCCCTCATAGCACCAAGCCAGTACGTCAGGTTCTCAGCGAAGGCTGAACAATTTCCAATCAGAGACAATTGCATTTATTGGGGGTTTTACTACATATCGGAGTATACCCTACACAGCAGTAGGGCTGTTGCTTCGCCCTGCTTTGGTAAGGGTCTGAGGTAACAAGGCTGTAGTGGCAGGGCATTCCGGTTCAGGTTTGCCCTAAATAAAGACCACCTTACACTTCTTGCTGCCTACAGCTTCTTTGGACGTTGGCAGTCTTGCGTTCTAGCTTCGCTAGTAGCGCATAACGTCCACTTTGGCTACGTTCCTAACAGGCGGAGTCGGATTCCAAACGAGATAGATCGCAGACCAAGTGGGGAGGAAAATCTGATTTCCTACCATTGTCTACGCGAATTTCTGGATGATTCCGTCTCAACGACTTCAAATCCTAAGTATGATTCTCAATACGGTAAATCAAAGAATTTACATACCCGAACAGAAAGTACAGGTCATTCGTCATCTGGTACAATTAGTGCTCAAGCCACGCACAGTCTCGGTCACTTGGGCATTCGCCTATTAGACAATGGTGGCGGCTTTCGAAGCGCTTCAGTTCGGAGGACTTCACTCTCGTCCTTTTCAATTGGATGTGTTCGCACAGTGGTCGGGCTCGCATCTGCAGATTTACTGCAGAAGTGAGGTTGTCTCCAAGGACCAGAGAGTCTCTACTCTGGTGGCTCAAAGTACAGAATCTAACCGCAGGGAAACGGTTCGGTGCCTGGAATTGGATAATTCTCACGGCGGACGCAAGTCTCAGAGATTGGGGAGCTGTAGTTCAAAATTATCAGCTCCATGGTCTCTGGGCGGATCACGAAAGATTGCTGCCTATAAATGTCCTGGAACTCCGGGCAATTTACAATGGGCTACTATAAGTAGTGCACGGGCTGCAGGCTCAGGCTGTTCAGGTGCAGTCAGACAATGCGACAGCAGTCGCATACATCAACAAACAAGGAGAAACGAAAAACCGGAGGGCAATGCGGGAGGTACAGATGTGTCCACATGCTGCTCCAGAAGTGGAGTTACCCGCAGGTGGACCTGATGGCATCTCGCCGCAATCATCAAACGCCCCAGGTCGTGTCCAGAACGAGAGATCCAAAGGCAGTGGCGGTGGATGCTCTCTCAATCGCGTGGCCATACAGTCTCGTGTATCTATTTCCACCGTTTCCGCTGCTCCCTCTGTGGCTAAAACGGATCAAAGGAGAGTCCGTCACAGTTATACTAGTGACGCCTCTTTGGCCTCCGGAGAGCTTGGTTCTCGGATCTCCGCGGTCTACTCGCAGTCTGTCTTTGGCCGCTCCCACTACGTTCGGACCTGTTACAGCAGGGTCCATTCCTCTTACCCGATTTAGCGCAGCCACGTTTGACGGGGTGGCTGTTGAGACAGCCCTCTTAAGAAGAGAGGGCATTCCAGAATCGGTTATTCCAACCATGTTACGAGCTAGGAAGCCGGTTACGGCAGCTCATTATTACAGAATTTGGCGTGCCTATGTAGGTTGGTGTGAAGCTCTGAAGTTTCCGACATCATCTTTTAAGTTATCCCGTCTTTTGTTATTTCTACAGATGGGGTTAGATGGAGGTCTGAGTTTATCCACACTAAAGGTGCAGATATCGGCGGCGTCCATTTATTTTCATAGTAGATTGGCCCTATTGCCGTCGGTTCACACCTTTTAGGCAGGGTGTCCTCAGAGTTCAGACTCCATTCACTCTACCTACTGCGCCATAAGACTTGAATCTGGTTTTTAGATTTCTTAGTCTTTTTATGAACCCTTACAACAAGTGGATATTAAATTTCTCACTTGGGGAAACAATGTTTCTTTTAGCCTTAGCGTCAGCAAGGCGTGTTTCAGTTTGGGTGCTTTGTCGTGCAAACCACCGTATTTAGGTTTCATGATGACAGAGCGGAATTCCGAGCAAATTCTGCTTTTCTGCCAAAAGTAGTGTCATCTTTTCACATCAATCAACCAATAGTAGTTCCTATGTTAACAGGAGACTCTGGTAGGTGGATGTGGTACGCGCATTACGCATTTATGTATCCCGAACGTCGACCGTTTGTAAGACGGATACGTTGTTTACTCTCTATGATGCTGCCAAGATGGGTTGGCCAGCTTCTAGGCAGACCTTATCCAGTTGGATTAAAGTGACCATACGTCAGGCTTACCTTCATGCTAGGTTACAGCCACCTACATCGATAACAGCTCATTCCACACGTGCTGTGAGAACATCATGGTCAGCGAGTCGTGGAGCTTCTACGACACAGCGTTGCCGGGCGGCTACATGGTCTTCGGTGCACACGTTTGTGCGCCTCTACAAGTTTGATACGTTTGCGGCATCAGCATCTAGCTTTGGCCGTTTAGTGTTACAGGTGCCAAACAGCTCTCCCGCCACGGAGGAGACTTTGGTACATCCCAAGAGTACTCCAGTGACCCCTAGTGGATGAAAAAGAAAATAGGATTTTGGTACTTACCAGGTAAATCCTTTTCTTTGAATCCATAGGGGGCACTGGACGCCCACCCAGAGCAGTTTACCCGGTTTGGGGTAGGTTCAGTAGATCTTATGGTAACACACTTTCACCGACTGGTTCAGATTAACAAGTTATGGTGTCAACTGTTTAGTTGTCAGTAATGTTGGGTTAACTTTATTGTTGTCCGTTATGTTATATGTAATGCTCAATTGTCAACCTCTCTATCGCTCCTGTTCGGCTCAGTAAAAAACACTGAGGTACTCAGGGATATGGAGGGGAGGTATAGTCCCAAAATTAATTTATTCAGTGCCTACTTCCTGTGGAAGCCGTCCATATCCCAAGAGTACTCCAGTGCCCCCTATGGATTCAAAGAAAAGGATTTACCTGGTAAGTACCAAAATCCTATTTTTATAAATTTGATACCCTGGCTGAGGAGGACCTGGAGTTCTCTCATTCGGTGCTGCAGTCATCCGCACTCTCCCGCCCGTTTGGGAGCTTTGGTATAATCCTCATGGTCCTTACGGAGTCCGCAGCATCCACTAGGACGTTAGAGAAAATAAGAATTTACTCACCGGTAATTCTATTTCTCGTAGTCCGTAGTGGATGCTGGGCGCCCATCCCAAGTGCGGATTGTCTGCAATACTTGTACATAGTTATTGTTACACAAATCGGGTTGTTATTGCGAGCCATCTGTTCAGAGGCTCCTTTGTTATCATACTGTTAACCGGGGTTCCTATCACGAGTTATATGGTGTGATTGGTGTGGCTGGTATGAGTCTTACCCGGGATTAAAAATCCTTCCTTATTGTGTCAGCTCTTTCGGGCACAGTGTCCTAACTGAGGCTTGGAGGAGGGTCATAGGGGGAGGAGCCAGTGCACACCAGGTAGTCCTAAATCTTTCTTAGAGTGCCCAGTCTCCTGCGGAGCCCGTCTATTCCCCATGGTCCTTACGGAGTCCCCAGCATCCACTACGGACTACGAGAAATAGAATTACTAGTGAGTAAATTCTTATTTTTTGCTGGGAGACCAAGGTAGAGGGCATTACAGTAGCCTAATCGAGATGATACAAATGCATGTATGACTTTTGGCATATCATCTGAGGGAAGTGCTTGATTCTATGTTCCTCAGGTGAAAGAATGAGGATTTGATTGTGGCTGATATCTGATGTTTAGGTGTCAAGCCACCATCCAGGACAATGCCAAGATTCCGCACACGATCACTGGTCTGTAATTCCGAATCCCCGAGTGTAAGTCCAGTTGGTTGGCTATGCTGCAGTCTTGTCCTCTGATGTTGTGGTCGTATCATATGGACCTCTGTTTTATCCGGGTTCAGTCGCAGCCAACTGGCGCTCATCCACTCCTGTAGTTCAGCTAGACAGCCATTTAGGGTTGCTATTGGGTTATCAGTGCCCGGAGCAAAGGACAACTGCAGTTGTGTATCATCTGTTTAGCAGTGGTAGACCAGGCCATGGCGCCTGATTATTTCGCCCAATGGGAGCATGTATACTGCAAAAAGCATGGGGGATAGTATAGCACCTAATGGGAGTGAACTGGCTTCTCCCTCTATGCCCCTCCGCCAGACTCTAGTTAGATCCTGTGCCCAGAGGAGACTGGTCACACACTAGGAAAGCTCTACCGAGTTTCTCTAGAAAATAGACTGGTTTTTTTATGTTCAGGGAGACCTGCTGACAACAGCTTCCTGCTTTGTGGGACTGAGGAGAGAGAAGCAGACCCACTTTCCTGGACTGATAGGCTCTGCTTCTTAGGCTACTGGACACCATTAGCTCCAGAGGGTCTGAACACTGGTGTCGTCGAACGCCGTCCTCCTCACAGAGCCGGAAGATTGAAGCCGGGTGAGTATAGGAAGAAAGAAGACTTCACAGGCGGCAGAAGACATCAGAGTTTCGGAAGGTACCGCGCAGCGCGCCTTTGCTCACGCACACACACTAGGCACTGCAAGGGTGCAGGGCGCAGGGGGGGCGCCCTGGGCAGCAAGGAGTACCTCATAAAAACGACTGGCAAGCTATATACACTGCATTACAGGGTATTTGAAACCCCCGCAAGTGTAAATATTAGTGGGACCGACGCCCGCCGTCGAGGGGGTGGGGCTTTGTCCTTGGCTGCAGAGACGCTGCTCCCGGACCCTGCCCTGATATCTGCAAGTAACAGGGTACAAAAAACGAGGGGGGGGGGGGGGGGGGGCACAATATTTGGTGCTCATTTGATATATATATTATATATATATAAAACGTGCTATACAGGTCTGGGGTATTGCTATATTTCAGACTGTGGCGGCGTTGGGTGTGAGCTGGCAAACTTCCTCTCTGTCTCTCCAAAGAACCTCCTTGTGGGTCTGTCCCCTATAATTCAGTGTGTGTGGTGGTGTCAGTACGTGTGTGTCGACATGTCTGAGGCGGAAGGCTATTCGAGGGAGGAAGAGGAGCAAAATGTGATAGTGACTGCGTCGGCACCGCCGACTGCTGATTGGGCAGACACAGGGCCGGCTCTAGGCATGTTCGAATAGAGCGGCCGCGCATGGCGCCACCCTTAATGGGCGCTGCCATATTCGAACATGGAGCCGCCCTGTGCACATCGTGTGACTTATGTGCGCTATACGCGCTGAGCGGCGCCGGTGTCTAACGTCAGTGCCTTGGACTTAGAGGCTTCCTGGCCGCCCGCACTCGGACCTGCACTGCACCCGCCCGCCCACCCCCAGACAGCAGTACTCCTCCCCCTCCAACGCCGCAGGTATTTGGGGGGGTGGGGGGGTGAATCATTTATGGATGGCACTGTGGGGGCATTTATCTGGCACTGTGGGGGCATTTATCTGGCACTGTGGGGACATTTATCTGGCACTGGGGGCATTTATCTGGCACTGTGCGGACATTTATCTGGCACTGGGGGCATTTATCTTGCACTGTGGGGACATTTATCTGGCACTGGACATTTATCTGACTATGGGGGCATTTATGTAGCACTGTGGGGTCATATCTGGCACTGTGGGGGCATTTATGTAGCACTGTGGGGTCATATCTGGCACTGTGGGGGCATTTATCTGGCACTGTGGGGTCATTTATCTGGCACTGGTGACATTTATCTGGCACTGTGGGGGCATTTATCTGGCACTGTGGGGGCATTTATCTGGCACTGTGGGGGCATTTATCTGGCACTGTGGGGACATTTATCTGGCACTGTGGGGGCATTTATCTTGCACTGTGGGGACATTTATCTGGCACTGTGGACATTTATCTGACTGTGGGGGCATTTATGTAGCACTGTGGGGTCATATCTGGCACTGTGGGGGCATTTATGTAGCACTGTGGGGTCATATCTGGCACTGTGGGGGCATTTATCTGGCACTGGTGACATTTATCTGGCACTGTTGGGGCATTTATCTGGCACTGTGGGGGCATTTATCTGGCACTGTGGGGGCATTTATCTGGCACTGTGGGGGCATTTATCTGGCACTGGGGGCATTTATCTGGCACTGTGGGGACATTTATCTGGCACTGTGGGAGCATTTATCTGGCACTGTGGGGTCATATCTGGCACTGTGGGGGCATTTATCTGGCACTGGTGACATTTATCTGGCACTCTGGGGGCATTTATCTGGCATTGTGGGGTCATATCTGGCACTGTGGGGGCATTTATCTGGGACTGTGGGGACATTTATCTGGCACTGTGGGGGCATTTATCTTGCACTGTGGGGACATTTATCTGGCACTGTGGACATTTATCTGACTGTGGGGGCATTTATGTAGCACTGTGGGGTCATATCTGGCACTGTGGGGGCATTTATCTGGCACTGTGGGGGCATTTATCTGGCACTGTGGGGGCATTTATCTTGCACTGTGGGGACATTTATCTGGCACTGTGGACATTTATCTGACTGTGGGGGCATTTATGTAGCACTGTGGGGTCATATCTGGCACTGTGGGGGCATTTATGTAGCACTGTGGGGTCATATCTGGCACTGTGGGGGCATTTATCTGGCACTGGTGACATTTATCTGGCACTGTGGGGGCATTTATCTGGCACTGTGGGGGCATTTATCTGGCACTGTGGGGACATTTATCTGGCACTGTGGGGACATTTATCTGGCACTGTGGGGGCATTTATCTGGCACTGGGGGGGCATTTATCTGGCACTGTGGGGTCATATCTGGCACTGTGGGGACATTTATCTGGCACTGTGGGAGCATTTATCTGGCACTGTGGGGACATATCTGGCACTGTGGGGGCATTTATGTAGCACTGTGGGGTCATATCTGGCACTGTGGGGGCATTTATGTAGCACTGTGGGGTCATATCTGGCACTGTGGGGGCATTTATCTGACACTGTTGGGGCATTTACCTGGCACTGTGGGGACATTTATCTAGCACTGTGGGGGCCTTTCTGTATCTGGCACTGTGGGTGCATTTATCTGGCACTGTGGGGGCATTTATCTAGCACTGTGGGGGCTTTTTTGTATCTACATATCTGGCACTGTGTGGCCATTTATGTATCTGGCATTGCTGGGGGGCATGTCATGTGTTGCTGGCACTGCTGGGGGGCATGTCATGTGTAGCTGGCACTGCTGGGGGGCATGTCATGTGTAGCTGGCACGGCTGGGGAGCATATCATGTAGTGTTCCTGCTAGGCGTCTGTGGCTAGGCAATGTTTCTAACGTGCTCTGCCTGGCGCAAAGTGTCTAACGTGCTCTGCCTGGCGCAAAGTGTCTAACGTGCTCTGCCTGGCGCAAAGTGTCTAACGTGCTCTGCCTGGCGCAAAGTGTCTAACGTGCTCTGCCTGGCGCAAAGTGTCTAACGTGCTCTGCCTGGCGCAAAGTGTCTAACGTGCTCTGCCTGGCGCAAAGTGTCTAACGTGCTCTGCCTGGCGCAAAGTGTCTAACGTGCTCTGCCTGGCGCAAAGTGTCTAGGAGGTTCTACCTGGTGCAGTGTGTATTAACTGCACTACTGTGTGGTGTAATGTGAATTGCCACTATTATGTGGCCACGCACCTTCCCCACGAAGCAACGCCCCTAATTTTTTGCTGCGCGCCTTCGCCGCGCACTGTCCATACTTTACCATGTAGGTAGATGAGCACCAAGCATTACAGTATCTACATCATTTTGCCCTCCTAACTTAAAAATGTGCCCTCCCTGCCCTAAAAAGTGAACACTATCATGTGTAGCTGGCACTGCTGGGGGGCATATCATGTCTATCTGGCACTGCACATTATGTGTATCTGGCACTATACTGGAGACATTGTGTGTATCTGACACTATACTGGAGACATTGGTGGTCATTCCGAGTTGTTCGCTCGCAATCTGCTTTTAGCAGCTTTGCACACGCTAAGCCGCCGCCTACTGGGAGTGAATCTTAGCATAGTAAAATTGCAAACGAAAGATTCTCAAAATTGGGAATACACACCTCTTAGCAGTTTCTGAGTAGCTCCAGACTTACTCGGCATTTGCGATCAGTTCAGTGCTTGTCGTTCCTGGTTTGACGTCACAAACACACCCAGCGTTCGCCAAGACACTCCTCCGTTTCTCCAGCCACTCCCGCGTTCCCAGAAACGGTAGCGTTTTTCCGCACGCACCCATAAAACGGCCTGTTTCCTCCCAGAAACACCCACTTCCTGTCAATCACACTCCGATCACCAGAACGAAGAAAATACCTCGTAATGCCGTGAGTAAAATGCCTAACTTCTTAGCAAATTTACTTGGCGCAGTCGCAGTGCAAACATTGCGCATGCGCAGTAAGCGGAAAATCGCTGCGATGCGAAGAAATTTACAGAGCGAACAACTCGGAATGACCACCATTGTGTGTAAGGGTGTGTACACACGGTGAGATTTTTTCTTCCGATTCCCACTATATAGTCAAAATCGGAAGAAAAGTTAGTGCAGATCGCAAGGTGACAGTCACCTTGCGATCCCGATTCGATGCCGATGCGCGGTCCCGCGCGGTCGGCATCGAAAGAAAAAATAGACTGTGCAGGCAAGTCAATCCTTGCTAGATCGGTGTCCTAGCTAGTTCATCTCACATGTCAATAACATCTCACATAAGCCAAAATCTCACATAAGCCAAAATCGTAAGCATACATAGTCCATATCTCAAGAAAAGTTAGTCAAAATCTGTCCTATCTGGGCTCCGGGGAGTTCAAATCGCAAGTAAAAATAGGACATGGCAAGGATCTCACCGTGTGTACACACCCTAAGGAACACTACTGTGGCTGTTATGTGTAAGGCTGCTAATTGTGTGCGTAGAGGGGGTGTGAAAACATATTTATTTGTAGTCTAATAATATGAAGTTGTGAGGACACGCCCACTTTCCAAGAGGCCACGCCCACTTCCCCTGGAGCGCGCGCATGGGGGGGGGGGGGCATACTTGTCTACTTTTGAAAAAGCATTTCAGGGAGATTGTGAAAGTAACACCTATCAGCGCGGGCGCGTATCGCTACATTTGAGAGGCGTGTCAGGAAAATGACTTACATCCACATGTAAATGATCCCCAAAGTTAGTAATATCTACTTGTTGAAGAAAAGACTGATATTTTGCAGGACTTTTTTGAGTATTGTGTTTTACAAGAGGTACCATATACTGTAAGTGGCCACAAGAAACTTTTACAATGCATGTAGTCATAGGGATCATTGTGTCTTATAACCAATACAGGGACATGGCACTGAAGATCCCATTTGAATGTATGTATCTCTGATTTCTCTAACGTCCTAAGTGGATGCTGGGGACTCCGTAAGGACCATGGGGGTAGCGGCTCCGCAGGAGGCTGGGCACATCTAAAGAAAGCTTTAGGACTATCTGGTGTGCACTGGCTCCTCCCCCTATGACCCTCCTCCAAGCCTCAGTTAGATCTCTGTGCCCGAACGAGAAGGGTGCACACTAGGGGCTCTCCTGAGCTTCTTAGTGAAAGTTTTAGTTTAGGTTTGTTATTTTCAGTGAGACCTGCTGGCAACAGGCTCACTGCATCGAGGGACTAAGGGGAGAAGAAGCGAACTCACCTGCGTGCAGAGTGGATTGGGCTTCTTAGGCTACTGGACATTAGCTCCAGAGGGACGATCACAGGCCCAGCCTGGATGGGTCCCAGAGCCGCGCCGCCGGCCCCCTTACAGAGCCAGAAGGCAGAAGAGGTCCGGAAAATCGGCGGCAGAAGACGTCCTGTCTTCAACAAGGTAGCGCACAGCACTGCAGCTGTGCGCCATTGCTCTCAGCACACTTCACACTCCGGTCACTGAGGGTGCAGGGCACTGGGGGGGGGGGCGCCCTGAGACGCAATAAAAAACACCTTGGATGGCAAAAAAATGCATCACATATAGCTCCTGGGCTATATGGATGCATTTAACCCCTGCCAGAATACATAGAAAAACGGGAGATAAGGCCGCCGATAAGGGGGCGGAGCCTATCTCCTCAGCACACTGGCGCCATTTTCCCTCACAGCTCAGTTGGAGGGAAGCTCCCTGTCTCTCCCCTGCAGTCACTACACTACAGAAAGGGTTAAAAAAGAGAGGGGGGGCACTAATTAAGCGCAGTATGAAAGATACAGCAGCTATAAGGGGAAAAACACTTATATAAGGTTATCCCTGTATATATATAGCGCTCTGGTGTGTGCTGGCAAACTCTCCCTCTGTCTCCCCAAAGGGCTAGTGGGGTCCTGTCCTCTATCAGAGCATTCCCTGTGTGTGTGCTGTATGTCGGTACGTTTGTGTCGACATGTATGAGGAGAAAAATGATGTGGAGACGGAGCAGATTGCCTGTAATAGTGATGTCACCCCCTAGGGGGTCGACACCTGAGTGGATGAACTGTTGGAAGGAATACGTGACAGTGTCAGCTCTGTATAAAAGACAGTGGTTGACATGAGACAGCCGGCTACTCAGCTTGTGCCTGTCCAGACGTCTCATAGGCCGTCAGGGGCTCTAAAGCGCCCGTTACCTCAGATGGCAGATATAGACGCCGACACGGATACTGACTCCAGTGTCGACGGTGAAGAGACAAATGTGACTTCCAGTGGGGCCACACGTTACATGATTGAGGCAATGAAAAATGTTTTACACATTTCTGATAATACGAGTACCACCAAAAAAGGGGTATTGTGTTCAGTGAGAAAAAACTACCTGTAGTTTTCCTGAATCTGAGAAATTCAATGAGGTGTGTGATGATGCGTGGTTTTTCCCCGATAACAACTGATAATTTCTAAAATGTTATTGGCATTATATCCTTTCCCGCCAGAGGTTAGGGTGCGTTGGGAAACACCCCCTAGGGGGATAAAGCGCTCACACGCTTGTAAGGGCTCTACCCTCTCCTGAGATGGCCGCCCTTAAGGATCCTGCGGATAGAAAGCAGGAGGGTATCCTAAAATGTATTTACACACATACTGGTGTTATACTGCAACCAGCAATAGCCTCAGCCTGGATGTGCAGTGCTGGGTTGGCGTGGTCGGATTCCCTGACTGAAAATATTGATACCCTAGATAGGGACAGTATATTTTTGCCTATAGAGCATTTAAAAGATGCATTTCTATATATGCGTGATGCACAGCGGAATATTTGCCGACTGGCATCAAGTCTAAGTGCGTTGTCCATTTCTACCAGTAGAGGGTTATGGACACGTCAGTGGTCAGGTGATGCGTATTCCAAACGGCATTTGGAAGTATTGCCTTATTAAGGGGAGGAGATATTTGGGGTCGGTCTTTCAGACCTGGTGACCACGGCAACAGCTGGAAAATCCACGTTTTTACCCCAGGTCGCCTCTCAACATGAGAAGACGCCGTATTATCAGGCGCAGTCTTTTCGTGGACAAGGGGCAAAAAGGTTCCTCATTTCTGCCCCGTGACAGAGGGAGAAAGGGCTGCAGAAATCAGCCAGTTCCCAGGAACAGAAACCCTCTCCCGCCTCTGCCAAGCCCTCAGTATGACGCTGGGGCTTTACAAGCAGAATCAGGCACGGTGGGGGGCCCGTCTCAATGAATTTCAGCGCGCAGTGGGCTCACTCGCAAGTAGACCCCTGAATCCTTCAGGTGATATCTCAGGGGTACAAATTAGAATTCGAGACGTCTCCCCCTTGCCGTTTCCTAAAGTCGGCTTTACCGATGTCTCCTTCTGAACGGAGACAGTTTTGGAAGCCATTCACAAGCTGTATTTCCAGCAGGTGATAATCAAGGTACCCCTCCTGCAACAGGGAACGGGGTATTATTCCACACTGTTGTGGTACCGAAGCCAGACAGCTCGGTGAGACCGATTCTAAATCTAAAAATCTTTGAACACTTACATACAGAGGTTCAAATTCAAGATGGAGTCACTCAGAGCAGTGATTGCGAACCTGGAAGAAGGGGACTACATGATGTCTCGGGACATCAAGGATGCTTACCTTCATGTCAAAATTTACCCTTCTCACCAAGGGTACCTCAGGTTTATGGTACAGAACTGTCACTATCAGTTCAGACGCTGCCGTATGGATGGTCCACGGCACCCCGGGTCTTTACCAAGGTAATGGCCGAAATGATGATATTCCTTCGAAGGAAGGGAATTTTAGTTATCCCTTACTTGGACGATTCCCTGATAAGGGTAAGATTCAGGGAACAGTTGGAGGTCGGTGTAGCACTATCTCAGGTAGTGTTGCGGCAGCACGATTGGATTCTCAATATTCCAAAATCGCAGCTGGTTCCGACGACTTGTCTTCTGTTCCTAGGGATGATCCTGGACACAGTCCAGAAAAAGTTTTTTTCTCTCGGAGGAGAAAGCCAGGGAGTTATCCGAGCTAGTCAGAAACCTCCTAAAACCGAGCCAAGTCTCAGTGCATCAATGCACAAGGGTTCTGGGTAAAAATGGTGGCTTCCTACGAAGCAATCCCATTCGGCAGATTCCACGCAAGAACTTTCCAGTGGGACCTGCGGGACAAATGGTCCGGATCGCATCTTCAGATGCATCAGCGGATAACCCTGTCACCAAGGACAGGGGTATCCCTCCTGTGGTGGTTGCAGAGTGCTCATCTTCTAGAGGGCCGCAGATTCGGAATTCAGGACTGGGTCCTGGTGACCACGGATGCCAGCCTGCGAGGCTGGGGTGCAGTCGCACAGGGAAGGAATATCCAGGGCTTTTGGTCAAGCCTGGAGACATCACTTCACATAAATATCCTGAAGCTAAGGGCCATTTACAATGCTCTAAGCTTAGCAAGACCTCTGCTTCAAGGTCAGCCGGTGTTGATCCAGTCGGACAACATCACGGCAGTCACCCACGTAAACAGACAGGGTGGCACAAGAAGCAGGAGGGCAATGGCAGAAGCTGCAAGGATTCTTCGCTGGGCGAAAAATCATGTGATAGCACTGTCAGCAGTATTCATTCCGGGAGTGGACAACTGGGAAGCAGATTTCCTCAGCACGGCCTCCACCCGGGACAGTGGGGACTTCACCCAGAAGTCTTCCACATGATTATAAACCGTTGGGAAAAACTCGACAGGTATTGCGCCAGGTCATGGGACCCTCAGGCAATAGCTGTAGACGCTCTGGTAACACCGTGGGTGTACCAGTCAGTGTATGTGTTCCCTCCTCTGCCTCTCATACCCAAGGTACTGAGATTGATAAGATGGAGAGGAGTAAGCACTATATTCGTGGCTCCGGATTGGCCAAGAAGGACTTGGTAACCGGAACTTCAAGAGATGCTCACGGAGGATCCGTGGCCTCTACCTCTAAGAAGGGACCTGCTCCAGCAAGGACCCTGTCTGTTCCAAGACTTACCGCGGCTGCGTTTGACGGCATGGCGGTTGAACGCCGGATCCTGAAGGAAAAAAGGCATTCCGGATGAAGTCATCCCTATCCTGATCATAGCCAGGAAGGATGTAACCGCAAAACATTATCACCGCATTTGGCGAAAATATGTTGCGTGGTGCGAGGCCGGTAAGGCCCGATGGAGGAAATTCAACTGGGTCGATTCCTACATTTCCTGCAAACAGGAGTGTCTATGGGCCTGAAATTGGGGTCCATTAAGGTTAAAATTTCGGCTCTGTCAATTTTTTTCCAAAAAGAACTAGCTTCAGTCCCTGAAGTCAAACGTTTGTAAAAGGGGTACTGCATATACAGCCTCCTTTTATGCCTCCAGTGACACTTTAGGATCTCAACGTAGTTTTTGGGTTCCAAAAGTCACATTGGTTTGACCCACTTAAATCTGTGGAGTTAAAATATCTCACATGGAAAGTGCTCATGCTGTTGGCCTTGGCCTGGGCCAGGCGCGTGTCAGAATTGGCGGCTTTATCCTGTAAATGCCCTTATCTGATTTTCCATTCGGACAGGGCGGAATTGAGGACTCGTCCTCAGTTTCTCCCTAAGGTGGTTTTCAGAGTTCACCTGAACCAGCCTATTGTGGTGCCTGCGGCTACTAGGGACTTGGAGGACTCCAAGTGGCTAGACGTTGTCAGGGCCCTGAAAATATATGTTTCCAGGACGGCTGGAGTCAGGAAATCTGACTCGCTGTTTATCCTGTATGCACCCAACAAGCTGGGTGCTCCTGCTTCTAAGCAGACGATTGCTCGTTGGATTTGTAGTACAATTCAGCTTGCACATTCTGTGGCATGCCTGTCACAGCCAAAAATATGCAAATGCCCACTCCACAAGGAAGTTGGGCTCATCTTGGGCGGCTGCCCGAGGGGTCTCGGCTTTACAACTTTGCCGAGCAGCTACTTGGTCAGGAGAAAATACGTTTGTAAATTCTACAAAATTGATACCCTGGCTGAGGAGGACCTGGAGTTCTCTCATTTGGTGCTGCAGAGTCATCCGCACTCTCCCGCCCGTTTGGGAGCTTTGGTATAATCCCCATGGTCCTTACGGAGTCCCCAGCATCCACTTAGGACGTTAGAGAAAATAAGAATTTACTTACCGATAATTCTATTTCTCGTAGTCCATAGTGGATGCTGGGCGCCCATCCCAAGTGCGGATTGTCTGCAATACTGGTACATAGTTATTGTTACCAAAAAATTCGGGTTATTGGGGAGTGTATTTTAGCTTTGCAAGTATGAGAACGCCTTTTCAACCGAGCGGTACAAATATATATTGTGCAAAACAAGACCAGCCCTGTAGTTACTTATCCTGTGCAATGAATCCAGCGACGGAGGGCCCAGAACTGACGTCAGACATCCGCACAGCAAACGCCTGGATACGCCTGCATTTTTCCAAACACCCTAAACCACCATAAACGCCCTCTTCCTGTAAATCTCCTTGCGATCGGCTGTACGAATGGATTATTCGCTACAACCATTGCACAACAACGATGCTCGTTGTACCCGTACGACGCACGTGCGCATTGCGATGGCGCATTTTGCCATTTTTTTTTATCTGATCGCTGCGAAAATCGTCAGCGAGCGATCAACTTTAAATGACCCCCTATATCCACCAGGGCTGTGGGAGCGCAGGTTACTTTTTATACAGGCTCCGTTTATACCGGTGGTGAAGTCCAGCAAGCGGGGATAGAGCGCTATCCTGTAGCCCCTCCCCCCAGCTCCGTGCGCCATCTCCTACAGATGTTCCCGCCCTGGATCTGCTTTCACTTTCTCCCTCAACTCCCTGCTGAGACCAGGCGCCATTTCTTCTTCAGGGCTTCTCTCCACGGGATTGCTGGGTGCTGTCTCCTCTGTATAGCCGCCTGTCACAGTGCCGTGCTTATACAGACACTTGAGTATTCTACCTGTCATTTAGACAGCGTTAGTTAAGAAACAAGTGTGTTACTGACAGAATAGGTGGTACAGTTATCCTGTGCTATACATCCAGTACTGCTGTGCATTGTTATATATCTCTCTGCATATACACATCTGCTATTGTATGTAAATTGCCTGTCCAGTGCAGTATTACTGTTGTGTACATTACTCCTGCATCGTGTTTGTGACTGAGTGTGCCATATAGCTGCCGTGTGCTCTCCTTGTTTAGTGTATCACACCCTTGGTATCACTTTATTCTGAGCCCTGTGAGGATGAGTGCGTTAGAGTTCACATTTATTTGTAGATAGATATATATATATATATATATATATATATAGTGCTACACAGTCTTTACATCTCAGTGTATATTTCTGTGTATGTTCAGTCACATCATACCGATTCATTTCTCTGTTTGTGTCCTGCTTTTATTTGCACATAAATCAGGGAATTGCGGTATTACTATTGTTTGGCTATATTGTACTGTGTGCCCCACGGCTGCATTCCTCATAGTGTCTGCCACACAGGACGGGAATTTCGTGGACGCTCCTGCATCTGGCAGTGCTGCTTCCACGGATTTACCAGGGGGGGGGAACCTGCTGCTGGCGATGTGGGTCCTGGGTCTCTTTCATCTCCTACTCCACCTGTGGCCCCCTGGCCAACCAAGAGCCGCCCTGGGCCACCTTTTCTTGTATGTTAAATACTTTGGTAACACGTCTTACGCCCCCTGTGGGACTACCTGTGCCATTGCAGCCACACATTGTCCCTCTAGCTAACCCGTCTTGGGCGGACACACTATCTAACCAGATACAGGTTTTAAATAAATCCTTGGTTACACAGAGGTCTACACCTCAGCCCTCTTGGGCTATGGGGTCCTCTAAGCGTGTGGTTTCCTCTCAATCCACTCATGTTTCAGATACTTCTTCTGATGGAGCCTATACTGATCCGACTGATTCTGACTCAGCTGCCTCTAGTGGGGAGCATGTACCTCAGGTTGATGTCCCTGAATTAGTGGAAGCTATCAAAATGGTCTCCAGATTGATGATGAAGCTGATCCCACTACTGCATCAGAAAAGCCTGATAAATTCAAGCGTCAGAAGGTGGCAAAGGTAGTGTTTCCTCACTCTGACCTTTTAATTGACATACGTCAAGAGGCTTGGGTCTCTCCAGGAAAGGAGTTGCCCTATCTAAGAAGATGTTGGCTCGTTTCCGTATCCCTGCGGAGTTAACTAACAAGTGGGAAACTCCACCGCCGGTTGACTCGCACGTCGCACGGATCGTGGTTTCCTCTTCTCTGCCTGTTACCACTGTCACCTCCCTGAAGGAGCCGACAGATAAGCGTGTGGAGGGATGCCTGAAGTGTATTTATTCCCTAACTGGGGAAATTCACAGGCTCACTATTTCGGCCTCCTGGGCTGCAAAAGCTATTGATGCGTGGGTCCAGGTATTAAAGGAGGAGCTACCTCAAATTCTATGTTTCTATGGTTGAGATTGCCTAAAGGATAAAATAAAAAAAGGGGCAGACTAGATGGGCCAAGTGGTTCTTATCTGCCGTCAAAGTCTGTTTCTATGTTTACCTCAGGATATTTCTGACATTGCCAAACAGTGTCTGTCTCATATTACCACAGCCTCCCATTATATTGAAGAGGTGTCCTGTGATGCAGGTATTCTGGTGTCCAAAGCTTCCACTACGTCTATTTTGGCTCGCCGGATTTTATGGTTGCGGTCCTGGAAGGTGGACATAGATTCCAAGAATACTCTGGAGGTGCTCTCTTTTAAGGGTGACATCCTATTTGGAGAAGATCTTAATAAGATCGTAACTGACTTAGCCTCTGCTAAGACTGCGTGCCTTCCTAACACTACTCTTTCTGCTCCGAAAGCTAAAAGTACTACTTTTCGTTCCTTTCGGACTTCAGGTAAATCAAAGGGTTAGGGGTACTCGAGCAAGCCTCGTACTTCCAAGGCCTGTAACCCCAAATCTAAACAATCCTGTGTTGCCCGTCAGCCTGCTTCCAAACAGGACAAGCCTGCAGCATGACGGGGCGGATCCCAGGGTGGGAGGCCGACTCCTGCAGTTCACCCAGGTCTGGTTAAGGACCACTTCAGATGCGTTGGGGCAGGAAGTTGTCTCTCACGAGTACGCGGTCTCTTTCAAGAGACGTCCCCCTCGCCAGTTTTGCACAACGGTCATCCCATCGGACCCGTTGAAGGCGCAAGCTCTACATTTGGTTACCCAATCCCTCCTGGAGACAGGAGTGGTGGTGTCGGTGCCTCTCTCTCAAAAAGGGAAGGGCTACTTCTCGACCCTGTTTCTAGTACCGAGACCCAATGGGTCTCTCCGGCCTGTTCTCAAACTCAAGTCACTGAACAAGTTTGTGAGAGTTTCCAACCTGGGGACAACATGGTATCCCTGGATATACAGGATGCTTACCTGCATATTCCTATTGCAATTTCACATCAGCAATATCTGCGGTTTGCTATCAGCAACCTCCATTATCAATTCAGGGCTCTGCCGTTTGGATTGACCATGGCCCCTCGGATTTTCACCAAGGTCATGGCCGTGATGACCGCTTATCTCCGTCAACAGGGAATCAGGATCCTGCCGTATCTGAATGACCTGCTGAATCTGGCAAGCTCCCAAGATGTCCTCCTGAGCCAGCTCCAGCTGACGGTGCAATTCCTCACAGCCCATGGGTGGCTAGTCAATTGGAAAAAGTCCTCCCTGGTCTCTGCGCTGCGCATGGTCCACCTGGGGGCTCTACTGGATACGCACAGCCAGAGGCTGTTTCTGTCTCCAGAGAAGGTCCTGAGGTTTCAGGGCAGGATTCGATACTTCGTCTCTTGCCCAAAAGTGTCCATTCACTCAGCGATGCAAGTACTAGGCCTGATAATGTCGACTTTCGACATGGTGGAGTATGCTCAATTCCATTCTCGTCCTCTCCAACAGTTAATCCTATCCAAGTGGGACGGTCTGCCCCAGCGGATCAGGTCTCATATGATGGTCCTGACTCCGGAGGTCCACTTGTCTCTGTCCTGGTGGCTCCAGGATAAGCAGTTGAGCAGGGACCATCCCTTCTGGATTCCCAACTGGGTCCTCTTGACAACGGATGCCAGTCTGAGGGGCTGGGGCGCGGTGTTCGAGCAACACTCTCTCCTGGGTCGCTGGACCAAGGAGGAGTCTCTCCTCCCCATCAAGATTCTGGAACTGCGGGCATTGTTCAGTGCGTTGACACTAGCCCTGTCTCTATTAAGGAACAGGCCTGTTCAAGTACAGATGGACAACACCACCGCGGTGGTGTACATAAATCATCAAGGCGCCACACGAAACCGACAAGCAATGATGGAAGTGTTCAGAAATATTCAATGGGCGGAATGCCATCTGCCAGCAATATCGGCAGTGTTCATTCCGGGTGTCCTCAACTAAGAAGCGGATTTCCTCAGTCGTCAGGGCGTACACGCCGGAGAGTGGAGCCTTCATCTGGAGGTTTTTCAACTCCTAGTGGACAAGTGGGGCCTACCAGATATAGACCTGATGGCGTCTCGACACAATGACAAGGTTTCCGGTCTTCGGATCAAGGACAAGAGATCCTCAAGCAGAGTTCGTGGACGCACTAGGAATTACATGGAATTTTCATCTGGCATACGTGTTCCCTCCAGTGTAACTTCTGCCCAGGGTTCTGCGGAAGTTCAAGCAAGAAGGAGGAATACTACATCTAGTTGCTCCATACGGCATTGATTCTCAGACCTGCAGGGTCTGTTGACAGGGCATCCTCTTCTACTTCCTCAGCGACCAGACCTCCTTGTACAGGGCCCTTGTGTCTACCCAGACCTGTCCAGACTGGCTTTCATGGCATGGCTCTTGAAGCGTCACTCCTAAGGGCCAAAGCATTCTCTGAGGCGGTCATCCAAACTATGCTGAAAGCCTGTAAACCGGCTTCGGCTCGGATTTACTACAGGGTCTAAGAACTACGATGTTTACAAGTTCAGAACCTCATGGCTTTTCTGCAACAGGGCCTGGACTTAGGCCTTCGTCTGGCCTCCCTCAAGGTTCATATTTCTGCCTTGTCTGTGTGGTTTCCGAGAAAAATTGTGTCTTTTCCTGACGTTCATACATTCACTCGGGTTGTTTAGCGGATACAACCTCCCTATGTCCCTCCTGTTGCTCCATGGGCTCTGTCCGCTGTCCTTGACGCCCTGCAAGGGTCTCCCTTTGAGCCTCTTGATTCTGTGGACCTGAAATGGCTTACTATTAAGGTCCTGTTCCTGTTGGCTATTGCCTCTGCTAGGAGGGTGTCGGACTTGGGCGCTTTGTCCTGTCGTCCACCCTTCCTGATATTTCATCGTGACCGGGCAATTCTTCGTACTCGCCCTGGTTATCTGCCTAAGGTGCAGAGAGGAGAGGACTGCCTCTGTTCAGAGTTCTGATTCCCTCTTCGTACTGTTTGTTTCTCTTACGTCCTAGAGGACGCTGGGGTCCATATTAGTACCATGGGGGTATAGATTGGTCCACCAGGAGCCATTCGCACTTTAAGAGTTTAATAGTGTGGGTTGGCTCCTCCCTCTATGCCCCTCCTACCAGACTCAGTTTAGAAAATGTGTTCGGAGGAGGCGGTCACAGCTAGGGGAGCTCTACAGAGCTTACTTAGTAAAAGTTTTTTTAGAGTTTGTTATTTTACAGGGAGGCTGCTGGCAACAGCCTCCCTGCTTTGTGGGACTAAGGTGGGGAGTAGTGTCCGCCCTGCGGGGTCTGAGCCACTATCTTCGCTGACTGGACACTGAGCTCCAGAGGGGATAGATCGTTTCCCTGCCGCAGGGGAACGCTCATCCCAGCAGCATGCCGCCACCCCCATGCAGAGCTGAAGAGTAGCGAGTGAGTCATCGACCCCTGGCAAACGGGGAACCAATGTGAAGATGGCGGCAACAGGGTAGGGAGCGCAGTACTAATCGCGCTCCGGGTCTCAGCGGCACATGGTGCGGCGCTATGAGGGGTGCCCTGAGCCGGCGCCTACACCCTGCACTGACCACACAGCAGCGTTCCGCACCATTTTCCTACATGCATCCACGCTGCCTGTGAAGCAGTCCCTCCAGAGCAACTCCAGCTATCTGTACGGTACCAGGGGGTTGTAGAAGGCTTGGGGGGGTGAGGGGAGGGGGCTGTATATAGACTGTCACCTATTAAGGGACACAGTCAGCGCTAGTTAAGGGTCTCCCTATACCTATTTAGCGCTGTGTATGGGTTGGCTCCAGTCTGTGTCTCTCTGCCATTCTTGGGGGGAAACTCTGTCTACCCTTTACCCTGTGTGTATGTGGGGTGTGCAGGCAACCATGTTTAGGGATTTTGTATCGTATGCTGCAAAGGATATATCTTTTCAGGAAGATCCCATTCCATGTAATTAGGATTGCACTGTTCTAGCGCAGATCCCGGCTAGGGAACCGGAGTGGTTAGCCTCTCTTAGGCGGGCTAGCTCTCATTTCTGAAAGGGTTGCAAGGACTGAAACTGCCACTCAGGTATTACAGTCCTCTATGGCAGTATGGTCCGGTCCTGTTCCCTCGGGGTCCCCTGCGGTACATTGTCACAAATGTGCTCTTGCCCCAATTACGCAGGATGACACAGATACCGATTCTGACACAGCAGACGGTGATGGGGATGTGTCGAGGGGGACGGCATCACTTGCCAAGGGGGTACATTTGATGATTGAGACCATGCGAGATGTGTTGAATATTGCTGACACACCTCCTGAGCAGGTTGAGGAGGCCTTTTTCACGGACAGTAAGAAGGTCCCACTCACCGTCCCTGCATCTAAGGAATTAAATGCTATTTCTGAAAAATCCTCGGAAAACCCGGAGAAAAAAATTCCAGGTCCCCCAAAAGGGTTCTGGTTGCTTTTCCCTTCCCGGAGGACGATAGAAAAAAATGGGAGACCCCGACTACAGTTGACGCGTCTGTCTCCAGGCTGTCAAAGCAGGTAGTCTTACCTGTCCCGGGATCTACTGTGTTGAAAGACCTGGCGGATCGCAAGGTGGATGCTACGCTCAACTCCATATACACGGCTACGGGTGCGATCCTGCGTCCCACTATTGCCTGTGCATGGATTTCAAAGGCGCTAGCTAAGTGGTCAATCACTCTGCAGGAGGTCTTGACTACGATGGATAAAAGTGACGTTTATTTTGTCACGATCCGGGTATCTGGACGCCATTACTTACCCTTCAGATGCCTCCTAAGGCTGGCTCTGCGTTCCAGGACCGGATCCCGCTGTACCTGAGTTTCCACATGCAGAATGTCAGAGTGGTGATTTCATCAGCCGCGGCCTCCGCTGTGCCCGCGTGGTTAAATGTGCGCTTGTCAGTCTGGCGTCTCCTGTCTCCTGTGGCCGGCGTCGCCATTACTGTTTCAATTCTCACATGGATTACAAACCAAACTTCCCTCCAAGTGTCTGCATGGGCGCAGCCATCTTGGATTTTGTCATCTGATCATTTCCACCAATCTGCTGTCTGTATTGTTGATTTGCATAATTGCCTAGCCAACCCCTTTCTTGCTGCAGGTATAAGTAAGCTGTGCCTGAGCAAGGAAGGCGTCAGTGCTTTGGTTGTCTAACCTAGTTCCAGTTTGTCTCTCTCCTGTGGTTGTCTTCCAGGTTCCAGCTCCTGTCTCCAGACTTCTGCTACAGAGACCCGCACCAGCATTCCATCTGCGGTGTAGCCTGACTCTCCGATCCATTCTGGACTCACCTGTTTCCAGCTACAACAATCACCTGCTTCCAGCCCAGCTTCCAGCAGTGTACAGCTTCTCTTAAAGGGCCGGTGTCCTTTCTGCAGTTTACCACTCTCCACCGGTATTATTATTTCACCGCTCTCAAACAATCACCTGCTTCCAGCCCAGCTTCCAGCAGTGTACAGCTTCTCTTAAAGGGCCGGTGTCCTTTTCTGCAGTTTACCACTCTCCACCGGTATTATTATTTCACCGTTCTCAAACTCCAAACTTCATTATTATTTCATCGCTCTCAAGTTCGTTTATTATTTAACTGGTCCCAGCCAGTATCCACTCCGTATCAACAACAGTCTGGTTCCAGCCAGTATCCACAGTAGCCGTTTTATCTTCAGCAGCCCAGCCTTTCCTGGAACACCGGCTGGTACGATCCTGGGTTCTCTCCATTGCTACAGTCAGGCCTGGTAAGGACTTTCCAACTAGAAGATTATAAGAACTGTCTCACA
Organism: Pseudophryne corroboree; assembly: GCF_028390025.1. Lineage (NCBI taxonomy): Eukaryota > Metazoa > Chordata > Amphibia > Anura > Myobatrachidae > Pseudophryne > Pseudophryne corroboree. Next base: position 5,621,821 of record NW_026967508.1, on the reverse strand, counting down.
CTACCAGTGCCTGTGGCCCTTGCCACCCTGTAGTACCCAGGAATTGTATTTATCCTCTGTTGACTTTTATGTTTCCTTTTACTGCTGCTGTGTTACGGAGTTTGTCATAATAAACATCATTGACTTTTATCCTGGTTGTCGTGGTCACGCCTTCGGGCAGTTATTCTACATGTTACTTACATGTCTAGGGGTCTGATACAACCTCCCAGGTTCCGTTACATCTCAGCCCCTACAACTGAGGCTGCCTCCCGTCAGCTCAGGCCCTCAGTTGTGACAGTAAGCACTGACCTAATGAATCCAGCCGGAGACCAGGATCAAGCGGCCAGGCCGATGCAAGAACTGGCAGCCCGACTTGAACATCAGGAGGCTGCACAGGGCCACATCATCCGCTGTCTCCAGGATCTCTCTACACGGCTGGATGGGATTCAAACGACCCTCCGTGGACCTGGCACGTCCGGTGCGTCCACTACAGTGACACCAGCTGTAACCCCACCCACCTTACCCATTTCCAGTCCACATCTTCATCTTCCAACGCCAGCAAAATTTGATGGATCTCCAAGGTTCTGCAGGGGATTTCTCAATCAATGTGAAATCCACTTTGAGCTTCTACCTGGCAATTTCTTCAGTGACCGTACCAAAATTGCCTATATCATCTCCCTTCTCAGTGGCTCAGCCCTTGACTGGGCATCACCTTTATGGGAGAAGTCTGATCCCCTGCTATCCTCCTATACTGACTTTGTAGCTACATTCAGGCTCATCTTCGACGAGCCAGGCCGGGTAACATCTGCTTCATCTGAGATTCTCCGTTTACGCCAGGAAACACGTACTGTGGGACAGTATCTTATACAGTTTAAAATCCTGGCATCCGAACTGGCATGGAACGACGAAGCCCTGTATGCTGCATTCTGGCATGGCTTATCTGAACGCATCAAGGATGAGTTAGCTACCAGAGACTTGCCCTCTAAGTTGGATGAGCTAATTTCTCTTTGCACGAAGGTTGATCTACGTTTCAGAGAGAGAGCAACCGAGCGAGGAAGAACATCAACTCCTAAATCTTCTGCTCCTCCTCCTCGTCAACCATCTCCATCCAAGGATGAGCCTATGCAAATTAGCCGTTCCCGTCTATCTCCCGCTGAGCGCCGAAGACGTCTCTCTGAGTCTCTCTGTCTCTACTGTGCAGCTCCGTCGCACACTATCAATGCCTGTCCCAAACGTCCGGGAAACTCCAGATCCTAGCTCGCCAAGGAGAGGGCCGGCTAGGAGTAATGATCTCCTCTCCATCTCCTCATGACTGTAACCTCCCAGTGTCGCTCCAAATTGCTCAACGTTACAGGAACGTCATTGCCCTCCTTGATTCCGGAGCAGCTGGGAATTTCATTACCGAAGCTTATGTTAAACGGTGGTCCCTACCCACCGAGAGACTGTCCTCGTCCATCTCTTTGACTGCCGTGGATGACAGCAAGATTTTTGACGCAGTCATTTCCTTAAGGACTCTTCCAGTTCGTCTGAGAGTGGGAGTTCTTCATTCTGAGTATATTTCTTTTTTAGTGATTCCAAGAGCCACACATCCAGTGGTTTTAGGCCTTCCATGGCTCCGTCTCCACAACCCATCAATTGACTGGACGACTACGCAAATACTGGCATGGGGTCCCTCCTGTGCTGAGACTTGTTTAGCCAAAGTTCTTCCTGTTTGTTCTTCCTTCCCCAGGTCATCTGATGTTCCGCCTCCTCCATATCAAGACTTCACGGATGTGTTCAGTAAAGCCTCTGCTGATATCCTTCCTCCTCATAGAGAATGGGACTGCCCAATCGACCTCATTCCAGGGAAGGTTCCACCGCGAGGCCGAACTTATCCGTTGTCTCTGCCTGAGACACACTCCATGGAAGAGTACATCAAAGAGAACCTGGCGAAGGGTTTCATCCGACCATCTTCTTCTCCAGCCGGCGTAGGATTCTTCTTCGTTAAGAAGAAAGACGGTGGTCTGCGTCCGTGCATCGACTACAGAGGTCTGAACGACATTACCGTCAAGAACCGATACCCTTTACCCTTGATTACCGAGCTCTTTGATAGAGTTAGTGGTGCAACCATTTTCACAAAGCTGGACTTGAGGGGTGCCTACAATCTCATCCGAATCCGTGAGGGTGACGAGTGGAAGACCGCCTTTAACACCCGTGACGGACATTATGAGTACCTCGTCATGCCCTTCGGATTGAGCAACGCTCCAGCAGTCTTCCAGCACTTCGTGAATGAGATCTTCAGGGACATCTTGTACCGCCATGTCGTGGTTTATCTAGATGACATCCTCATCTTTGCTAATAATCTCGAAGATCATCGTTTCTGGGTAAAAGAGGTTCTTTCTCGTCTCCGTGTCAATCACCTCTATTGTAAATTGGAGAAGTGTGTGTTTGAAGTTAACACCATTCCGTTTCTAGGTTACATTGTGTCCGGTTCCGGACTAGAGATGGATCCTGAGAAACTCCAAGCAATCCAGAATTGGCCTATACCCTTAAGCCTCAAAGGGGTCCAGAGGTTCTTAGGGTTTGCCAATTATTATAGAAAATTTATACGAGACTTTTCCACCATTGTGGCGCCTATCACTGCATTAACCAAGAAAGGTGCTAATCCGTCCAAGTGGTCCGAGGAAGCTACACAGGCCTTTCACCTTCTGAAGCAACGGTTCATCTCTGCACCAGTTCTGAAACAGCCCGACACCGACTCTCCTTTTATCTTAGAGGTAGATGCCTCCTCCGTTGGAGTAGGAGCAGTGTTATCCCAGAGGGCCAAAGATGGACATCTACATCCTTGCAGTTTCTTCTCCCGGAAGTTCTCCCCAGCTGAGCGCAACTATGCCATTGGCGATCAGGAGTTGCTAGCCATCAAGCTCGCTCTAGAAGAGTGGAGATACCTGTTGGAGGGAGCTTCTCACTCAATCACCATACTTACCGACCACAAAAATCTTTTATATCTCAAAGGCGCACAATGTCTGAATCCTCGTCAGGCCAGATGGGCACTTTTCTTCTCTAGGTTTGATTTTAAACTCCAGTTCTGTCCGGGTTCTCAGAATCGTAAGGCCGATGCCCTTTCCCGCTCATGGGAGCAAGAAAATGAGTCCGAGTCTGCAGACAAGCATCCTATTATTAATCCGTTGGCATTCTCCACGGTAGGGATGGACTCTACGCCTCCACCAGGGAAAAGTTTTGTTAAGCCAGTTCTAAGGAAGAAGCTCATGCATTGGGCCCATGCTTCCCGTTTTGCTGGACATACAGGCATTCAGAAAACCCTTGAATTTATTTCTAGGTCCTACTGGTGGCCAACTCTGAAGAAGGACGTTATGGAATTTATTGCCTCCTGCCCAAAGTGTGCCCAACACAAAGTCTCCCGCCAGTCGCCTGCGGGGCAACTGGTTCCATTATCTGTTCCCCGTCGACCATGGACCCATTTGTCGATGGACTTTGTTTCCGATCTACCTATCTGCAACAAGTTTAATACCATCTGGGTGGTAGTTGACCGGTTCACCAAGATGGCACATTTCATCCCTCTCACCGGTCTTCCGTCAGCTTCCAAGTTGGCTCAAGTGTTTATACAAGAGATCTTCCGACTTCACGGTCTTCCTGAAGAGATCATCTCGGATCGTGGAGTACAATTTGTAGCCAAATTTTGGCGAAGTTTGTGTCAAGCCCTCCAAGTCAAGTTAAAGTTTTCCACGGCTTACCATCCTCAGACCAATGGTCAAACCGAGAGGGTGAATCAGGACTTGGAGGCCTTCCTCCGTATATATGTGTCTTCCTCTCAAGATGACTGGGTTCAACTCCTTCCTTGGGCCGAATTCAGCCACAACAATCAATACCATTCCTCATCTTCTTCTACACCATTCTTCATTAATTATGGATTCCACCCTAAAGTCCCAGAATTCCAACCGCTTCCCGCAACTTCTGTTCCAGCAGTGGATGTCACCTTGCGTCAGTTTTCAAATAACTGGAGGAACGTCCGCGCAGCCCTGCTTAAAGCCTCATTCAGGTATAAGAAGTTTGCCGATAGGAAGCGTAGAGCGGTTCCTGCTCTCAAGGTGGGTGATCGTGTGTGGCTGTCCACGAAGAATTTGAGGTTGAGAGTTCCCAGCATGAAATTTGCACCTCGCTTCATCGGACCCTTCAAGATTGAACAAGTCATCAATCCTGTTGCCTACAGGTTACAGTTACCATCCTTCTTGAAAATACCCAGGACATTTCATGTTTCTTTGTTGAAACCGCTGATCCTGAATCGGTTTCATTCCGCACTTCCTCCAGCTCCCAAAGTTCAGACTCAACGGGGAGTCGAGTACGAGGTGGCCAAGATTTTGGACTCGCGTTTCCGTTACGGTCAGTTACAATACCTCATTGACTGGAAGGGCTATGGTCCCGAAGAACGCTGTTGGACCAATGCCTCAGACGTCCATGCTCCTGCCTTGGTCCGAAATTTCCACGCAAAGTTTCCTTTAAAGCCTAAGAAGTGTCCTGGGGCCACTCCTAAAGGGGAGGGTGCTGTCACGATCCGGGTATCTGGACGCCATTACTTACCCTTCAGATGCCTCCTAAGGCTGGCTCTGCGTTCCAGGACCAGATCCCGCTGTTCCTGAGTTTCCACATGCAGAATGTCAGAGTGGTGATTTCATCAGCCGCGGCCTCCGCTGTGCCCGCGTGGTTAAATGTGCGCTTGTCAGTCTGGCGTCTCCTGTCTCCTGTGGCCGGCGTCGCCATTACTGTTTCAATTCTCACATGGATTACAAACCAAACTTCCCTCCAAGTGTCTGCATGGGCGCAGCCATCTTGGATTTTGTCATCTGATCATTTCCACCAATCTGCTGTCTGTATTGTTGATTTGCATAATTGCCTAGCCAACCCCTTCCTTGCTGCAGGTATAAGTAAGCTGTGCCTGAGCAAGGAAGGCGTCAGTGCTTTGGTTGTCTAACCTAGTTCCAGTTTGTCTCTCTCCTGTGGTTGTCTTCCAGGTTCCAGCTCCTGTCTCCAGACTTCTGCTACAGAGACCCGCACCAGCATTCCATCTGCGGTGTAGCCTGACTCTCCGATCCATTCTGGACTCACCTGTTTCCAGCTACAACAATCACCTGCTTCCAGCCCAGCTTCCAGCAGTGTACAGCTTCTCTTAAAGGGCCGGTGTCCTTTCTGCAGTTTACCACTCTCCACCGGTATTATTATTTCACCGCTCTCAAACAATCACCTGCTTCCAGCCCAGCTTCCAGCAGTGTACAGCTTCTCTTAAAGGGCCGGTGTCCTTTTCTGCAGTTTACCACTCTCCACCGGTATTATTATTTCACCTTTCTCAAACTCCAAACTTCATTATTATTTAATCGCTCTCAAGTTCGTTTATTATTTAACTGGTCCCAGCCAGTATCCACTCCGGATCAACAACAGTCTGGTTCCAGCCAGTGTCCACAGCAGCCGTTTTATCTTCAGCAGCCCAGCCTTTCCTGGAACACCGGCTGGTACGATCCTGGGTTCTCTCCATTGCTACAGTCAGGCCTGGTAAGGACTTTCCAACTAGAAGATTATAAGAACTGTCTCACACTACCAGTGCCTGTGGCCCTTGCCACCCTGTAGTACCCAGGAATTGTATTTATCCTCTGTTGACTTTTATGTTTCCTTTTACTGCTGCTGTGTTACGGAGTTTGTCATAATAAACATCATTGACTTTTATCCTGGTTGTCGTGGTCACGCCTTCGGGCAGTTATTCTACATGTTACTTACATGTCTAGGGGTCTGATACAACCTCCCAGGTTCCGTTACATCTCAGCCCCTACAACTGAGGCTGCCTCCCGTCAGCTCAGGCCCTCAGTTGTGACATATTTGTTTTTACGTAACATACAGGATTCTGCAGGGTTTCTGGTAGAATCCATGCAGGATCTGGGTTCCATGGCTGCGGGGATCTCCATGTCCGTCTCGGCTTGCAGGGGTCTCTAGCTGCGCCAATGGTCTGCGGATGCGGAATCCAGGAAAAGTGTGGAGAACCTACCCTACACAGGACATGCTCTGTTTGGGGATGTGTGTATTGCCACGGCTACCGCGGGTAAGTCTCCTTTTCTTCCCTCAGCTACACCGGCTATGAAGAAGCCTTTTACTCCCAACACGTCACAGTCCTTTCGGCCTGCTAGGACTAGAAAGAACAAACCCTCTCACACCTTCTTTAGAGGTGGTCGAGCCAAATCCAAGAAACCTGCACCTGCAGGTTCCCAGGACCAGAAGCCGACTTCTGGTGCCTCAAAATCTGCAGCATGACGGTGGGCCGCCCAGCCTGGAGGTCGGTCAGGTGGGAGCGAGACTCCGGCATTTCAGCCACGTCTGGGTGTCATCTGACCTATATCCCTAGGTACTGGATATTGTGTCCCGGGGGTACAGGCTGGAGTTTCAAACTCTTCCACCTCACCGATTCTTCAAGTCAGGCTTGCCGGCTTTGCCGGTAGACATGGAAATCCTTCCGGGAGTCATAATCAACCAGAGCTGTGGAACCAGCAGTGCGGCCGCTTCTGATTGGCTGCCGGTCCGCGGCAGATTTCAGTGCATGCACCGTTCCAACCCAATCGCATGGATGCGACGAAGCGTAGCATGCGATCAGGTCTGAATGACCCCCATGGACTCCTCACTGCCGCTTCCCATGGGCTCCTTCCCTGTTGCTCACCACAGCTGCACCAAAGGCCTTCTTCTCACTGCCGCCCATGGTCTCCTCACCGCCGCCAACTACACCTCTGCATAGCCGCTGACCAAAGTCCCCTCTGTACCTCTGTTACTCATCTCATTAGGTAATGTTCCCCTGCTTCCCTATGTCACCTTCTCTGTCCCTGCTGTCACTCTCTCTCTCCCGTCCCTGAAATGTGGATTATACTGTGTGGCATTTTGGGAAATTTGGCTCATTCCGTGTGGCGTAATGTAAAGTCTGGCTCATTCTATGGGAATTTTGGCTCATTCTGTGTGGTGTAATGTGAAATTTGACTCATTCCGTGTGGGATAATGTGTAAGGGGCACCAGTACTAGATAGTGTAAGAGGTCCTACTATTGTGTTGTAATGTGTATATGGTGTGGTACACTACACTTAGAGACACCACATTTTGAGTGACCACGCCCCTTTTGAGTGGCCACGCCCAAAGGCGCGCATATAATTACAGCCTTCACTTTTCCATACCCCAACTTTAAAATTTCCACTTCGACCACTGTGTGTATTGAGAGAGAAAGCATTATGCTACAGCAGTTATCAGCCATCTTGTATAACAGCAGCCATTTTAGAGATGTTTTCAGGCTTCATAGTGAATTACAAGTAATGCTGACATTTCAAAAGTTAGAAAGAAGTTTCTCTGAGAAGCAAGGTCAAATGGACTTTCTGGAAACATATTGTGAAACAATCTCATTGCCAAGGACAGGAGGGGAGGGAGCAGGCTGGGCTGGTGTTTTCTTAGTCAAACACTGTGTAATTTAACTCCTTTGATTAGTGGGACATTTGCCTCAGCTGTAGTTGTCAATTTACCATACTATATCTGTAGCTTCAACCATGAGAAGTAACAGTTAAAAAAACAGTTGCACAAACATTGAACACCATCAAGAAAGATTTCAGGAACATTATGTGGACTTGCCAAACCTCTGCAATGAAATCACCAGGACTATGTCCACTAGCCCTCTGGCAGAGAACATCAGTAGTGCCTTACAGGCTTACCCCTCAAGGTGAGCAGGGAACACTGGTGGTGAGAGCACCGATGCCAGGCTCAGCAGGGTTATTTTTTAAAGATTTTAGTGTGCTCCCCACATTCTCATACCCCCCCCCCCCCTCCCGTACTCCTCCAAATAGACCAGGATAATTTCCCTCCTTTCGTTGTTTACCTACAAAGGTGATCTCACCATGTGCACCCCAAATCGGGGCCTCTGGTGGTTCCTCTGTGGGCAGGATGTGCCTCACGTGGATTGTTCATACAGGTCATAGTGTTCACTCTAGGCTCTGCCCGTTTTTTAAAAGGCAAAACCCGCCCTGCCTCTTTTGCAGCGCCCTGCTAGAACAGCCGCCCGCTTCCTGCCCTCCCAACGTGTAAAGGTGCCGTGTGCATGCCACGCCCCCTAATTTGCATGGCCGTGCCCCCGGAGACCGGCGCCCTGCCCCATTTAATTTCTAGAGGGAACACTACAGGTTATATCATACGACTACACAAGTGCCCGTTCTCCCATGTATGCATTGGGCCCATGTATGGCTTACATCCCAGTGTAACCTCTCTAGTGCGCCCAATATGGCTGCCTCATCTGGTACGCTTGTGGATGGGATGAAAATACGTGGACCTGATAGTTTTGTTGGTACCCTACTCTGAATGTTAGGATGCTGCAATCACCCCCATTTTGTGTCACCTCTTCTAGGGATGGACTATTCCACCCAGGGTAATCCTACGCTGTGCGCCGAAGATGGCTGCCGCACCTGGTACCGTGTGAGGGTGGAATACACAGCCCATGGAAGTTATTACCCAAAATGCCTACACCCATCCTGCATTATGATTACTCTATGCATTCTAGGTTTTCATTTTTATGCCTGTGTATTGCTGTATTAATCTTCTGTATTATGTTTGTTTTGATGTCTGTAAAGCGCCTTGAGTCCTGTTTGGAGAAAGAGCGCTATATAAATAAAATTATTATTATTATTATTATTATTAAGCACAGAGCATCTACTAAGAGATTGTATGTTTCTTTGTGCTTCAAGCAATGATTCTTTTGTTCTGTTTTATCTGAGGAGGATCTGTTAAATGACGGTCTGTGCGCTGTCTGTTATACACCTCCCAGCCAGTCTGCTGCCCCTACCCCTGTGCAGGAGCCACCATGGGCAGCCTTTTCAACATTCTTGGGTACTCTGGTGGAACACCTTGCGCCCCCCTATGTGCCCGCCTGTGGCTTTACACCCTAATGGGGTAAATCTGCCTTGGGCAGATAATTTGTCTAGTCAGCTGCAACAATAAATCAGTCTCTGAATAGACATAAGGTTCCCCTAGGACAGAGAGGTGTCTTTAGTCTTTCTAAGTGGGCTACTTCATCCTCACAATCCCACAGTCCTCTCTGATGTTTCCTCTGAAGAGGAGGGGGAGTATATGGCTCTTTCTGACACAGACTCCTGTGCTGCAGAGGAGGATACCCCTATGTCTGCAGTTGTCCCTGCACTTGTGGGTGCTTTTAAGCATATCCTCCAACTCTCACTACTGTGGCTAAGAAAACTGATAATATGTTTAAAAAGTAGAAGGTGGTTAAAGACTAATTACCCCACTCTGATTGATTAATTGTTGGACATCAGACGGGAACCCTGGACTACCCCGGGTAAGAAGTGCCCTGTCTAAAAGGGCCTTGGCCTGTTATCCTCTACCAGCAGAGCTATGTAACAAATAGGAAACCTCACCTCCTGTGGATTCTCATGTCACCCGCCTTGTGGTGTCATCCACTCTGCCGGTTACTACTGTCACCTCTCTGAAGGAACCGACATATAAACATATTGAGGGTTGCCTGAAATCTATTTACCCCCTTACATGGGCCGTTCATAGACCCACTATAGCTGCTTCTTGGGCTGCAAAGGCTATAGAAGCTTGGGCTCAGGCATTGGAAGATGAACTACTTGTGGATATTTCTGAGGAAAGCAAGCAATACCTGTCTCATATTAAAACTGCTTCGTACTATGTTCAGGAAGCATCATCAGAAGCTGGAGTGTTTGCCACTAAAACGTCCGCCAAGTCCATTCTGATGCGCCGTATTCTATGGTTGAAGCCTTGGAAAGTGGACCTAGATTCCAAGAAAACCTTGGAAATCCGCCCCTTCATATGGGATATTCTTTTTGGGTGTCCTGAGCCACAATGGTGGCTCATTCCTATTTGCATTCTGTTTATGTGTTCTTGTTTAGGGTACTGTTGCTAGCCGCCTTTGGTGAGTCTGTGTAATTGCAGCCTGTCTCCTGTATGTGTTTCCTGTGCAGTCTCACCTGTCAGATAATTAGGCCATTACCTTGTCTCTGGCTTCCAGTCATCCTGATTGGGGCTTGCTTCCTTTATTACCCAGCCTACCCTTCACCTGATGCAAGTGATAGCTTCATGTTCCAGTTTGTACCTGTGTTCGTGCCCTGTCCGATGGTGGAATCTTGTATCTGTGCAATTGGTACTGTTATACTACTTGCAATATCCAGTCCAGTTGGAATCCTGTGTATCCTGTCCTGACAGTGTTCTGAATTCATTACCTGTCACCTGAGTTCCTGCATCAGTGAGAATCTGTCATCTCGTATGAGATCCTGTCAGTTGGCTTTGTATTCAGGTTTTTGTGGAATTTCCACACAGACACTGTTTGCCTGTATTTCTTTATTATAACACCTTTTGAGCATTGTTACTTTTACAGTCTTAGTTAAGTTTTCTCTTGTTCACTCTCAGTCTCGGTTGGTGCCTTGTTATCTTGTAAGACCTGGGGACATCAGAGTCTGGGCAGAAATAATTCTCCAATTCCAAAGGCATCTGCTAAAGGAGAAGACTAGCCTTGCAGGCGCCAACCGACCACTGGGGGGAATAACAGAGTCTGATGCTAAAGTAGCTATAGCTGTCCAGCCGCAGCTCCACACAGAAGTACTGGAACTCCCCAGTTGCCACCCAGTCCCCAAAGTTCCAGATACTCAGTTCATAACATTGGGGAGGAATTAAATAAGATTGTGTCTTTCCTTCCCCAGACTAACCCAGCTCAGAAGGCCAAGAGTACTACTTTTTGCTCCTTTCAGCCTCAGGGAAAGGCGAAAAGGTCAGTCATTCCCTAGCCAGTTCAAATCTTCCAAGGCCAAACAGTTCTGGGCGGCACGTCAACCGGCTGCTAAAACTGACAAGCCCGCAGCCTGACGGGGCGGGCGTCCCCTTATGGGACAACAGGATGGGAGGCCGACTTCTGCATTTCGCTCAGGTTTGGTGCATGACCACTAGAGACGCTTGGGTGCTAGAAGTAGTCTCTCGCGGGTACGCCGTCTCGTTCAAGGTACGTCCTCCTCACCAGTACTTCACCACAGGCCTACCATTGTACCCGATAGAGGAGCAAAGCTGTGGTCTATTCTCGCCTACACTCTGGAGTGATTGTGCCAGTTCCTCAGAAACAGGGGCAGAGGCTACTACTCTACTCAGTTTTTGGTCCCAAAACCCAACGGGTCACACCATCTTATTCTCAACCTCAACTCTTTGAACAAGTTTGTGAGGGTATCTTAAGTTTCGCATGGAAACTTTACGTTCAGTAGTTCTGGCCACGGAACCGGGGGATTACATGGTCTCTCTGGATATACAGGATGCATATCTGCATATTCCTATTGCCACTTCACACCAGCAGTTTCTGCGTTTTGATATTGGCAGCCTACACTACCAATTTCTCTGACGTCCTAGTGGATGCTGGGAACTCCGTAAGGACCATGGGGAATAGCGGCTCCGCAGGAGACTGGGCACAGCTAAAGAAAGCTATAGGACTACCTGGTGTGCACTGGCTCCTCCCACTATGACCCTCCCCCAGACCTCAGTTAGATTCTTGTGCCCGGCCAAGCTGGATGCACACTAGGGGCTCTCCTGAGCTCCTGGAAAGAAAGTATATTTTAGGTTTTTTATTTTTACAGTGAGACCTGCTGGCAACAGGCTCACTGCAACGAGGGACTAAGGGGAGAAGAAGCAAACCTACCTGCTTGCAGCTAGCTTGGGCTTCTTAGGCTACTGGACACCATTAGCTCCAGAGGGATCGACCGCAGGACCCGTCCTTGGTGTTCGTTCCTGGAGCCGCGCTGCCGTCCCCCTTACAGAGCCAGAAGCATGAAGATGGTCCGGAAAATCGGCGGCAGAAGACTTCAGTCTCCACCAAGGTAGCGCACAGCAGTGCAGCTGTGCTCCATTGCTCCTCATGTACACCTCACACCATACTTGCCTACTCTCCCGGAATGGCCGGGAGGCTCCCGAAAATTGGGTGACCCTCCCGGCCCCATGGAAGAGCAGACAAGTCTCCCGTTTTTTTAAGTCCCCCCTGCCCGGCCGCCCACTTTGAGAGTAAAGTGGGCGGTCCGGACAGTAGATGACGCAATTCTTGTTGAATCGCGTCATCATAGTCATGCCCCCCTGCTGTAAAATGCCGGTTATCGCGGCATTACAGAGCGGGGGGCGTGGTTTAAACGGGGTCTGCTATAACCCCACCCTTGTTCCGCCTCCTCTCACCCCGTTCTGCCTCCTCCCCGCCCCCTCCTCTCGACATTGCATAGCCCAGCCCCTCAACTGAGCCGTCCTGGCAGCTCTCTCCCGGAGAGAGCTGCCAGAAGGTAGGTAACTATGCCTCACACTCCGGTCACTGATGGGTGCAGGGCGCTGGGGCAGGGGGCGCCCTGAGCAGCAATATTAAGACCTTAGCTGGCAAAAAAAATCACAATATATAGTCCCAGAGGCTATATATGTGATAAATACCCCTGCCAGAATCCATAAAAAAGCGGGAGAAAAGTCAGCGAAAAAGGAGCGGAGCTATCTCCCTCAGCACACTGGCGCCATTTTGTCTTCACAGTGCAGCTGGTAGACAGCTCCCCAGGCTCTCCCCTGTAGTTTTCAGGCTCAAAGGGTTAAAAAGAGAGGGGGGGCACTAAATTTAGGCGCAATTTGTGTATATAAGCAGCTATTAGGGAAAAAAATCACTCAGTTATAGTGTTAATCCCTGCATTATATAGCGCTCTGGTGTGTGCTGGCATACTCTCTCTCTGTCTTCCCAAAGGACTTTGTGGGGTCCTGTCCTCAGTCAGAGTATTCCCTGTGTGTGTGCGGTGTGTCGGTACGGCTGTGTCGACATGTTTGATGAGGAAGGTTACGTGGAGGCGGAGCAGATGCCGATAAATGTGATGTCGCTCCCGTGGGGCCGACATCAGAGTGGATGGATAGGTGGAAGGTATTAACCGACAATGTTAACTCCTTACATAAAAGGCTGGATGACGTAACAGCTGTGGGACAGCCGGCTTCTCAGCCCGCGCCTGCCCAGGCGTCTCAAAGGCCATCAGGGGCTCAAAAAATGCCCGATACCTCAGATGGCAGACACAGATATCGACACGGAGTCTGACTCCAGGGTCGACGAGGTTGAGACATATACAAAATCCACTAGGAACATCCGTCGCATGATCTCGGCAATGAAAAATGTGTTACACATTTCTGACATTAACCCAAGTACCACGTAAAAGGGGTTTTATGTTTGGGGAGAAAAAGCAGCCAGTGTTTTGTTCCCCCATCAGATGAGTGAATGAAGTGTGTGAAGAAGCGTGGGTTCCCCCGATAAGAAACTGGTAATTTAAAAAAAAAAAAAAATTACTGCTGGCGTACCCTTTCCCACCAGAGGATAGGTCACATTGGGAGATATCCCCTAGGGTGGATAAGGCGCTCACACGTTTGTCATAAAAGGTGGCACTACCGTCTTAGGATATGGCCACTTTGAAGGAGCCTGCTGATAAAAAGCAGGAGGCTATCCTGAAGTCTGTATATACACACTCAGGTATTATACTGAGACCTACAATTGCCTCAGCATGAATAGTGCTGCTGCAGCAGGGTCTGATACCCTGTCAGATAATATTAATACCCTAGACAGGGATAATATTTGGCTAACATAGAGTATATTAAAGACATAGTCTTATATATGAAGGATGCACAGAGGGATATTTGCCGGCTGGTATCCAGAATTAATGCAAGGTCCATTCTGCCAGGAGGGTATTAGAGACCCGGCAGTGGACAGGTGATACTGATTTTAAAAGGCACATGGAGATTCTGCCTTATAAGGGTGAGGAATTGTTTGGGGATGGTCTCTGAGACCTCGTATCCACAGCAACAGCTGAGAAGAAATTTTTTTACCTCAGGTTTCCTCACAGCTTAAGAAAGCACTGTATTATCAGGTACAGTCCTTTCGGTTTCAGAAAAGCAAGGGGGCCAAAGACTCTTCCTTTTCTGCACAAGGGAATAAGGAAAAAGCTGCACAGATAGCCAGTTCCCAGGATCAGAAATCTTCCCCCGCTCCCTCTGAGTCCACAGCATGAAGCTGGGGCTCCACAGGTGGAGTCAGGTGCGGTGGGGGTGCGTCTCGGGAACTTCAGGGACCAGTGGGCTTGCCCACAGGTGGATTCCTGGGTTCTGCAAGTAGTATCACAGGAATACAAGCTGGAGTTCGAGGCGACTCCCCCTCGCCGTTACCTCACATCAGCCTTGCCTGCTGCCCTCGGAGATAGGGAGTTAGTACTGGCGGCAATTCACAAGCTGTACTTCCAGCAGGTGAAATCAAGGTTCCCCTCCTTCAACAAGGCCGGGGTTACTATTCCAAAATGTTTGTGGTACCGAAACCAGACGGTTCGGTGAGACCCATTCTAAAATTGAAATCCTTGAACACTTATGTACGAAGGTTCAAATTCAAAATGGAATCGCTCAGGGCGATTATTGCAAGCCTGGAGAATTTTCAGGGTATCACTGGACATCAAGGATGCTTACCTGCATGTCCCTATTTACCCTCCTCACCAGGAGTACCTCAAAATTGTGGTACAGGATTGTCATTACCAATTCCAGACGTTGCCGTTGGTCTGTCCCCGGCACCGAGGGTATTTACCAAGGTAATGGCCGAAATAATTATCCCGTACTTGGACAATCTCCTTATAAAGACGAGGTCCAGGGAGCAGTTGTTTGTCAGAGTAGCACTATCTCAGGAAGTGCTACAACAGCACGGCTGGATTCTGAATATTCCAAAGTCGCAGCTGGTTCCTACGACGCGTCTACTGTTCCGGGGTATGGTTCTGGACACAGACCAGAAAAAAGTGTTTCTCCCGGAGGAGAAAGCCAAGGAGCTGTCATCTCTAGTCAGAGGCCTCCTGAAACCAAAACAGGTGTCGGTGCATCACTGCACGCGAGTCCTGGAAAAAATGGTAGCTTCCTACGAAGCAATTCCATTCGGCAGGTTCCATGCAAGAACTTTTTTTGTGGGACCTGTTGGACAAGTGGTCCGGATCGCATCTTCAGATGCATTGGCTGATAACCCTGTCTCCAAGGACCAGGGTATCTCTGCTGTGGTGGCTGCCGAGTGCTCATCTTCAAGAGGGCCGCTGATTCGCCATACAGGACTGGGTCCTGGTGAACACGGATGCCAGCCTTCGAGGCTGGTGGGCAGTCACACAGGGAAGAAACTTCCTGGGACTATGGTTAAATCTGGAGATTTCCCTAAACATTAATATTCTGGAACTAAGGGCAATTTACAATGCCCTAAGTCAGGCAAGGACCCCTGCTTCAAAACCAGCCGGTACTGATCCAATCAGACAACATTACGGCAGTCGCCCATGTAAACCGACAGGGTTGCACAAGAAGCAAGATGGTGTGGCAGAGGCCACAAGGATTCTCCGATGGGCGGAAAATCACGTGTTAGCACTGTCAGCAGTGTTCATTCCGGGAGTGGAGCCACGACCTACACCTGGGAGAGTGGGGACTTCATACAGAAGTCTTCCAACTAATGGTAAACCGTTGGGAAAAGACCACAGGTGGACATGATGGCGTCCCGCCTAAACAAAAAACTAGAGAGATATTACGCCAGGTCAAGGGACCCTCAGGCGATAGCCGTGGACGCTCTAGTGACACCGTGGGTGTACCAGTCGGTTTATGTGTTCCCTCCTCTGCCTCTCATACCAAAGGTACTGAGAATAATAAGAAAACGAGGAGTAAGAACGATACTCGTGGTTCCGGATTGGCCAAGAAGAGCTTGGTACCCAGAACTTCAAGAAATGATATCAGAGGACCCATGGCCTCTACCGCTCAGACAGGATCTGCTACAGCAGGGGCCCTGTCTGTTCCAAGACTTACCGCGGCTGCGTTTGACGGCATGGCGGTTAAATACCGGATCCTAAAGGAAAAGGGCATTCCGGAGGAAGTCATTCCTACGCTGATAAAAGCCAGGAAAGAAGTAACCGCAAACCATTATCACCGTATTTGGCGAAAATATGTTGCGTGGTGTGAGGCCAGGAAGGCCCCAACATAGGAATTTCAGCTGGGTCGATTTCTTCACTTCCTACAGTCAGGAGTGACTATGGGCCTAAAATTGGGTTCCATTAAGGTCCAGATTTCAGCTCTGTCGATTTTCTTCCAGAAAGAACTGGCTTCACTACCTGAAGTTCAGACATTTGTAAAGGGAGTGCTGCATATTCAGCCCCCTTTTGTGCCTCCAGTGGCACTTTGGGATCTCAACGTGGTGTTGAGTTTCCTAAAATCACATTGGTTTGAGCCACTTAAAACCGTGGATCTGAAATATCTCAAGTGGAAAGTGGTCATGTTATTGGCCTTGGCTTCGGCCAGGCGTGTATCAGAAGTGGCGGCTTTGTCATGTAAAAGTCCTTTTCTGATTTTCCATATGGATAGGGCAGAATTGTGGACTCGTCCCCAGTTCTCCCTAAGGTTGTATCAGCCTTTCACTTGAACCAACATATTGTAGTGCCTGCGGCTACTAGGGACTTGGAGGATTCCAAGTTATTGGACGTAGTCAGGGCCTTGAAAATTTATGTTTCCAGGACGGCTGGAGTCAGGAAAACTGACTCGCTATTTATCCTGTATGCACCCAACAAGCTGGGTGTTCCTGCTTCTGAGCAGACTATTGCTCGCTGGATTTGTAGCACAATTCAGCAGGCGCATTCTGCGGCTGGACTGCCGCATCCTAAATCAGTAAAAGCCCATTCCACGAGGAAAGTGGGCTCATCTTGGGCGGCTGCCCGAGGGGTCTCGGCTTTACAACTTTGCCGAGCTGCTATTTGGTCAGGGTCAAACACGTTTGCAAAATTCTACAAAATTGATACCCTGGTTGAGGAGGACCTTGAGTTCTCTCATTCGGTGCTGCAGAGTCATCCGCACTCTCCCGCCCGTTTGGGAGCTTTGGTATAATCCCCATGGTCCTTACGGAGTTCCCAGCATCCACTAGGACGTCAGAGAAAATAAGATTTTACTCACCGGTAAATCTATTTCTCGTAGTCCGTAGTGGATGCTGGGCGCCCATCCCAAGTGCGGATTGTCTGCAATACTTGTATATAGTTATTGCCTAACTAAAGGGTTATTGTTGAGCCATCTGTTGAGAGGCTCAGTTATATTTCATACTGTTAACTGGGTATAGTATCACGAGTTATACGGTGTGATTGGTGTGGCTGGTATGAGTCTTACCCGGGATTCAAAATCCTTCCTTATTGTGTCAGCTCTTCCGGGCACAGTATCCTAACTGAGGTCTGGAGGAGGGTCATAGTGGGAGGAGCCAGTGCACATCGGGTAGTCCTAAAGCTTTCTTTAGTTGTGCCCAGTCTCCTGCGGAGCCGCTATTCCCCATGGTCCTTACGGAGTTCCCAGCATCCACTACGGACTACGAGAAATAGATTTACCGGTGAGTAAAATCTTATTTTTTTCAGGCTTTGCCGTTTGGCCTGGCCACGGCTCCTCGCATCTTTACGATGGTGATGGCCATCATGACGGCCCATCTCCATCATCAGGGAGTGCGAATTCTTCTGTACCTGGACGACTTGTTGGCAAAGTCACGGGAGGTCCTTCTCAGTCATCTCCAACTGACGATTACCTTCCTTCAGTTCCACGGTTGGCTGGTAAATTGTGAAGTCCTTCTTGGTTTCATCTCAGAGAATGGTACACTTGGGGGCGCTTCTGGACACTCTCATAGCCAAAGACTGTATCTATCTCCAGACAAAGTTCTGAAACTGCAGACCAAAATACGTCCCTTTCTTCGCCATCCTCGAGTGTCCATACACTCAGCGATGCAGACGCTCAGTCTGATAGTGTTGTCTTTCAACATGGTCTAATACGCACAGTTTTATTCTCGCATTATGCAACGTCTGATACTTTCCAAGTGGAATGGCCTGCCTCATCAGATCAGAACTCAAATTATCTCCCTGACTCCGGAGGTTCGCCTGTCGCTGTTTTGTTGACTATAGGACCAGCGCTTGAGCATGGGCCGTCCCTTCTGGATCCCCAACTGGGTCCTACTGACAACGTACGCCAGACTTCGTGGATGGGGAGTGGTGATGGAGCAACACTCATTTCAGGGTCATTGGACTAGGTCAGAATCTCTGCTCCCGATCAATATTCTGGAGTTGAGAGCAGTGTTCAATGTACTGACTTTGGCTCATCCTATTCTACAGAACAGGCCTGTTCAAGTTAATTCGGACAATACCACCACGGTGGCCTATATCAACCATCAGGGCGGCACTCAAAGCTGCATGGCAATGATGGAAGTGTCCAAAATCCTGCATTGGGCGGAACTCTATCTTCCAGAACTACTTGTATTCATCCCAGGCAGTATTCATCCCGGATGTTCACGGCTGGGAAGCTGACTTCCTCAGTCGTCAGAATGTTCATGCCGGAGAGTGGGCTCTTCATCCTAAGGTCTTTCAATTCCTCATGGCCAGATGCGGTCTACCAGATGTGGATCTCATGGTCTCTCGACACAATCACAAAGTTCTGATCTTCAGATTTCGAACCCGGGATCCTCAGGCAGCGTTCGTGGATGCTCTGGCGGTCCTGTGGACCTTTCACCTGCCTTATGTCTTCCCTCCAGGTGTCTCTTCTACACCGGGTGCTTCGGAAGTTCAAACAAGGAGGACAACTCATTCTCATCGCTCCTGCGTGGCCCAAACGTTACTGGTTTTCAGATCTACAGGGACTCTCGGCACAGCAACCCCTACTTCTCCCTCAGCGACAGGACCTGCTCTCTCTGGGCCCCTGTCTTCATCTGGACCTGGCCTGGCTGTCTTTGATGGCGTGGCTCCTGAGGCTTCGCTTCTGAGGTCAAAAGGTTTTTCTGAGGCGGTTGTCCAGACTATGCTGAAGGGCCACAAACCGACCTCTGCACGTATATATATTTTAGAGTGTAGCACGCTTACTTCACTTGGTGCGCTACTAAGGGTTATGATGCCACTAAGCTCAGGACTTCCAGAATTCTGGCATTTCTCAAAAGAGGGTTAGACTTAGGACTTCCTCTTGCTTCTCTCAGGGCACACATTTCTGCCTTGTCTGTATGGTTCCAGCGCAAGATTGCCTTCATCCCTGATGTACACACGTTTCTTCAGGGCGTTATTTGCATTCAGCCTCCCTATGTATCTGTGGTGGCTCCTTGAGATCTGTCTGTTGTGTTGGAGGCTCTACAAGAAGCTCCATTCGAACCTCTTGAATCTGTGGACCTCAAGTGGCTGACAGCCATGGTTCTCTTCTTACTGGCTATTGCCTCTGCGAGGAGAGTTTCAAACTTGGGTGCTTTGTCCTGTCGTCCCCCCTTCTTGATTTTCCACCGTGACAGAGCAGTTCTCCAAACTAGACCTGGTTACCTTCCTAAGGTGGTTTCATCTTTTCAACTTAACAAAGAGATTGTGGTTCCGGCCTTCGTTTCTCCAGACTTTTCGGTTTAACATTCTTCTGGCAGTGCCGTTTCTTGCGGTGGGCGAGCTGTGCAATCGCACGAGGCGCCTACTGCAGCACTTCGGTGGCTCCTCCCTCTTCCCGAGTACACCGCCCGAGGGGTAGCGGAATTTCATGTAATGAGTCGGTTGTGTCGTGATGTCACAACACAACCGTGTCATTCCGCGAAACTCAGCCCATGCGAGTGGAGTACTCTGCATATGTGCCACTCACCACGAGGGAAGTGGGGCACCTGCTCACCCGGGGTCGGAATCAGATATCGGAAACGGCTCAGTTTACGCTCCCCCTCCTCCCCACCATTCCTACTCTGCTCGGGGGCGGAGTTTTGTGCAATGATGCGTTTGCGTCACGATGCAAATGCTTCATTACACGAAACTCCGCCCCCGAGCAGAGAACTGATGACGAGGAGGCGGGCGAGCCGCCCAGGACACGGCGGCCAAGCTATGAGGAAGAAGCAGGCCGGCGCAGGCCGAAGAGCGGGAAGCGGGATGGAAAAGGACCTCTGCAAACACAAGTATATCTTTCTCTCTCTCTCTTTGTAGAAGGGGACTCTTGCCTGCCATAATGTGTAAAATGCGGACTCTTGCCTGCCGTAATGTGTAAAATGCAGACTCTTGCCTGTCGTAATGTGTAAAATGGGGACTCTTGCCTGTCGTAATGTGTAAAATGGGGACTCTTGCCTGCCGTAATGTGTAAAATGGGGACTCTTGCCTGCCGTAAGACTCTTGCCTGTCGTAATGTGTAAAATGGGGACTCTTGCCTGTCGTAATGTGTAAAATGGGGACTCTTGCCTGTCGTAATGTGTAAAATGGGGACTCTTGCCTGCTGTAATGTGTAAAATGGGGACTCTTGCCTGTCGTAATGTGTAAAATGGGGACTCTTGCCTGCCGTAATGTGTAAAATGGGGACTCTTGCCTGCCGTAATGTGTAAAATGAGGACACTTGCCTGCTGTAATGTGTAAAATGGGGATTTAATGTATCACGGGCATTGTGGTGTGTGGCATAATGTGGTACAGGGGGCATTACTGTGTGGGGCTTAATATGGTAGAATTTTTTTGTTTTTATATCTAAGTGGGGGGGGGGGGTCGCATTTTTAAATTTCGCACTGGGAGCCAAATTGGCTAGAAACGGCTGTTATTTGGATATGGTTAGGGTTCTACGTATCTTTGTGGACCGCACTGCCTCCATTAGACGTTCTGATGCCCTTTTTGATCTTTTTGGTTTTCACAAATGTGGCTGGCCTTCCTTTTCCAGCCTTGATTTCTGCCCATTTTACTCAGTCTGTAGGACCTTTTAGGCGGCACGGTGTGGGGCGTCCACCGAACAATTGTTCAAGGCAGCCATGTGGTCTTCAGTGAACACGTTTCTTAGGTTCTATGCCTTTGATACCTTCGCCTCCCAGGATGCTTCCTTTGAACGCCGGATTCTCTTATCCGCTCAGGCATGTCCCCTCCCTTGAATTACTGTGTTGGGACATCACCGATGTTCCCTGTGGAACCTATGTACCCTGATGCAGAAAAGGAAAGTTCTTTCCTGTTAACTCCCTTTCTGCAACGTACATAGGGTCCACAAGGCGCCCACCCTGACGCACCTGCCATCTCTGTGTTTGTATGGCATTGGCTGCTGGTTTCTTCTCCTGTCTGTGAGAATGTGTTCTTATATGCCTAACATCTTTTTTCTCTCCTTCTTTCTTGCTACATTGGACTTGTTACCAAAACTGAGGTACCAGTGCCTGGAGGCGGAGTTATAGAGGGGTGCAGCTATGCATCCTTTGACAGCTAAAGCTTTAACTGTTCGGTGCCTGGATGCCTCATCCACCACTGCACCCCGATGTTCCCTGTGGACCCTATGTACTTCACAGAAAGGGAGTTTACAAAGTTAAGTCTACCATAACTCTCTTTTTTTAAACATTTTTTAACCAAATTTGTTGAAAAGCATTCGCTTGCTACACGGTTAATAAAGATGATAGTTTGTGACATGTATAGTCAGTGCAGCAAAAGTTATAAAAACATGAAAAACCCTTAAAAAATTGTGTTGACCTTGTCGACCTTTTGACTCTCGATCTTTTAACTGTCTATCAATCACCTCCCAGATGAACATGGCAGCTGAAAAGTCTCAAAAACAGCCTCCTGATGGAGAGTGACTTGTGTCATCTCTGACCCGGTGTATGCATACCCCACCAACCGCCCCTCTCTTGGCTGAACAATCCCACTTTTTGGGCACTACTCCGCGACCCACCCTGCTACCCACAGCGTCCTGCGGAGAGGGAAGGTTGGTGGGGATGTGCACATCATCTAAACAGTGCTGGAAGAACGCTGGACACGCCCCCAGAGTGATGGGAACTGGGTCATGTGAAGCTGCTAATGATGGCGCCCAATTGGTGGCAAATGGGAATATCGCCCCCATTTATCCGTATATAGGAACACAGCAGGAGCACTGCTTATCAGCACACTTTACACGCCACATTGTCTCTGGGATGAACAATTGGGGATGGGCACTTTTATCTATATGTTTGGAGATAAGATTATATTTTCATGTTTGTGTCTTTCATGGAGCAGGTCAGATGCCGGAAGCCACCTAAGGCCTCATTAGCTGCACAGTCCACCCATTAACTTCAATACATTTCAATTGTGCTGCGATTATTAGTGTTTTCTGCACTGTCAGGGAAGTAACGCCTCCGGCCGCTCTCCAATCTCATCTCAGGCAGCTATGACGGGAGGGAGTCGCAGCTCCAGATCTGACAATGCGGATGACTGCGAGTTAGTCAAAGAGATGGGATTTATTTATTTTAAAAGTTCCAATTTGGGATTAAGTATCAGACTGGTCTGTGTCCGTATTCAGACCGTAATCCTGAATGATTCTTCCCCAGAGCTCTATAAGGAATCTTAATGTGTGAGACTAGAAGAATGAATTATGCAGATAGTAATACAGAGTTGCTGTATGACTATGGTACTTGTAAGCTCTCTCTGATATTTATTTTAATTATTACATTTATTCTTAGACCATTTAGCTGTGAGGAACCGGAGACCCTTTAATAGAAGTCACGTAAATGATGTCACGGAAGATGGACAAGGACAGGAGTCATTTGACTGAAAGGATATTAAACCTCACTGTGGAGATCATCCAGCTGCTGACAGGAAAGGTGAGGGGTCCTGAGAGTGTCACAGTGACATCACTTGTATTCATATTACTAACACAGGGACCTGACTGGGGAGGTGAGATCTGGGAGTGTATTACTAACACAGGGACATAACTGGGGAGGTGAGGGAGTGTGACAGTGACAAGTGTCTGCAATTTCAGACCTATTCCAAAGATGACTTTCATTCCGGCTGTGCAAGCTTTCCTTTAAGAGGTCCTTCGTATACTTTCGTCATACATTCTTCCTATCCCTTCATGGAATTTAAATTTTAGTTATGGAGACTCTTCAGACACCTCCTTTTGAGCCTCTTGAGATGGTGAAATTCTGCTACTTTACCTTGAAGGTGGTTTTCCTCCTAGATAATGCCTTTTCTGTGAGGATATTGGAATTGGTGGCCCTGTCTTCTAAGCCTCCCTTACTTATCCTTAATTCTGATAGGGTGGTGTTACGCACGAAGACATCTTTTTACTTAAGGTGCTTTCCATTTGAACCAAGAGATCTTGCTTTCAATTTCGACTTTTGATCCTTGTGGTAGCTCCCAATTGTGGGCTGACTAGTCTCCAAGGGATCTATTGCTCAGTGGATTACTGCCACTATTAATCAGGCGTAGATATCTTCCGATGCGTCTGTCCGACGTCCCTCTGGGAACATTCAACTTGTATGGTCATGGCCTCTTGGCTGGTTTGCCATGGTACCCCACTGGAGCAGTTGTGGAGAGCGGTGACCTGGTCCTCTGCATTCTTTTACCAGGTTTTACTGTTAAAATACTCTTGGTTATATTGACACCAGCTTTGGGCATGAGATATAGATGTCGTTTTCCATTCAGTTTTATTGATGTCTCTCTCAATACATAGGATCACACAGTAGTGAGGAAGACATCTGGGAAGTGTGAGACACCCAGTAGCCATCCTTGTGTGTCAGGAGGACTGAGCAGGACCCAGAGCCCCATCACGGTGCCTCCACCTCACTCACTGATACATGAGAGGCACAGTGACCAGAAGATCCTGGAACTCACCAACAAGATCATTCATCTGCTGACTGGAGAGGTGACTGCTGGGAATGGGGCATTATACAGTAACACCAGGGGATGTGTCTGGGTGATGACTGGAGAGGTGACTGCTGGGAATGGGGCATTATACAGTAACATCAGGGGATGTGTCTGGGTGATGACTGGAGAGGTGACTGCTGGGAATGGGACATTATACAGTAACACCAGGGGATGTGTCTGGGTGATGACTGGAGAGGTGACTGCTGGGAATGGGACTTTATACAGTAACACCAGGGGATGTGTCTGGGTGATGACTGGAGAGGTGACTGCTGGGAATGGGACTTTATACAGTAACACCAGGGGTTGGGACTTTATACAGTAACACCAGGGGATGTGTCTGGGTGATGACTGGAGAGGTGACTGCTGGGAATGGGACTTTATACAGTAACACCAGGGGATGTGTCTGGGTGATGACTGGAGAGGTGACTGCTGGGAATGGGACTTTATACAGTAACACCAGGGGATGTGTCTGGGTGATGACTGGAGAGGTGACTGCTGGGAATGGGACATTATACAGTAACACCAGGGGATGTGTCTGGGTGATGACTGTATCATTGTGTGTGTCAGGTTCCTATAAGGTGTGAGGGCGTCACTGTCTATCTCTCCATGGAGGAGTGGGAGTATATAGAGGAACACAGGGGCCTGTACAAGGACGTGATGATGGAGAATCATCAGGCATTGAAGATGGATATGACTGAGAGGATAATAAATCTCTTCCTGGACATCATCTGTCTGCTGACTGGAGAGGTGAGGGATTCTGGGAATGTCATGTCCTCTTGTCTCACACATGACAGCAGAGGCCTGTAGATTATATAGGACATTGGTGATAAAATAGTGAAGGAGGCGATTATAGATTCTTTTTACATGTGATGTTTTCTTTTCATTATTTATTTCTCCAATCAAACTTTATATGAATATTTTTTAATCTTTTGAGTTTTGTTGATGACCCTGAACTGACCAGAATGTGCAAAATCAATTTACTCCTTACTATCTGATATATCAGCCCAATATGCATATTTAGCTTTCTTCTAATTCAGCAGTTTTAATTAGTATTAATGACACGGTACATGTATGTAAGCATCTACTGTTCACATGGTAGAATTTAATGAATGTTGTACACAGGATCACACAGTAGTGAAGGGAACATCTGGAGAGCGTGAGCCACCCAGCAGCCATCACCGTGTGTCAGGAGGACTGAGCAGGACCCAGAGCCCCGTCACAGTGCCTCCACCTCACTCACTGATACATAAGAGGCACAATGGCCAGAAGATCCTGGATCTCACCAACAAGATCATTCAGCTGCTGACTGGAGAGGTGACTGCTGGGAAATGGGCCATTATACAGTAACACCAGGGGATGTGTCTGGGTGATGACCGGAGAGGTGACTGCTGGGAATGGGGCATTATACAGTAACACCGGGGAATGTGTCTGGGTGATGACTGAAGAGGTGACTGCTGGGAATGGGGCATTATACAGTAACACCAGGGGATGTGTCTGGGTGATGACTGAAGAGGTGACTGCTGGGAATGGGGCATTATACAGTAACACCAGGGGATGTGTCTGGGTGATGACTGAAGAGGTGACTGCTGGGAATGGGGCATTATACAGTAACACCGGGGAATGTGTCTGGGTGATGACTGGAGAGGTGACTGCTGGGAATGGGGCATTATACAGTAACACCAGGGGATGTGTCTGGGTGATGACTGGAGAGGTGACTGCTGGGAATGGGACATTATACAGTAACACCAAGGGATGTGTCTGGGTGATGACTGTATCATTGTGTGTGTCAGGTTCCTATAAGGTGTGAGGATGTCACTGTCTATTTCTCCATGGAGGAGTGGGAGTATATAGAGGAACACAGGGGTCTGTACAAGGACGTGATGATGGAGAATCACCGGCCCCTCACATCACTGGGTAAGATGAGACTGTCATGTAGTGTAATGGAGAGAGCAGCTATGGGGCCACCTAGCTACACATCACCTGATAATCACATTTCTCTGACGTCCTAAGTGGATGCTGGGACTCCGTAAGGACCATGGGGATAGCGGCTCCGCTGGAGACAGGGCACAAAAGTAAAAGCTTTAGGACTAGGTGGTGTGCACTGGCTCCTCCCCCTATGACCCTCCTCCAAGCCTCAGTTAGATTTTTGTGCCCGGCCGAGAAGGGTGCAATCTAGGTGGCTCTCCTGAGCAGCTTAGTGTAAAAGTTTAAACTTAGGTTTTTTTATTTTCAGTGAGTCCTGCTGGCAACAGGCTCACTGCATCGTGGGACTAAGGGGAGAAGAAGCGAACTCACCTGCGTGCAGAGTGGATTGGGCTTCTTGGCTACTGGACATTAGCTCCAGAGGGATCGATCACAGGCCCAGCCATGGATGGATCCCGGAGCCGCGCCGCCGGCCCCCTTACAGAGCCAGAAGACAGAAGAGGTTCAGAAATCGGCGGCAGAAGACGTCCTGTCTTCAGATAAGGTAGCGCACAGCACTGCAGCTGTGCGCCATTGCTCTCAGCACACTTCACACTTCGGTCACTGAGGGTGCAGGGCGCTGGGGGAGGGCGACCTGAGACGCAATGATAACACTATATTTGGCTAAAAATACATCACATATAGCTCCTGGGCTATATGGCTGTATTTAACTCCTGCCAGTTTTTCCTAAAAAAGCTGGAGAAAAGGCCGCAGAGAAGGGGCTAGTGGGGTCCTGTCCTCTATCAGAGCATTCCCTGTGTGTGTGCTGTGTGTCGGTACGTGTGTGTCGACATGTATGAGGAGGAAAATGGTGTGGAGGCGGAGCAATTGCCTGTATTAGTGATGTCACGCCTAGGGAGTCGACACCTGACTGGATGGTCTTATTTAAGGAATTACGTGATAGTGTCAGCACTTTACAAAAAACTGTTGACGACATGAGACAGCCGGCAAATCAATTAGTGCCTGTCCAGGCGTCTCAAACACCGTCAGGGGCTCTAAAGCGCCCATTACCTCAGTCGGTCGACACAGACACAGACACAAACACTGACTCCAGTGTCGACGGTGAAGAAACAAACGTATTTTCCAGTAGGGCCACACGTTACATGATCACGGCAATGAAGGAGGCTTTGCATATTTCTGATACTACAAGTACCACAAAAAAGGGTATTATGTGGGGTGTGAAAAAAACTACCCGTAGTTTTTCCTGAATCAGATGAATTAAATGAAGTGTGTGATGATGCGTGGGTTTCCCCCGATAAAAAACTGCTAATATCTAAGAAATTATTGGCATTATACCCTTTCCCGCCAGAAGTGAGGGCGCGTTGGGAAACACCCCCTAGGGTGGATAAGGCGCTCACACGCTTATCAAAACAAGTGGCGTTACCGTCTCCGGATACGGCCGCCCTCAAGGAGCCAGCTGATAGGAAGCTGGAAAATATCCTAAAAAGTATATACACACATACTGGTGTTATACTGCGACCAGCAATCGCCTCAGCCTGGATGTGCAGCGCTGGGGTGGCTTGGTCGGAGTCCCTGACTGAAAATATTGATACCCTTGACAGGGACAGTATATTATTGACTATAGAGCATTTAAAGGATGCATTTCTATATATGCGAGATGCACAGAGGGATATTTGCACTCTGGCATCAAGAGTAAGTGCGATGTCCATTTCTGCCAGAAGAAGTTTATGGACACGACAGTGGTCAGGTGATGCGGATTCCAAACGGCACATGGAAGTATTGCCGTATAAAGGGGAGGAGTTATTTGGGGTCGGTCTATCGGACCTGGTGGCCACGGCGACAGCTGGAAAATCCACCTTTTTACCCCAGGTCACCTCTCAGCAGAAAAAGACACCGTCTTTTCAGCCTCAGTCCTTTCGTCCCCATAAGGGCAAGTGGGCAAAGGGCCAGTCATATCTGCCCCGGGGTAGAGGAAGGGGGAAAAGACTGCAGCAGGCAGCCTCTTCCCAGGAACAGAAGCCCTCCACCGCTTCTGCCAAGTCCTCAGCATGGCGCTGGGGCCTTACAAGCGGACTCAGGTACGGTGGGGGGTCGTCTCAAGAGTTTCAGCGCGCAGTGGGCTCACTCGCAAGTGGACCCCTGGATCCTACAGGTAGTATCTCAGGGGTACAGATTGGAATTCGAGACGTCTCCCCCTCGCAGGTTCCTGAAGTCTGCTTTACCAACGTCTCCCTCCGACAGGGAGGCGGTATTGGAAGCCATTCACAAGCTGTATTCCCAGCAGGTGATAATCAAAGTACCCCTCCTACAACAGGGGAAGGGGTATTATTCCACACTATTTGTGGTACCGAAGCCGGACGGCTCGGTGAGACCTATTCTAAATCTGAAGTCCTTGAACACTTACATACAAAGGTTCAAATTCAAGATGGAGTCACTCAGAGCAGTGATAGCGAACCTGGAAGAAGGGGACTATATGGTGTCTCTGGACATCAAGGATGCTTACCTCCATGTCCCAATTTGCCCTTCTCACCAAGGGTACCTCAGGTTCGTGGTACAGAACTGTCACTATCAGTTTCAGACGCTGCCGTTTGGATTGTCCACGGCACCCCGGGTCTTTACCAAGGTAATGGCCGAAATGATGATTCTTCTTCGAAGAAAAGGCGTCTTAATTATCCCTTACTTGGACGATTTCCTGATAAGGGCAAGGTCCAGAGAACAGTTGGAGGTTGGAGTAGCACTATCTCAAGTAGTGCTACAACAGCACGGGTGGATTCTAAATATTCCAAAATCGCAGCTGATCCCGACGACACGTCTGCTGTTCCTAGGGATGATTCTGAACACAGTCCAGAAAAAGGTGTTTCTTCCGGAGGAGAAAGCCAGGGAGTTATCCGAGCTAGTCAGGAACCTCCTAAAGCCAGGAAAAGTGTCAGTGCATCATTGCACAAGGGTCCTGGGAAAAATGGTGGCTTCTTAAGAAGCGATTCCATTCGGCAGATTTCACGCAAGAACTTTTCAGTGGGATCTGCTGGACAAATGGTCCGGATCGCATCTTCAGATGCATCAGCGGATAACCCTGTCTCCAAGGACAAGGGTGTCTCTTCTGTGGTGGTTGCAGAGTGCTCATCTACTAGAGGGCCGCAGATTCGGCATTCAGGACTGGGTCCTGGTGACCACGGATGCCAGCCTGAGAGGCTAGGGAGCAGTCACACAGGGAAGAAATTTCCAGGGCATGTGGTCAAGCCTGG
The DNA here is from genome assembly GCF_028390025.1 of Pseudophryne corroboree. NCBI lineage: Eukaryota > Metazoa > Chordata > Amphibia > Anura > Myobatrachidae > Pseudophryne > Pseudophryne corroboree. The sequence continues at coordinate 5,593,024 of NW_026967508.1, read as the reverse complement.
AGACTTCACTTCACATAAATATACTGGAGATAAGGGCAAGACCTCTGCTTCAAGGTCAGCCGGTGCTGATCCAGTCGGACAACATCACGGCAGTCGCCCACGTAAACAGACAGGGCGGCACAAGAAGCAGGAGGGCAATGGCAGAAGCTGCAAGGATTCTTCGCTGGGCGGAAAATCATGTGATCGCACTGTCAGCAGTGTTCATTACGGGAGTGGACAACTGGGAAGCAGACTTCCTCAGCAGGCACGACCTCCACCCGGGAGAGTGGGGACTTCATCCGGAAGTCTTCCACATGATTGTGAACCGTTGGGAAAAACCAAAGGTGGACATGATGGCGTCCCGCCTCAACAAAAAACTAGACAGGTATTGCGCCAGGTCAAGGGACCCTCAGGCAATAGCTGTGGACGCTCTGGTAACACCTTGGGTGTTCCAGTCAGTGTATGTGTCCCCTCCTCTGCCTCTCATACCCAAGGTACTGAGAATTATAAGACGGAGAGGAGTAAGAACTATACTCGTGGTTCCGGATTGGCCAAGAAGGACTTGGTACCCGGAACTTCAAGAGATGCTCACAGAGGACCCGTGGCCTCTGCCGCTAAGAAGGGACCTGCTTCAGCAAGGACCCTGTCTGTTCCAAGACTTACCGCGGCTGCGTTTGACGGCATGGCGGTTGAACGCCGGATCCTGAAGGAAAAAGGCATTCCGGAGGAAGTCATCCCTACCCTGATCAAAGCCAGGAAGGAGGTGACCGCACAGCACTATCACCGCATTTGGCGAAAATATGTTGCATGGTGTGAGGCCAGGAGGGCCCCGACGGAGGAATTTCAACTAGGTCGATTCCTGCATTTCCTGCAAACAGGAGTGTCTATGGGCCTAAAATTGGGGTCCATTAAGGTTCAGATTTCGTCCCTGTCGATTTTCTTCCAGAAAGAATTGGCTTCAGTTCCTGAAGTCCAGACGTTTGTCAAGGGAGTATTGCATATACAGCCCCCTTTTGTGCCTCCAGTGGCACCGTGGGATCTCAATGTAGTTCTGGGATTCCTCAAATCACATTGGTTTGAACCGCTCAAATCTGTGGATTTAAAATATCTTACATGGAAAGTGACCATGCTACTGGCCCTGGCCTCGGCCAGGCGATTGTCAGAGTTGGCGGCTTTATCTTACAAAAGCCCATATCTGATTTTCCATTCGGACAGGGCAGAACTGCGGACTCGTCCCCAGTTTCTCCCTAAGGTGGTGTCAGCGTTTCACCTGAACCAACCTATTGTGGTGCCTGCGGCTACTAGGGACTTGGAGGACTCCAAGTTGCTAGATGTTGTCAGAGCCCTAAAAATATATATTTCAAGGACGGCTGGAGTCAGAAAGTCTGACTCGCTGTTTATACCGTATGCACCCAACAAGCTGGGTGCTCCTGCTTCTAAGCAGACGATTGCTCGTTGGATTTGTAGTACAATTCAGCTTGCACATTCTGTGGCAGGCCTGCCACAGCCAAAATCTGTAAATGCCCATTCCACAAGGAAGGTGGGCTCATCTTGGGCGGCTGCCCGAGGGGTCTCGGCTTTACAACTTTGCCGAGCTGCTACTTGGTCAGGGGCAAACACGTTTGCAAAATTCTATAAATTTGATACCCTGGCTGAGGAGGACCTGGAGTTCTCTCATTCGGTGCTGCAGAGTCATCCGCACTCTCCCGCCCGTTTGGGAGCTTTGGTATAATCCCCATGGTCCTTACGGAGTCCCAGCATCCACTTAGGACGTCAGAGAAAATAAGAATTTACTTACCGATAATTCTATTTCTCGTAGTCCGTAGTGGATGCTGGGCGCCCATCCCAAGTGCGGATTGTCTGCATTACTTGTACATAGTTATTGTTACAAAAATCGGGGTTTTATTGTTGGGAGCCATCTTTGCAGAGGCTCCTCTGTTATCATACTGTTAACTTGGTTCAGATCACAGGTTGTACAGTGTGATTGGTGTGGCTGGTATGAGTCTTACCCGGGATTCAAAATCCTTCCTTATTGTGTACGCTCGTCCGGGCACAGTATCCTAACTGAGGCTTGGAGGAGGGTCATAGGGGGAGGAGCCAGTGCACACCACCTAGTCCTAAAGCTTTTACTTTTGTGCCCTGTCTCCTGCGGAGCCGCTATCCCCATGGTCCTTACGGAGTCCCAGCATCCACTACGGACTACGAGAAATAGAATTATCGGTAAGTAAATTCTTATTATATACAATGTACTCAGTCACTGTGTGTCTCCTACAGATGGGGCCAGTAACAGGAATACCCCAGAGAGATGTCCCCGTCCTCTGTATTCCCAGGACCGTACAGAGGAGAATCACAGTGTCCTACAGGAGGGTCAGGTAGGTGGAATTCAGGGACTTGCCAAATACCAAAGTTGACTCTACAGTATATGATGTGTAGGGAAGCTATGCAGATCTGATACACTGTTGTCTTCTGTTTACCCTGAATTGGATCAGACCATATGAATTGTTTGATTTGTATTGCCCTGTGTTCTATTCAGATTGAAGAACTTGTTAATGTAGAAGATATAAAGATAGAAGAAGAGACGTATGTGATGGGTGATCAGCAATGTAAGGAGGAGGAAATCCCTACAGGTATCAGCACAGGTGAGTAATACACACTTACTACAGAAAAGAGTCACATATTATCTTTGTTCTGTTACTTCAGCAAACTTTTGTTCTTTACCCCCCTCTGTCCATACATACATAACAATAAAGTAACTGCCCAGCAGGGGAGTCAGGGTTCATCATCCCCTATTATACTCCTGCTCTCCCCTCACATCATGTCACTGTGTGTTACCAGCCCAGAGATCTGACCAGTCTCCTCCCCACACTCCCTGGTGTATCTCATACATCAGGAGCCATCAGCCCCTATTATACTGCTGCTCTCCCCCTCACATCATGTCACTGTGTGTTACCGGCCCAGAGATCTGACCAGTCTCCTCCCCACACGCTCCGTTGTATCTCATGCATCAGGAGCCATCAGCCCCTATTATACTCCTGCTCTCCTCCTCACATCATGTCACTGTGTGCTACCAGCCCAGAGATCTGACCAGTCTCCTTCCCCACACTCCCTGGTGTATCTCATACATCAGGAGCCATCAGCCCCTTTTATACTCCTGCTCTCCCCCTCACATCATGTCACTGTGTGTTACCAGCCCAGAGATCTGACTAGTCTCCTCCCCACACTCTCTGGTGTATCTCATACATCAGGAGCCATCAGCCCCTTTTATACTCCTGCTCTCCCCCTCACATCATGTCACTGTGTGTTACCAGCCCAGAGATCTGACTAGTCTCCTCCCCACACTCTCTGGTGTATCTCATACATCAGTATCCATCAGCCCCTATTTCTCTTACGTCCTAGAGGATGCTGGGGTCCATATTAGTACCATGGGTATATACAGGTCCACTATGAGTCATTGGCACTTTAAGAGTTTAATAGTGTGGGCTGGCTCCTCCCTCTATGCCCCTCCTACCAGACTCGGTTTAGAAAATGTGCCCGGAGGAGCCGGTCACAGCTAGGGAAGCTCTACAGAGTTTCTTTAGAAAAGTTTATTTTAGAGTTTGTTTTTTTTTGTTTTTTTACAGGGAGGCTGCTGGCAACATCCTCCCTGCATCGAGGGACTGAGGGGGGGAGCAGTGTCTGCCCTGCGGGGTCTTGAGCCACTATCTTCACTGACTGGACATTGAGCTCCAGAGGGGACAGATCGCGCCCCGCCACAGGAGAACGCTCACCCCGGCAGCCAGCCGCCACCCTCTCACTGCGATGAAGTCTGGCGAGTTAGTCACTGTCCCCCCTTACAAGCGGGGGGTCAGTGTGAAGAGGCTTAAGGGTGGGAGCGCGGTATTAACCGCGCTCACGGACGGCTCAGTGGTACTATGCTGCGGCGCTCTGGGGGGCGCCCTGAGCCAGTAAGGTACCCTACACTGACCATTTCCAGCCTGTCGGGGTACGCGGATTTCAGCCAGCACAAAATTCCTCAGGCCAGTATAAAATCTATTACAATTTTTGGACTTTTTCATACTTTACGATCCATGTGGACTACGATTGGGAATAGTAACCTGTGCCGAGCACAGCGAGGCACCTTGGCCGAAGCCGCGAGCCATGCGAGGGGACACAGTGCACTAATTGGGGTTCCCCGTCACTTTCCAAAGAAAACGACACAAAAAAACGAGTTTTATGGTAAGAACTTACCTTTGTTAAAACTGTTTCTGCGAGGTACACTGGGCTCCACAAGGAATGTACAATGGGGCGTAGAGTAGGATCTTGATCCGAGGCACCAACAGGCTCAAAGCCTTGACTGTTCCCAGAATGCATAGCGCCGCCTCCTATATCACACCGCCTCCCTGCACAGGATCTCAGTTTTTAGATAACCAGTCCAATGCAGTAGTAGGAAAAGAGACGACAACGGTTAGTAGCCACAACACCGCATTCTCACGACATGAGACGTGTCAGCGACTAATGCCATACCAACCCAAAGAAACTAAGTGCGTCAGGGTGGGCGCCTAGTGGAGCCCTGTGTACCTCGCAGAAAGAGTTTTAACAAAGGTAATTTTTTACCATAAATCTTTCTGCTGCGGGGTGCACTGAGCTCCACAAGGATAGACATTGGGGATGTCCTAAAGCAGTTCCTTATGGGAGGGGACGCACTGTAGCGGGCTCAAGAACCCGGAGTTCAAAGGAAGCATCAGCATCGAAGGCATAGAACCTTATGAACGTGTTCACAGAGGAACACGTAGCCACCTTGCACAATTGTTCAAGGGTCGCACCACGTTGGGCTGCCCAAGTAGGTCCAACAGACTGAGTAGAATGGGCCTTAATGTGATCAGGAGCAGAGAGACCAGCCTTCACATAAGCATGTGCAATCACCATTCTAATCCACCTGGCCAGAGTTTGCTTGTGAGCAGGCCAGCCCCATTTGTGAAACCCAAACGCAACAAAAAGAGAATCAGATTTCCTAATAGGAGCAGTTCTCTTCACATAGATACGAAGAGCCCGTACCACATCCAAAGACTGTTCTTTGGAAGACAGATCGGGAGAAACAAGTGCCGGAACTACAATATCCTGATTAAGGTGGAACGAAGAAACCACCTTAGATAGATAGCCGGGACGAGTCCTAAGAACCGCCCGGTCACGGTGAAATATCGGATATGGAGAACTACAGGACAAGGCACCCAAATCCGACACTCTTCTAGCTGAAGCAATAGCCAGCAGAAACACCACCTTAAGGGAAAGCCACTTAAGGTCAGCTGAACCAAGAGGTTCAAACGGAGACTCTTGTAACGCCTCCAAAACCACCAAGTCCCAAGGAGCCACAGGCGGGACATAAGGAGGTTGGATACGCAACACGCCCTGAGTAAAGGTATGCACATCAGGTAAGGTCGCAATTTTTCTCTGAAACCACACCGACAAGGCAGATATTTGAACCTTGAGGGAGGCCAGACGCTGGCCTAAGTCCAGGCCCTGCTGAAGAAAAGCCAATAACTTGGCTATACTAAACTTAGAAGCGTCAGAGTTGTTAGATGCACACCAAAGAAAGTAAGAATGCTAGACCCTATAGTAAATCTGAGCCGAAGCCGGTTTCCGGACCCGCAACATAGTTTGAATGACCGCCTCAGAAAGCCCTTTAGCCCTTAAGACGGAAGCTTCAAGAGCCACACCGTCAAAGACAGCCGGGCTAGGTCCTGGTAGACATAGAAGCCCTGAACGTGGAGGTCTGGGCATTGTGGAAGTAGAATTGGACACTCTGATGATAGGCCTTGCAGGTCTGAGAACCAGTGGCGTCTGGGCCACGCTGGAGCTATGAGGAGCAGAATTCCTTTTTCTTGCTTGAACTTCCGAATTGCCCTGGGCAGGAGTGACACCGGAGGGAACACGTACGGCAGCAGAAACCTCCACGGTACCGCCAGCCATCCACGAATGCTGCTTGAGGATCCCTTGTCCTCGCTCCGAAGACCGGAACCTTGTGATTGTGTTGAGACACCATCAGATCTACGTCTGGAAGGCCCCACCTTTCCACTAGGAGTTGAAACACTTCTGGATGGAGGCCCCACTCGCCGGCATGCACGTCCTGACGACTGAGAAAGTCGGCTTCCCAATTCAGGACCCCCAGAATGAATATTGCAGATATGGCCAGTAGATGGCGTTCTGCCCACTGTAGAATCCGTGAGACTTCCTTCATTGCTAGGCGGCTTCGAGTGCCGCCTTGATGATTTATGTAAGCCACTGGGTGGCGTGGTCCGACTGTACTTGAACAGGACGGTTCTGAATTAAATGCTGGGCTAGGTTCAAGGTATTGAAGACCGCCCGCAGCTCCAGAATATTGATCGAGAGGAGGGACTCCTCCTTGGTCCACCGCCCCTGAAGGGAGTGTTGCTCCAGCACCGCTCCCCAACCTCTTAGACTGGCATCTGTCGTCAACAGGACCCAGTCGGATATCCATAACGGACGGCCCCTGCACAGTTGTTGGTTCCGGAGCCACCAGAGCAGCGACAGACGGACCTCCGGAGTCAATGAGATCATTTGAGACCTGATCCGGTGAGGCAGGCCATCCCATTTGGCTAGAATCAGCCTCTGGAGAGGGCGAGAGTGAAATTGAGCGTACTCCACCATGTCGAATGCTGACACCATGAGGCCCAGCACCTGCATCTCCGAATGTATCGACACTTGCGGACGAGATAGGAAGCAACGAATCCTGTCCTGAAGTTTCAAGACTTTCTCCTGAGACAAGAACAACTGTTGGTTGTGAGTGTGCAATAGTGCTCCCAGATGCACCATGCTCTGAGCAGGGATCAGGGATGACTTCTTCCAGTTGACGAGCCACCCGTGGGCTTGCAGAAACCGGACCGTCACATCTAGATAACGCTGGAGAAGTTCTGGGGAATTTGCCCGGATGAACAAGTCGTCCAAATACGGCAGTATCCTGACCCCTTGACGGCGGAGTATCATCGTCATCACCGCCATGACTTTTGTAAAGGCTCGCGGAGCCATTGTTAAACCAAAAGGTAACGCCCGAAACTGGTAGTGGCAGTTGCCAATCGCAAATCTCAGGTTTTGCTGATGAGACACTGCTATAGGAATATGCAGGTAAGCATCCTGTATATCCAGGGAGACCATGAAGTCCCCAGGTTCCAAGGCCAGAACTATAGAGCAAAGGGTTTCCATTCGGAACTTGGAAACCTTCACAAACCTGTTCAATGCCTTGAGGTTGAGAATGGGCCGGGAGGACCCATGCAGTTTCGGGACTAGAAACAGCGGAGAATAGTACTCCCGGCCCCTCTGCGCAAGAGGCACCTGTACTACGACTCCTGTATCCAGGAGGGTCTGTACCACCTCCTTTACAGCCTTTGTCTTGTCCAACGGGACATCTGTCTGGCAAAATCGATGAGGGGGTTGTTTTTTGAAGGCTATGGCGTAACCTCGAGTGACGACTTCCCGTACCCAGGCATCTGAAGTGGTCTTCAACCATTCCTGGGTATACCCTAGAAGCCGGCTCCCCAACCTGGGATCCCCCAGAGGGAGGCCCGCCCCGTCATGCGGCAGGCTTATCTGTCTTGGTAGCTGGCTGACAGGCCGCCCAGGCTCTTTTGGGCATAGGCTTACCAGGTTTGAAAATGCGGGCCGGCTTGTGGTACGCCTGACTTTTTGCTTTACCTGAGGGGCGAAAGGAAGTACCTTTAGCCTTCGACACAGAAGGAGCAGTACTTGGCAGACAGGCAGTTTTTGCAGTAGCCAAGTCAGCCACAATATTATTTAAATCCTCCCCAAACAGAATATCTCCCTTTTAAAAGGGAGTACCTCCAGGGTTTTTCTAGAGTCCAGATCAACAGACCAGGATCTCAGCCACAATATCCGGCGAGCCAGGACTGACGTAGTAGAGGCCTTGGCTGCCAGGATACCGGCATCAGAAGCCGCCTCTTTAATATAACGAGAAGCTGTGACAATATAAGACAAGTATTGTCTAGCATGGTCAGAGAAGATTTCAGCATCTAACTCCAAGGCCCATGCTTCAATAGCCTCTGCAGCCCAAGTAGTTGCAATAGTGGGCCTTAGTGCAGCACCCGTGAGAGTGTAAATCGCTTTCAGACAACCCTCCACACGTTTATCCGTAGGCTCTTTTAGCTCTTTTACCGGTGGTGACCGGTAGAGCTGAGGAAACCACCATCCTAGCCACATGTGAGTCCACTGGAGGAGGTGTTTTCCAATTCTTAGACCGCTCCGGCGCGAGGGGATAGCGAGCCAGCATCTTCTTTTGAGGCACAAACTTCGTACCCGGGTTTTCCCAGGGTTCCTGGCGTATATCAATTAGGTGGTCAGAGTGAGGTAAAACTTGTTTAATCACCTTCTGACGCTTGATCCTATCTGGCTTCTTAGGAGGAACGGGTGGCTCAGGATCATCCGTAATCTGTAAAATTAACATAATAGCCTCCAAAAGATCAGGAACATCCACATGTGAACCACCCTCCCCATTAGCCGTATCTGAGTCAGAACCTGTGGGGTCAGTGTAAGTGCCGTCTTCATCCGACGAGGTGTCAGTGACAGCAGTGGATTGTGAGGAGACCAGCGCTCGCTTAGAGGACCCCTTGGACGTAGGCGAGCGACGGTCAGACTTTTTAGTAGTCAGGGACTGGTTCAACTTCTTTATTTGAGCAGATAAATCGTCCGCCCACGGCAGGTTAGCTGCAGGGACCACAAACGATTGCACCGGCATTGGGGGTCCCATAGGGGGTGTTAGTTTATGAACTAGCGTATGCAGAAGCGTGGAAAAAGCGGCCCTTGGCGGGTCATCATTTGCCCCCGTTGCCACAGTCCCACTGGGGGGCAAGGAGGCTCCAGAACCAGAGCCCAAAGCTGCTATATTCTCCTCACAGGTATCTGCGGCTTCAGCAACACCGGCAGTGTGTTCAGCCCCAGAACCGTTACCCTCAAAAGCAGACATGATATAACTTGCAGTAACAGGTAACACAGTACAATTTGTCAGCAGCACAATACCCCTAGCCCAAACCCCTGCGCAGTGTAGTCAGCACTAGCAGAGATATGGTGACTAAATCACAGAGAAAAATACGTAACACAGTATATCTTTGTGAAAATCCTATATTAAATAAAACCTGACGCACCAAGCCCCCTCAGGTTATAGAATATAGGGATAGCAGGTTGAGTGAAAGACACAAAATAGACACCACTCAGCTATCAAATGCACACACAAATAGTCACAGTCTGTACAATGCAGAGGTTATTACTAACAATAATACTCCCTACAATGCCTGGGTATGCTCCTGATGAGGTGGCGGATGGTCTCCTGAGGGATCTCCTCCCAGACCTGGACTAAAGCATCCGCCAACTCCTGGACAGTCTGTGGTGCAACGTGGCGTTGGTGGATGGAGCGAAACATGATATCCCAGATGTGCTCAATTGGATTCAGGTCTGGGGAACGGGCTGGCCAGTCCATACCATCAATGCCTTCGTCTTGCAGGAACTGCTAACACACTCCAGCCACATGAGGTCTAGCATTGTCTTGCATTAGGAGGAACCCAGGGCCAACCCGCACCAGCATATCGTCTCACAAGGGGTCTGAGGATCTCATCTCAGTACCTAATGGCAGTCAGGCTACCTCTGGCGAGCACATGGAGGGCTGTGCGACACCCCAAAGAAATGCCACCCCACACCATTACTGACCCACTGCCAAACCGGTCATGCTGGAGGATGTTGCAGGCAGCAGAACGTTCTCCTTGGCGTCTCCGGACTCTGTCAGGTCTGTCACATGTGCTCAGTGAGAACCTGCTTTCATCTGCGGAGAGCACAGGGCGCCAGTGGCGAATTTGCCAATCTTGGTGTTCTCTGGCAAATGCCAAACGTCCTGTACGGTGTTGGGCTGTAAGCACAACCCCCACCTGTGGACGTTGGGCCCTCATACCACTCTCATGGAGTCTGTTTCTGATCGTTTGAGTAGACACATGCACATTTGTGGCTTGCTGGAGGTTATTTTGCAGGGCTCTGGCAGTGCTCCTCCTGTTCCTCCTTGCACAAATGCGGAGGTAGTGGTCCTGCTGCTGGGTTGTTGCCCTCCTGCGGCCTCCTCCACGTCTCCTGATGTACTGGCCTGTCTCCTGGTAGCGCCTCCATGCTCTGGACACTACGCTGACAGACACAGCAAACCTTCTTTCCACAGCTCGCATTGATGTGCCATCCTGGATGAGCTGCACTACCTGAGCCATTTGTGTGGGTTGTAGACTCCGTCTCATGCTACCACTAGAGTGAAAGCACCGCCAGCTTTCAAAAGTGACCAAAACATCAGCCATAGGAGCTGAGAAGTGGTCTGTGGTCACCACCTGCAGAACAACTCCTTTATTGGGGGTGTCTTGCTAATTGCCTATAATTTCCACCTGTTGTCTATTCCATTGCTCAACAGCATGTGAAGTTGATTGTCAATCAGTATTACTTCCTAAGTGGACAGTTTGATTTCACAAAAGTGTGATTGACTTGGAGTTACATTGTGTTGTTTAAGTGTTCCCTTTATTTGTTTTTTTTTGAGCAGTGTAGATAAACTAGAGATGTGCGGCGGGCACTTTTCGTGTTTTGTGTTTTTTGATCTGGATCCTCGCTCGTGTTTTTAATCTGGATCCTCGCTCCTGTTTTGGATCTGGATCCTCGCTCCTGTTTTGGGTCTGGATTGGTTTTGCCAAAACCACCCTTTCGGGTTTTGGTTTTGGAGCTGGATGATTTTTGGAAACAAAACCCAAAAACAGCTAAAATCACAGAATTTGGGGGGTAATTTTGATCCTACGGAATTATAAACCTCAATAACAATCATTTCCACCCATTTCCAGTCTATTCTGAACACCTCACAATATTGTTTTTAGGCCAAAAGGTTGCACCGAGGTCGCTGGATGACTTTGCTAAGCGACACAAGTGGGCGGCACAAACACCTGGCCCATCTAGGAGTGGCACTGCAGTGGCAGACAGGATGGCACTTAAAAAAACTAGTCCCCAAACAGCACATGGGTGGTCATTCCGAGTTGTTCGCTCGTTGCCGATTTTCGTTATTTTGCGATTTTCCGCTTACTGCGCATGCGCAATGTCCGCAGTGCGACTGCGCCAAGTAAATTTGCTATGCAGTTAGGTATTTTACTCACGGCATTACAAGGTTTTTTCTTCATTCTGGTGATCGTAATGTGATTGACAGGAAGGGGGTGTTTCTGGGCGGAAACTGACCGTTTTATGGGTGTGTGTGAAAAAACGCTACCGTTTCTGGGAAAAACGCGGGAGTGTCTGGGCGAACGCTGGGTGTGTTTGTGACGTCAAACCAGGAACGACAAGCACTGAACTGATCGCAATGGCAGAGTAAGTCTCGAGCTACTCAGAAACTGCTAAGAGAGGTCTAATCGCAATATTGCGAATCCGTCGGTCGCAATTTTGAGAAGCTAAGATTCACTCCCAGTAGGCCACGGCTTAGCGTGTGCAAAGCTGCTAAAAGCAGCTTGCGAGCGAACAACTCGGAATGAGGGCCATGATGCGAAGAAAAAGAGGTGCACCAAGATCGCTGGATGGCTAAGCTAAGCGAAACAAGTGTGTGGCACAAACACCTGGCACATCTAGGAGTGTCTGAATGTCGAAAGTGGCTCGCAATTTTTCGGGCCACCGACAGCATCTCCTGCACGCCCCTGTCATTTCTCAAAAAATTCTGCACCACCAAATTAATTGTATGTGCAAAACATGGGACGTGCTGGAATTTGCCCAGATGTAATACACGCACAATATTGGTGGTACAGGAGAGTGTGCCCCTAAGCCACACACACACACACGGCAAAGCCTGTAAAAATAATTTGGATAATAATAACCCTTTTTCTCATACGTCCTAGAGTATGCTGGGGTCCACTTCAGTACAATGGGGTTTAGACGGTTCCGCAGGAGCCATGGGCACTTTAAGATTTTTTCAGAGTGTGAACTGGCTCCTCCCTCTATGCCCTTCTTCCAGTCCTCAGTTTAGAAAATGTGCCCAGGCAGACTGGATGCACTCCAGGGCGGGTGGTGTTCAGGTTGCCGACTGTCTGGATCCCGGTGCACAGTATACCGGTGCCGGAATCCTGACAGCTGGCATACCGACAGTTTTTCTCCCTCGTGGGAGTCCACGACCCTCTGGAGGGAGAATAAATAGCGTGGCGTGCGTAGCGAGCCCGCAAGGGGCTTATTTGCGCTCGCCACGCTGTCTGTATGCCGGCGGTCGGGCTTCCGGCGCCGGTATGCTGGTCGCCGGGAGCCTGGCCGCCGGCATATCATACCACACCCCTCCAAGGGAGCTCTACTGAGTTTCTCTGAAAAGACATGTATTAGGTTTTTTATTTTCAGGGAGAACTGCTGGCAACAGTCTCCCTGCTTCGTGGGACTAAGGGGGCAGAAGTAGGAACCAACTTCCTGAATAGTTTCATGGCTCTGCTTCTGGCTGACTGGACACCGTTAGCTCCTGAAGGGTACTGAACGCTAGCTGCGGCTATGTGCTCACTCCCACAGCACGCCGTCACCCCCCTTGCAGAGCCAGAAGTCAGAGGACAGGTGAGTGTTAGAAGAAAGGATCTTCAAAGTGACGGCTAAAGGTACTGCGCGGCTGGCGGGGGCGCAGCGCGCCATGTTGCCCACACATACACAGGCACTGCAGGGTGCGGGGGAAGGCAGCATGAAACCTAATGCAACTAGCATAAATAAGGGGCATAAGTTACTTAGGCACAGTCCAACCCACGCCAGTATAAAAAATTACCTCATAAAAGCTGAGGAGAAACGTGCCATTGAGGGGGCAGAGCTTCCTCAGTCAGCCAGCACATTGCTCAGTGCCATTTTCTCTCCTTCCAGGCTGTAGAGAAGAGCGCTGGTCCTCCACTGCTGAACAAGTATCAGGGTGCAAAACAGGGGGGGCCACAGTGAATTTGGTGCTATATAATTGTGTGATTAACAGTATAAAAGCGCTGCATGTCAGTGGGCATTTTGTGTTCACGGACATTGTGTTACTGGCGCTGGGTTGTGATCTGGCAAATCCTATCTGTGTCCTTCTGACAGATTTTACTGTGGGTCTGTCCCCTATAAATCCCGAGGTGTCTGTGGTGTGGTTGTGCACGTGTGTGACATGTCTGAGGCAGGGAGCTCTTCCCCTGAGGGAGCCATGTTAGGGACACAGAGTTGTAATATGACACCAAGTGCCTGACTGGATGAAAGGATATGTGATAGTGTGACTCATATCAGTAATAGGTTGGACTGAATCTCATGCAGAAATCTGAAAATAATCTGTTGAAGATTTTTAATAGTTCTGCCTTTCATCCACAGGGATCCCTCTGGGTTACATACAAATTTGCACAAGTAGTACAAACTGATACCGACACGGACTCTGATTCCTGTGTCGACACTAGTGATTCCAGGGGAATAGGTCCTAAGTTAGCGAAAAAGCATTCAAAACATATTTTAACTATAAAGGAGGTGTTAGAAGTTAGGTATACAGGGGAGGGGTCCTGGAGTGCACACCGGTAATGAGAGGTCACCTGGACGCGGTGGGCAAGCCGTTACTTATGGCCATGACTATGCAAAGAACCTCGCTTAAAATGCAAAATTTTATTTCAATGATTATTATTAATAAATTGGTAATGTTTGAATTGTGCACCTGCAACCTTTTTCTTTGTATGCGGTGTTAGAAGTTACAAAGCCCCCTCTTTTACCACAGGAGAGGGTTTACTTTAGTAAAGAAGTAAGGTAATTTTCCCTCCACCTCAGGTCTGATTTAACCTGAAAAGAAATTTCTGATTCCCAAAAGGAATTCAGGCAGCTTACCTTTTTCCAAAAGGTGGGAGTTACCCCGCAGTTTAGACAGGGCCCTGTCATAAAAGAGAAAAGGTGTTTCTCCCTGCGCCATGAATGGCTTCACTTAAGGAGCCGACAGACCGCAAGTTAGTGAGGTGATCTATTGATGGGGCCAATGGGACACTACTCAGGCTTAACATTGTGCGTGGGTGAGTAGTGCTATTGAAAAGTGGTCAGAAAACTTTTCATTAGACATTGACACAATAGATGGAGACGAGATACTCCTAACGTTAGGTCATATTATAGACGCTGCTGTGTACGTGCTAGAAACCATGAAAGATATTGGTCTCTTTGGATCAAGAACCGCTACCATGGCAATCTCTGCATGGAGGGCATTGTGGATTAGCCAATGGAATGCTGACGTTGACTCCAAAAGGAATATGGAGGCTCTCCCGTATAAAGGAGAGGCCTTATTTGGCTAATGCTCTTGCACCGACGAAAAAGACACATCACTCTCAGATGCAGTCTTTTCGACCCAGAAACAATTGGCCTCCCTTCCAGAAGTTCAGACTTTCGTGAAAGGGGTGCTACACATCCAACCTCCATTTGTGCCTCCTGTGACACCATGGGATCTTAACGTGGTGTTACGATTCCTTCAATCGGATTAGTTTGAACCTCTCCAGGAGATAGAGTTGAAATTTCTCACTTGGAAAGTGGTCATGCTGTTGGCCTTGGCATCCGCAAGGCGGGTGTCTGAATTGGGAGCCTTGTCTCACAAGAGCCCTAACTTGGTTTTTCATGAAGATAGGGCTGAGTTACAAACTCGTCAACAATTTCTTCCAAAGGTGGTTTTCTTCTTTCCATATAAACCAACCTATTGTGGTGCCAGTGGCTGCTGACACCATCGCTGCTTCAAAGTCCCTTGATGTGGTCAGGGCTTTGAGAATCTATGTCGCAGGAACGACTCGGATAAGGAAAACAGAGGCTCTGTTTGTCCTGTACGCTTCCAACAAGATTGGGTGTCCTGCTTCTAATCAGGTACGATTCAGCACGCTCATTCTACGGCAGGATTGCCGGTACCGAAATCGGTGACTGCCCATTCTTCTAGAAAGGTGGACTCGTCCTGGGCGGCTGGATTTTAATACCTACCGGTAAATCCTTTTATCCTAGTCCGTAGAGGATGCTGGGCACCCAACCCAGTGCGTACTTTGCCTGCAGTTGTTAATTTGTTAAATATGTTTTCAGCACGGTTGCTGTAATGTTCATGCTTGTTGGCATGTATTTTGTTGAATACCATGTGTGCTGCATAGTTGAAGTGTGAGCTGGTATGAATCGCACCATTACCTAAAAAAGTAAATCCTTTCCTCGAAATGTCCGTCTCCCTGGGCACAGTTCCTATACTGAGGTCTGGAGGAGGGACATAGAGGGAGGAGCAAGTTCACACTCTGAAAAAGTCTTAAAGTGCCCATGGCTCCTGTGGAACCATCTATACCCCATGGTGCTGAAGTGGACCTCAGCATCCTCTACGGACTAGAAGAAAAGGATTTACCGGTAGGTATTAAAATCCTGTTTATCTGGACGGAGTTATATTATGCGGCACAAAAGAGCGTACCCCTAAACCACACAGGGCAAACCCTGCAAAAATGATTTGGATTAAATATTAATAACACCTTTATTTGGAGTAAATAATATACAGCACAGGACAGCACCACTGGACTTTATACGGCAGTACCCCTGAAATAATACGGCTGCACCACTGGACTGGACTTATACGACAGTACCACTGGACTTATATGATAGTACCACTGGACTTATACGGCAGTACCACTGGACTGGACTTATGCGGCAGTACCAACTGACTGGACTTATACAGCAGTACCACTGGACTGGACTTATATGGCAGTACCACTGGACTTATACAGCAGCACCACTATACTTATAGCAGTACAGGGACACCACCACTGGACTGATGCAGCACAACACAGCACCACTGGACTGGACTTAGACAGCAGCACTGGACGTATGGCAGAAGAGGACACCACCACTGGACTGATGCAGCACATGTCAGCACTGGAATGACACATAAGACAGAGCAAGTCGCCACACCACTTTCCCGCACAGACAAACACTGAAGAGAGAGACACGTCTTCTCGCTTCACTCTCCAGGACTGGAGTGAAAATGCCGGCGACGCGCGGCTCCGTATATGGAATCCAAAACTTGCGAGAATCTGACAGCGGGATGATGACGTTTTGCCTCATTCTGGTTTCCGAGTCTGGCAGGAAGTCCCGAGCGAGACGTGAAGGGCGGGGGTTGGGGGGATAAACACTGTGAAAACTGCAGTTCTAACCCAAATGCACCGAGCCCAGGGTATAGAATATCAGAGACAGATATTTGGGATACATGACAATGAAAACCAGACAGTACATAAAGGCACTAAGTCGCACACAAAATGACCTGCAATGAACACTTCTCTTCACTAGCACTGCCTCATGAGACAGGTAGGATACTTAAGTGTATATAAAAACAGCCCTGTTCAGGCGTTTTTACAGAGAGGCTTGTCCTGCATCCCGGAGACCTGCTGCTGATGGCTGCCCAGGCTCCTCTGAAGAAAGAGGAAGGAGTGAAACAGCCCAAGGGTGTAGAAGTCTACTTGAGGTGGTGCCAGGGGAAAAGGGCTACGGTTCATGTAATAGTATTAGTAGTAGTATTAGAAATGTTAGGGACCAGTGTGATGAATGTCCCTAACACCTGGTCACGGTACATGGGCCCGCATATTTACACAAATGTGTGCTAAGAACTTCAGTTATACTCAATGTTAATAGTGAGGGTTTATTTAAATGATTTTCTCTAATGTCCTAGTGGATGCTGGTGACTCCGTAAGGACCATGGGGAATAGACGGGCTCCGCAGGAGACTGGGCACTCTTTAAAGAAAGATTAGGTACTATCTGGTGTGCACTGGCTCCTCCCTCTATGCCCCTCCTCCAGACCTCAGTTAAGGAAACTGTGCCCGGAAGAGCTGACATTACAGGAAAGGATTTTTAGGAATCTAGGGTAAGACTCATACCAGCCACACCAATCACACCGTACAACTTGTGATAACCATACTCCGTTTACAGTATGAACAACAACTTTGAGTATCACTCAACGGATAACTCATAACAATAACCCTTTATTAAGCAATAACTATATACACGTATTGCAGAAAGTCCACACTTGGGACGAGCGCCCAGCATCCACTACGGACTACGAGAAATAGAATTACCGGTGAGTAAATTCTTATTTTCTCCAACGTCCTAGTGGATGCTGGGGACTCCGTAAGGACCATGGCGATTATACCAAAGCGGTGAAATTAGAGTAAGGTATTTCCAATCTATGGGATGACTATCAGGTGTGAGTGGACAACCTGTCTTTTTAAAAGAACAGGGATCTATGAAAGTCTGATGTTAACAACATGTTTTTGGAAGTCTGTCATGCCATGAACAAAGGAGATTTCTGAGGACCCCAGAAGAAGAGTTATTGATGCTCATCAGGCAGGAAAAGGTCACAAATCCATCTCTAAAGAGTTTGGACTCCACCAATCAACAGACAGATTGTATACAAATGGAGGAAATTCCAGACCATTATTACCCTCCCAAGGAGTGGTCGAGAAACAATGATCACGCCAAGAGCAAGGCATCTAAAAGTTTGCAAGGTCACAAAGGAACCCATGGTAACCTCTAAGCAACTGAAGGCCTTTCTCACATTAGCTTATGTTAATGAGTTCACGTAACAATTCTGTGTGCATGGCAGGATTGGAAACAGAAAACCACTGCTCTCCAAAAAGAAACATTTCTGCCCATCTGCAATTTGTTAAAGATCACCTGGACAATCCAGAAGGCTACTGGAACAACGTTTTGTGGACAGATGAGTCCAAAATAGAGCTTTTTGGCTTAAATGAGAAGCGTTCTGTTTGGAGAAAGGAGAACACTGCATTCCAGCATAAACACCTTATACCATCTGTGAAACACGGTGGTGGTGGTGGTATCATGGTTTGGGCCTGTTTGCTGCATCTGGCCCAGGACCACTTGCCATCATTGATGGGACAATGAATTCTGAATTATACCAGAATATTCTAAAGGAAAATGTCAGGACATCAGTCCATGAGCTGTATCTTAAGAGAACATGGGTCATGCAGCAAGACAACGACCCAAAGCACAAACGTCATTTGAACAAAGTAAAGAAGAATAAATGTAAAGTTTTTGAATGGCCAAGTCGAGGTCCTGACCTTAATCCAATTGAAATGTTGGGGAAGGACCTGAAATGAGCAGTTCATGGGAGGAAACCCATCAACATAACAGGGTTGATGCTGTTTTGTTGAGGAATGGGGTAAAATTCCTCCAAGCTGATGATCAGGACTAAGCAACAATTACTGGAAACATTTAGATGCAGTTATTACTGCACAAGGGGGTCATACCAGATTCCTTAATAAAAAAATGAGTACGTCTCTTTTTTTTTTTTGTCTCATTTGTTTGATTTGGTTCTCTTTATCTAGTTTTAGAACTTGTGTGAAAATCTGAGGTAGTTTTAGCCCAAATTTCAGCAGAAATTTATAAAATTCTGAAAGGTTCATAAACAATTAGCGGGTTAAGGCAATAACCAGGTTTAAGAGTTAGAGCATAATAAAATGAAATGTAAGTATCCAACCATTACCAGTAGGATATAGAGCAGGGGTAGCCAACTCCAGTCCTCGAGAGCTACCAACAGTTAACGCTTCCCAGGTCTCCTCACAGAATCACAAGTGAAGTCATTAGCTCCACCCTTTGATCTTTTAAAATGTGTCAGTGAGTAATGAATACACCTGTGCACCTGCTAGGTGGTATGGAAAACATGACCTGTAATGCGAGGTGGGCGGTGAGTAAAAAGACGCACGCAGAGGTAGCATTTTATAGGAGTGTTGCTAAAGGTGGTTGCGTACAGAGATGTTCCACTGATAGAGGCCATACTCAGATGCGGGGTTGAGAAGAATTTTTTTTACTGTAAACCAGTTTTTGGAGTATTTTTGCATTAAGGCCCCCACACACTGCACGATATAGCTGACGATCCGACGCATTGGAATGATAAAACAGCTATATTGTTCCATGTGTGGGCATGATATCATTCATTGCGCGCTCCCGTGGGATTATCCGTCGCTTCGCCTGATCTTACTCCATGTTCAAATGATCACAAATGTGGCTGACAATCCCATGTAGCGCTGTGCGTGGGGACCGGCAGAGTGGGTGGTTGTGCACCGGATCACCCCGTGTGTGGGTACTGCCCGATATGTCGGCCCCTAGGACCCTCAATCGCATCATTGGTACACATCGTACCGTGTGTGGCCAGCTTTAATGTTTTGATGAAGACAAATGGAATCCTGCTTATTATATTAATACTGTGAAACATTGCTATGTATTAGAATCCTTGATCAACCATGTTTCTCTGACGTCCTAAGTGGATGCTGGGACTCCGTAAGGACCATGGGGAATATCGGCTCCGCAGGAGACTGGGCACAACTAAAGAAAGCTTTAGGACTGCCTGGTGTGCACTGGCTCCTCCCCCTATGACCCTCCTCCAGACCTCAGTTAGAATCTTGTGCCCAGCCGAGCTGGATGCACACTAGGAGGCTCTCCTGAGCTCCTAGAAAGAAAGTAATAGTTTAGGTTTTTTATTTTCAGTGAGATCTGCTAGCAACAGACTCACTGCAACGAGGGACTAAGGGGAGAAGAAGCGAACCTACCTGCTTGCAGCTAGCTTGGGCTTCTTAGGCTACTGGACACCATTAGCTCCAGAGGGATCGAACACAGGGCCCGACCTCGATCGTCCGGTCCCGGAGCCGCGCCGCCGCCCCCCTTACAGAGCCAGAAGCAAGAAGTTGGTCCGGAAAATCGGCGGCAGAAGACTTCGGTCTTCAACAAGGTAGCGCACAGCACTGCAGCTGTGCGCCATTGCTCCTCATGCACACCTCACACTCCGGTCACTGATGGGTGCTGGGCGCTGGCGCCCTGAGCAGCAATATAATTTACCTTGGCTGGCAAATCTACACCATATATAGTCAGGAAGGCTATATAGGTGTAAAAATACCCCTGCCAGAGATCCAGTAAAAGCGGGAGAAAGTCAGTTGAAATAGGGGCGGGGCCATCTCCCTCAGCACACCGGCGCCATTTTCTCTTCACAGTGCAGCTGGAAGACAGCTCCCCAGGCTCTCCCCTGTAGTTTTCAGGCTCAAAGGGTTAAAAAGAGAGGGGGGGCACTAAATTTAGGCGCAGTATTACATATATATAAGCAGCTATAGGGGAAAAATCACTCAGTTATAGTGTTAATCCCTGTGTTATATAGCGCTCTGGTGTGTGCTGGCATACTCTCCCTCTGTCTCCCAAAAGGGCTTTTGTGGGGTCCTCTCCTCAGTCAGAGCATTTCCTGTGTGTGTGCGGTGTGTCGGTACGGCTGTGTCGACATGTTTGATGAGGAGGCTTATGTGGAGGCGGAGCAGGTGCCGATAAATGTGATGTCACCCCCTGCGGGGCTGACACCTGAATGGATGGTAATGTGGAAGGAATTACGTGACAGTATCGACTCTTTACATAAGAGATTTGACGACATAACAGATGTGGGACAGCCGGCTTTTGTGCCTGCCCATGCGTCTCAAAAGCCATCAGGGGCTCTAAAACGCCCGCTACCTCAGATGGCAGGCACAGACGTCGACACGGATACCGACTCCAGTGTCGACGAGGAGGAGACTACTGTACATTCCAATAGAGCCACCCGTTATATGATTGCGGCAATGAAAAATGTCTTGCACATTTCTGATGTTACCCCAGGTACCACAAAAAAGGGTATAATGTTTGGGGAGAAAAAACTACCAGTGGTTTCTCTGATGTCCTAAGTGGACGCTGGGGACTCCGTAAGGACCATGGGGAATAGCGGCTCCGAAGGAGGCTGGGCACATCTAAAGAAAGCTTTAGGACTACCTGGTGTGCACTGGCTCCTCCCCCTATGACCCTCCTCCAAGCCTCAGTTAGTTCTCTGTGCCCGAACGAGAAGGGTGCACACTAGGGGCTCTCCTGAGCTTCTTAGTGAAAGTTTTAGTTAGGTTTATTATTTTCAGTGAGACCTGCTGGCAACAGGCTCACTGCATCGAGGGACTAAGGGGAGAAGAAGCGAACTCACCTGCGTGCAGGATGGATTGGGCTTCTTAGGCTACTGGACACCATTAGCTCCAGAGGGACCGAACACAGGCCCAGCCTCGGAGTCCGGTCCCAGAGCCGCGCCGCCGGCCCCCTTACAGAGCCAGAAGCAAGAAGAGGTCCGGAAAATCGGCGGCAGAAGACATCCTGTCTTCACCAAGGTAGCGCACAGCACTGCAGCTGTGTGCCATTGCTTCTCAGCACACTTCACACTTCGGTCACTGAGGGTGCAGGGCGCTAGGGGGGGGCGCCCTGAGCAGCAATAAAAACACCTTGGCTGGCGAAAATACATCACATATAGCCCCCAGGGGTATATGGATGAATTTTAACCCCTGCCAGATTCCATAAAAATGCAGGAGAAAAGTCCGCGAAAAAGGGGCGGAGCCTATCTCCTCAGCACACTGGCGCCATTTTCCCTCACAGCTCAGTTGGAGGGAAAGCTCCCTGTCTCTCCCCTGCAGTCACTACACTACAGAAAGGGTTAAAAAAGAGAGGGGGGGGCACAAATAAGCGCAGTATTAAAGATACAGCAGCTATAAGGGGAAAAACACTTATATAAGGTTATCCCTGTATATATATAGCGCTCTGGTGTGTGCTGGCAAACTCTCCCTCTGTCTCCCCAAAGGGCTAGTGGGGTCCTGTCCTCTATCAGAGCATTCCCTGTGTGTGTGCTGTATGTCGGTACGTTTGTGTCGACATGTATGAGGAGAAAAATGATGTGGAGACGGAGCAGATTGCCTGTAATAATGATGTCACCCCCTAGGGGGTCGACACCTGAGTGGATGTACTGTTGGAAGGAATACGTGACAGTGTCAGCTCTGTATTAAAGACAGTGGTTGACATGAGACAGCCGGCTACTCAGCTTGTGCCTGTCCAGACGTCTCATAGGCCGTCAGGGGCTCTAAAGCGCCCGTTACCTCAGATGGCAGATATAGACGCCGACACGGATACTGACTCCAGTGTCGACGGTGAAGAGACAAATGTGACTTCCAGTAGGGCCACACGTTACATGATTGAGGCAATGAAAAATGTTTTACACATGTCTGAAATACGAGTACCACCAAAAAGGGGTATTATGTTCGGTGAGGAAAAACTACCTGTAGTTTTCCTGAATCTGAGAAATTAAATGAGGTGTGTGATGATGCGTGGTTTTCCCCCGATAACAACTGATAATTTCTAAAATTGGCATTATATCCTTTCCCGCCAGAGGTTAGGGTGCGTTGGGAAACACCCCCTAGGGGGGATAAAGCACTCACACGCTTGTAAGGGCTCTACCCTCTCCTGAGATGGCCGCCCTTAAGGATCCTGCTGATAGAAAGCAGGAGGGTATCCTAAAATGTATTTACACACATACTGGTGTTATACTGCGACCAGCAATAGCCTCAGCCTGGATGTGCAGTGCTGGGTTGGCGTGGTCGGATTCCCTGACTGAAAATATTGATACCCTAGATAGGGACAGTATATTTTTTCCTATAGAGCATTTAAAAGATGCATTTATATATATTCGTGATGCACAGCGGAATATTTGCCGACTGGCATCAAGTCTAAGTGCGTTGTCCATTTCTACCAGTAGAGGGTTATGGACACGTCAGTGGTCAGGTAATGCGTATTCCAAACGGCATTTGGAAGTATTGCCTTATTAAGGGGAGGAGTTATTTGGGGTCGGTCTTTCAAACCTGGTGGCCATGGCAACAGCTGGGAAATCCACGTTTGTACCCCAGGTCGCCTCTCAACATGAGAAGACGCCGTATTATCGGGCGCAGTCTTTTCGTGGACAAGGGGCAAAAAGGTTCCTCATTTCTACCCCGTGACAGAGGGAGACGAAAAAGGCTGCAGAAATCAGCCAGTTCCCAGGATCAGAAACCCTCTCCCGCCTCTGCCAAGCCCTCAGTATGACGCTGGGGCTTTACAAGCAGAATCAGGCACGGTGGGGGGCCCGTCTCAAGGAATTTCAGCGCGCAGTGGGCTCACTCGCAAGTAGACCCCTGAATCCTTCAGGTGATATCTCAGGGGTACAAATTAGAATTCGAGATGTCTCCCCCTCGCCGTTTTCCTAAAGTCGGCTTTACCGATGTCTCCTTCTGAACGGAGACAGTTTTGGAAGCCATTCACAAGCTGTATTTCCAACAGGTGATAATCAAGGTACCCCTCCTGCAACAGGGAACGGGGTATTATTCCACACTGTTGTGGTACCGAAGCCAGATGGCTCGGTGAGACCGATTCTAAATCTAAAATCTTTGAACACTTACATACAGAGGTTCAAATTCAAGATTGAGTCACTCAGAGCAGTGATTGCGAACCTGGAAGAAGGGGACTACATGATGTCTCGGGACATCAAGGATGCTTACCTTCTTGTCAAAATTTACCCTTCTCACCAAGGGTACCTCAGGTTTATGGTACAGAACTGTCACTATCAGTTCAGACGCTGCCGTATGGATGGTCTACGGCACCCCGGGTCTTTATTAAGGTAATGGCCGAAATGATGATATTCCTTCGAAGGAAGGGAATTTTAGTTATCCCTTACTTGGACGATTCCCTGATAAGGGTAAGATCCAGGGAACAGTTGGAGGTCGGTGTAGCACTATCTCAGGTAGTGTTGCGGCAGCACGATTGGATTCTCAATATTCCAAAATCGCAGCTGGTTCCGACGACTTGTCTTCTGTTCCTTGGGATGATCCTGGACACAGTCCAGAAAAAGGTGTTTCTCCCGGAGGAGAAAGCCAGGGAGTTATCCGAGCTAGTCAGGAACCTCCTAAAACCGAGCCAAGTCTCAGTGCATCAATGCACAAGGGTTCTGGGTAAAAATGGTGGCTTCCTACGAAGCAATCCCATTCGGCAGATTCCACGCAAGAACTTTCCAGTGGGACCTGCTGGACAAATGGTCCGGGTCGCATCTTCAGATGCATCAGCGGATAACCCTGTCACCAAGGACAGGGGTATTCCTCCTGTGGTGGTTGCAGAGTGCTCATCTTCTAGAGGGCCGCAGATTCGGCATTCAGGACTGGGTCCTGGTGACCACGGATGCCAGCCTGCGAGGCAGGGGAGCAGTCACAAAGGGAAGGAATATCCAGGGCTTATGGTCAAGCCTGGAGACATCACTTCACATAAATATCCTGAAGCTAAGGGCCATTTACAATGCCCTAAGCTTAGCAAGACCTCTGCTTCAAGGTCAGCCGGTGTTGATCCAGTCGGACAACATCACGGCTGTCACCCCCGTAAACAGACAGGGTGGCACAAGAAGCAGGAGGGCAATGGCAGAAGCTGCAAGGATTCTTCGCTGGCCAGAAAATCAGGTGATAGCACTGTCAGCAGTATTCATTCCGGGAGTGGACAACTGGGAAGCAGATTTCCTCAGCACGGCCTCCACCCGGGAGAGTGGGGACTTCACCCAGAAGTCTTCCACATGATTATAAACCGTTGGGAAAAACTCGACAGGTATTGCGCCAGGTCAAGGGACCCTCAGGCAATAGCTGTAGACGCTCTGGTAACATCGTGGGTGTACCAGTCAGTGTATGTGTTCCCTCCTCTGCCTCTCATACCCAAGGTACTAAGATTGATAAGATGGAGAGGAGTAAGCACTATATTCGTGGCTCCGGATTGGCCAAGAAGGACTTGGTAACCGGAACTTCAAGAGATGCTCACGGAGGATCCGTGGCCTCTACCTCTAAGAAGGGACCTGCTCCAGCAAGGACCCTGTCTGTTCCAAGACTTACCACGGCTGCGTTTGACAGCAAGGCGGTTAAACGCCGGATCCTGAAAAAAAAAAAAAAAAGGCATTCCGGATGAAGTCATCCCTATCCTGATCATAGCCAGGAAGGATGTAACCGCAAAACATTATCACCGCATTTGGCGACAATATGTTGCGTGGTGCAAACAGGAGTGTCTATGGGCCTGAAATTGGGGTCCATTAAGGTTCAAATTTTGGCTCTGTCAATTTTCTTCCAAAAAGAAATAGCTTCAGTCCCTGAAGTTCAGATGTTTGTAAAAGGGGTACTGCATATACAGCCTCCTTTTGTGCCTCCAGTGGCACTTTGGGATCTCAATGTAGTTTTGAGTTCCAAAGTCACATTGGTTTGACCCACTTAAATCTGTGGAGTTAAAATATCTCACATGGAAAGTGGCCATGCTGTTGGCCCTGGCCTGGGCCAGGCGCGTGTCAGAATTGGCGGCTTTATCCTGTAAAAGCCCTTATCTGAGTTTCCATTCGGATAGGGCGGAATTGAGGACTCGTCCTCAGTTTCTCCCTAAGGTGGTTTTCAGAATTCACTTGAACCAACCTATTGTGGTGCCTGCGGCTACTAGGGCCTTGGAGGACTCCAAGTGGCTAGACGTGGTCAGGACCCTGAAAATATATTTCCAGGACGGCTGGAGTCAGGGAATCTGACTCGCTGTTTATCCTGTATGCACCCAACAAGCTGGGTGCTCCTGCTTCTAAGCAGACTATTGCTAGTTGGAGTTGTAGTACAATTCAGCTTGCACATTCTGTGGCAGGCTTGCCACTGCCAAAAATATGTAAATGCCCACTCCACAAGGAAGGTGGGCTCATCTTGGGCGGCTGCCCGAGGGGTCTCGGCTTTACAACTTTGCCGAGCAGCTACTGGGTCAGGAGAAAATACGTTTGTAAATTCTACAAAATTGATACCCTGGCTGAGGAGGACCTGGAGTTCTCTCATTCGGTGCTGCAGAGTCATCCGCACTCTCCCGCCCGGTTGGGAGCTTTGGTATAATCCCCATGGTCCTTACGGAGTCCCCAGCATCCACTTAGGACGTCAGAGAAAATAAGAATTTACTTACCGATAATTCTATTTCTCGTAGTCCGTAGTGGATGCTGGGCGCCCATCCCAAGTGCGGATTGTCTGCATTACTGGTACATAGTTATTGTTAACTAAATCGGGTTATTGTTGTAGTGAGCCATCTTTACAGAGGCTCCTCTGTTATCATACTGTTAACTGGGTTTAGATCACAAGTTATACGGTGTGATTGGTGTGGCTGGTATGAGTCTTACCCGGGATTCAAAATCCTTCCTTATTGTGTACGCTCGTCCGGGCACAGTATCCTAACTGAGGCTTGGAGGAGGGTCATAGGGGGAGCAGCCAGTGCACACCAGGTAGTCCTAAAGCTTTCTTTAGATGTGCCCAGCCTCCTTCGGAGCCACTATTCCCCATGGTCCTTACGGAGTCCCCAGCATCCACTACGGACTACGAGAAATAGAATTATCGGTAAGTAAATTCTTATTTTTTTCCCCATCTGATGAATTAAATGAAGTGTGTGAAGAAGCGTGGGTGGGCTTCCCCTGATAAGAAACTGGTCATTTCTAAAAAGTTACTAATGGCGTACCCTTTCCCGCCAGAGGACAAGTTACGCTGGGAGACACCCCTTAGGGTGGATAAAGCGCTCACACGAATATCAAAGAAGGTGGCACTGCCGTCTCCGGACACGGCCGCCCTCAAGGAACCTGCCGATAGAAAGCAGGAGGCTATCCTGAAGTCTGTTTATACACACTCAGGCATTATACTGCGACCAGCTATTGCTTCAGCATGGATGTGCAGTGCTGCAGCTGTGTGGTCAGATTCCCTGTCAGAAAATATTGATACCTTAGACAGGGACACTATATTGCTAACCATAGAGCATATAAAAGACGCGGTTCTGTATATGAGAGATGCACAGAAGGATATTTGCCGGCTGGCATCTAGAATAAATGCACTGTCCATTTCTGCCAGAAGGGGTTTATGGACCCGGCAGTGGACAGGGGATGCAGATTCTAAAAGGCACATGGAAGTTTTGCCTTACAAGGGTGAGGCGTTATTTGGGGATGGTCTCTCGGACCTAGTTTCCACAGCGACAGCTAGAAAATCAGCATTTTTACCCCATGTCCCCTCACAGCAAAAGAAAGCACCGTATTATCAGGTACAGTCCTTTCGGCCCCAGAAAGGCAAGCGGGTTAAAGGCGCATCCTTTCTGCCCAGAGGTAGAGGGAAAAAGCTGCAAAATACAGCCAGTTCCCAGGAACAAAAGTCCTCCCCCGCTTCCGCTAAGTCCACAGCATGACACTGGGGCTCCACTGGCGGAGCCAGGTGCGGTGGGGGCCCGTCTCAAGTGCTTCAGCGATCAGTGGGCTTGCTCACAGGTGGATCCCTGGATTCTACAAGTAGTGTCTCAGGGATACAAGCTGGAATTCGAGACGTCTCCCCCTCGCCGTTTCCTAAAATCTGCCTTGCCAACGTCTCGCTTGGACAGGGAGGCTGTGATAGAGGCAATTCACAAGCTGTATTCCCAGCAGGTGATAGTCAAGGTACCCCTCCTTTAACAGGGTAGGGGTTACTATTCCACAATGTTTGTGGTTCCGAAACCGGACGGTTCTGTGAGACCCATTTTAAATTTAAAATCTTTGAACACGTATATAAAACGGTTCAAGTTCAAGATGGAATCGCTCAGGGCGGTTATCTCAAGCCTGGGGGAAGGGGATTACATGGTATCACTGGACATCTAGGATGCTTACCTGCATGTCCCCATTTACTCTCCTCACCAGGAGTACCTCAGATTTGTGGTACAGGACTGTCATTACCAATTCCAGACGCTGCCGTTTGGTCTGTCCACGGCACCGAGGGTGTTTACCAAGGTAATGGCCGAGATGATGATACTCCTGCGAAAAAAGGGAGTTATAATTATCCCGTACTTGGACGATCTCCTGATAAAGGTGAGGTCCAAGGAACAGTTGTTGATCGGAGTAGCACTTGCTCGGCAGGTGCTACAACAGCGCGGCTGGATCCTGAATATTCCAAAGTCGCAGCTGGTTCCTGCAACACGTATATTGTCCCTGGGGATGGTTCTGGACACAGAACAGAAAAGGGTGTTTCTCCCGGAGGAGAAGGCCAAGGAGTTGTCATCGCTAGTCAGAGACCTCCTAAGACCAAAACAGGTGTCGGTGCACCACTGCACGCGAGTCCTGGGAAAGATGGTAGCTTCTTACGAAGCAATTCCGTTCGGAAGGTTCCATGCACAGATCTTTCAGTGGGATCTGTTGGACAAGTGGTCCGGATCGCATCTTCAGATGCATCAGAGGATAACCCTGTCTGCAAGGACCAGGGTGTCTCTACTGTGGTGGCTGCAGAGTGCTCATCTTCTGAAGGGCAGCAGATTCGGCATACAGGACTGGGTCCTGGTAACCACGGACGCCAGCCTTCGAGGCTGGGGAGCAGTCACACAGGGAAGAAATTTCCAGGGACTATGGTCAAGCCAGGAAATGTCCCTACACATAAATATTCTTAAACTAAGAGCCATTTACAATGCCCTAAGTCAGGCAAGACCCCTGCTTCAAAGTCAGCCAGTACTGATTCAGTCAGACAACATCACGGCGGTCGCCCATGTAAACCGACAGGGCGGCACGAGAAGCAGGATGGCAATGGCAGAAGCCAAGAGGATTCTCCGATGGGCGGAAAATCACGTGTTAGCACTGTCGGCAGTGTTTATTCCGGGAGTGGATAACTGTGAAGCAGACTTCCTCAGCAGACACGACCTCCACCCGGGAGAGTGGGGACTTCATCCAGAAGTCTTCCGGCTGATTACAAACCGATGGGAATGGCCACAGGTGGACATGATGGCGTCCCGCCTCAACAAAAAGCTAGAAAACTATTGCGCCAGGTCAAGGGACTCTCAGGCGATAGCGGTGAATGCTCTAGTGACACCGTGGGTGTACCGGTCGGTTTATGTGTTTCCTCCTCTTCCTCTCATACCAAGGGTGCTGAGGATAATAAGAAGGAGAAGAGTAAGAACTATACTCATTGTTCCGGATTGACCAAGAAGAGCTTGGTACCTAGAACTTCAAGAAATGATCTCAGAGGACCCATGGCCTCTACCGCTCAGACAAGACCTGCTGCAGCAGGGGCCTTGTTTGTTTCAAGACTTACCACGGCTGCGTTTGACGGCATGGCGGTTGAACACCGGTTCCTGAAGGAAAAGGGCATTCCGGAGGAAGTCATTCCTACGCTGATCAAAGCCAGGAAGGACGTGACCGCAAAACATTATCACCGCATATGTCGAAAATATGTTGCTTGGTGTGAGGCCAGGAAGGTCCCAACGGAGGAATTTCAACTGGGTCGATTCCTGCACTTCCTACAGTCAGGGGTGACTATGGGCCTCAAATTGGGGTCCATTAAGGTCCAGATTTCGGCTCTGTCGATTTTCTTCCAAAAAGAACTGGCTTCCCTACCGGAAGTTCAGACTTTTGTTAAAGGAGTGCTGGATATTCAGCCTCCTTTTGTGCCTCCAGTGGCACCTTGGGATCTCAACGTGGTGTTGAATTTCCTTAAATCACATTGGTTTGAGCCACTTAAAACCGTGGAGTTAAAATATCTCACGTGGAAAGTGGTCATGCTATTGGCCCTGGCTTCGGCCAGGCGTGTGTCAGAGTTGGCGGCTTTGTCATGTAAAAGCCCTTATCTGATTTTCCATATGGATAGTGCGGAATTGAGGACTCGTCCCCAATTTCTGCCTAAGGTGGTTTCAGCGTTTCATTTGAACCAACCTATTGTGGTGCCTGCGGCTACTCGGGACTTGAGGATTCCAAGTTGCTGGATGTAGTCAGGGCTCTGAAAATTTATGTTTCCAGAACGGCTGGAGTCAGGAAAACTGACTCGCTGTTTATCCTCTACGCACCAAACAAGATGGGTGCTCCGGAAGGTGGGCTCTTCTTGGGCAGCTACCCGAGGGGTCTCTGCTTTACAACTTTGCCGAGCTGCTACTTGGTCGGGGTCAAACACATTTGCAAGATTTTACAACTTTGACACACTGGCTGAGGAGGATCTGGAGTTTGCTCATTCGGTGCTGCAGAGTCATCCGCACTCTCCCACCCGTTTGGGAGCTTTGGTATAATCCCCATGGTCCTTACGGAGTCCCAGCATCCACTTAGGACGTCAGAGAAAATAAGATTTTACTCACCAGTAAATCTATTTCTCGTAGTCCGTAGTGGATGCTTGGCGCCCATCCCAAGTGCGGATTGTCTGCAATACTTGTACATAGTTATTGTTAACTAAAGGGTTATTGTTGAGAGCCATCTGTGCAGAGGCTCCATTGTTGTCATACTGTTAACTGGGTATAATATCACAAGTTGTACGGTGTGATTGGTGTGGCTGGTATGAGTCTTACCCGGGATTCAAAATCCTTTCTTATTGTGTCAGCTCTTCCGGGCACAGTATCCTAACTGAGGCCTGGAGGAGGGTCATAGGGGGAGGAGCCAGTGCACACCAGGTAGTCCTAAAGCTTTATTTAGTTGTGCCCAGTCTCCTGCGGAGCCGCTATTCCCCATGGTCCTTACGGAGTCCCAGCATCCACTACGGACTATGAGAAATAGATTTACTGGTGAGTAAAATCTTATTTTGAATGCTTTCTAACAATCTCAAGTTATTAGGCTTTGGTAAGATTAATGGGGGTAATTCAGAGTTGATCGCAGGAGCAAATTTGTAAGCAGTTGGGCAAAACCACGTGCAGTGCAGGTGGGGCAGATGTAACATGTGCAGAGAGAGTTATATTTGGGTGGGTTATTTTGTTTCTGTACAGGGTAAATACTGGCTGCTTTATTATTACACTGCAATTTAGATTTCAGTTTGAACACACACCACCCAAATCTACTCTCTCTGCACGTTATATATCTGCCCCCACTGCACTGCACATGGTTTTGCCCAACTGCTAACAAATTTGCTGCTGCGATCAACTCTGAATTAGCCCCAATGATTCTTCTTTCACTAAAACCATTTTCTCTGACGTCCTTGTGGATGCTGGGACTCAGTCAGGACCATGGGGAATAGCGGCTCCGCAGGAGACTGGGCACAAAAGTAAAAGCTTTAGGACTACCCGGTGTGCACTGGCTCCTCCCCCTATGACCCTCCTCCAAGCCTCAGTTAGATTTTTGTGCCCGAACGAGAAGGGTGCAGACTAGGTGGCTCTCCTGAGCTGCTTAGAGTAAAAGTTTAAATTAGGTTTTTTATTTTCAGCGAGTCCTGCTGGCAACAGGCTCACTGCACCGAGGGACTAAGGGGAGAAGAAGCGAACTCACCTGCGTGCAGAGTGGATTGGGCGTCTTAGGCTACTGGACATTAGCTCCAGAGGGGCCGATCACAGGCCCAGCCATGGATGGGTCCCGGAGCCGCGCCGCCGGCCCCCTTACAGAGCCAGAAGACGGAAGAGGTCCAGAAATCGGCGGCAGAAGACGTCCTGTCTTCAATAAGGTAGCGCACAGCACCGCAGCTGTGCGCCATTGCTCTCAGCACACTTCACACTCCGGTCACTGAGGGTGCAGGGCGCTGGGGGGGGGGGGGCGCCCTGAGACGCAATAAAAACACTGTAGATGGCAAAAAATACATCACATATAGCTCTTGGGCTATATGGATGCATTTAACCCCTGCCAGTTTTCTATAAAAAAGCGGGAGAAAGGCCGCCGAGAAGGGGGCGGAGCCTATCTCCTCAGCACACAAGCGCCATTTTCCCTCACAGCTCCGCTGGAAGGACGTCTCCCTGACTCTCCCCTGCAGGCCTGCACTACAGAAACAGGGTAAAACAAGAGAGGGGGGGGGCACTAATTTGGCAGATAAAATCTATACAGCAGCTATATAAGCGAAATACACATATATAAGGTTATCCCTGTATATATATATAGCGCTCTGGTGTGTGCTGGCAAACTCTCCCTCTGTCTCCCCAAAGGGCTAGTGGGGTCCTGTCCTCTATCTGAGCATTCCCTGTGTGTGTGCTGTGTGTCGGTACGTTTGTGTCGACATGTATGAGGAGGAAAATGGTGTGGAGGCGGAGCAATTGCCTGTAATAGTGATGTCACCCCCTAGGGAGTCGACACCTGACTGGATGGTCTTATGGAAGGAATTACGTGATAGTGTCAGCACTTTACAAAAAACTGTTGATGACATGAGACAGCCGGCAAATCAGCTTGTGCCTGTCCAGGCGTCTCAAACACCGTCAGGGGCTCTAAAGCGCCCGTTACCTCAGATGGTCGACACAGACCCAGACACGGACACTGACTCCAGTGTCGACGGTGATGAAACAAACGTGATTTCTAGTAGGGCCACACGTTACATGATCACGGCAATGAAGGAGGTTTTGAATATTTCTGATACTACAAGTACCACAAAAAAGGGTATTATGTGGGGTGTGAAAAAACTACCCGTACTTTTTCCTGAATCAGATGAATTAAATGAGGTGTGTGATGAAGCGTGGGTTTCCCCCGATAAAAAACTGATAATTCCTAAAAAATTATTGGCATTATACCCTTTCCCGCCAGAGGTTAGGGCGCGTTGGGAAACACCCCCTATGTTAGGCGCCGAGGGTCCGCTCGTCAGTGCGGCCGGCGCCTAGCAACGGGGACGCCACTGTCGGATCGTGTTCCCCGTTGCTGGGTCTAAGTTTATATCTTCACTGGTTTCCTGGCTGTGTAGCATGCAGCTGCATGGCATGTTGTAATTATCACTCATCTGTTTCCCTGACCATGCAGCTTGTCAGCTGCATAGCATTTAAATCCAATCAGCCTCCAAACAGCTGATTGGAAGACTCTCTGTTAAAAGCACTCCCAGGACTCCTCACAGACGCCGGTGATAGCTTCCTGTTTGCCTGTGTCTGCTGCAGAGAAAGTTCCCAGTCCCGGTTTACCCGTTTGTTCCTGTTCTCAGTGATCCTGTACTCGGAAGTTACCATCTGTTCCTGGAGTCTGATCAAGCACCTTTAACATCTGGTGGTGTTCGTGAGTCGCGGCGCAGCCGTGTGTTGCGGCTTGTCCGCTATTATTATTATTTTGTTTATATTGTGTTCTGGAGCTTTGCGGAGGATTCCGCTTCCACAAGATCCACTCTGGTGTCCAGCGGTGCCGGATAGGAGTGTCGGATCAGTGGATCTTTGGTTGTCCTTTTCCCTGGCGGCTAGTCCGCACATACCTTTTGATTTAGTTAAGTTAGCTTGTAACCCCTGGCTTGGTTGCTTAGTCAGAGGGCCCCTTGTTATCACCCTGTCTCGGACTTCCCCTTGTCTCCCATTAAGACCTGCGGGGGCATCGGGGTTGGGCAGACATAATCCGCCCTTCGAACGCGGCTGCCATGGGCTCAAGCAACCATAGTCTCGCAGGGGATTTCTGATAACACGGGCGAGACAACGGAGTTAGGGTGCCAGGGGTTACTAGGCTTTCCAGCTCCCACAACCTGTATATGGTTCCTGTGCTCAGATCCCTGCCATAAGATCTTCCCCAGTCTGGGGTACAGGAATCGTAACATTATCACCGGCCACAAAAGAAAAAATTTCAACAGGAGTTAATTTTTTCACTGATCCAGTTGGGAGAATTTTTGTCGGCCTCATGAATCCCACCGGTGTTGGGCCAAACCCTGGCCAGTTCCTAGTTAGTCAGATTCAGGAACTTACCCAAATGGTTCAGGATCTGTCCCTCCGGGTGAGCTCACAGGAAGATCTGTTACGGACTTCCCCGAGGGTCGTCCCTGAACCAAAAATGCATCTGCCTGACCGTTTTTCTGGGGATAGAAAACAGTTTTTTAATTTTAAAGAGTCTTGTAAACTGTATTTTCGTTTGAGACCAGTCTCCTCAGGTACGGAGGCTCAGCGGGTTGGGATTGTAGTTTCTCTGCTTCAGGGGGATCCTCAGACCTGGGCTTTTGGTTTGAAGACAGACGATCCGGCCTTATCGTCTGTAGACGCCTTTTTAAAATCTTTGGGGCTATTGTATGACGACCCTGATAGAGAGGCGTCCGCAGAAAGTCAGTTGCGTGCTCTGAGACAGGGTAGGAATCCTG
This sequence comes from Pseudophryne corroboree, assembly GCF_028390025.1. Classification (NCBI taxonomy): domain Eukaryota; kingdom Metazoa; phylum Chordata; class Amphibia; order Anura; family Myobatrachidae; genus Pseudophryne; species Pseudophryne corroboree. The sequence goes on along the minus strand of NW_026967508.1, from coordinate 5,559,238 downwards.
CAGAGAATTATTGTACGGAGTTTCGCCGTTGGTCGAACGACTGTGGCTGGAATGACCCTGCCCTGCGCAGTCAGTTTCGCCTCGGCTTATCTGAATCTATAAAAGACAGCCTCCTTCAGTATCCCGCTCCTGAGACCCTTGATAAACTCATGGAGCTCTCTATTAAAATAGATCGTCGGCTCAGAGAGCGGAGGACTGAAAAGGGGGATCTGTAGTTTCTTTTCCCTGTGTTCCTTCCGTTCCTGTAGACATGGGAGAGCCTATGCAGATTGGTCTCTCCAAATTGTCTCCGGAAGAAAGAACCAGGAGGCAAAATTCGGGTCTGTGTTTGTACTGCGGAGGTAAGGGACATTTTGCCCGTAGTTGCCCAAACAAGTCGGGAAACTTCCTGACCAAGTGAATAGTGAGGGGGTTCACTTTGGTCTACAGCTCATCTCCTCGAATAATTCACTGTTGGTTCCTGCTAAAGTTTCTTATGACAGCCTCTGTTCCTCGGTCTCTGCTTTTGTGGACAGTGGAGCTGCAGGAAACTTTATGGACTTAACATGGGCCAAGGCCTTAGGTATTCCTCAGCTAACCTTAGGTAGGTGTGTCACCATGCATGGTTTAGATGGGAGTCCCTTATCCAATGGGGTTATTTCTCTATGTACACCTCCAGTTTTGCTCTCGGTGGGAGCTCTACATTCAGAAAAGATTGAGTTTTTTCTTACCCATTGTCCAGCAGTTCCTGTGGTTCTGGGTCACCCTTGGCTGGCCTTCCATAATCCCATCATAGATTGGCAGTCTGGGGAGATCCTACAATGGGGTACCATCTGTGATAAAGAATGTATTACACTTCCTATCCGAGTAGCTTCTGCCAGGTCCGCACATATTCCTGGAGAATACCAGGATTTTTTGGATGTGTTTTCCAAGGGCAATGCTGATATTTTGCCTCCCCATAGGCCTTATGATTGTACCATTGAGTTAATTCCTGGTGCCACGTTGCCTAAAGGAAGGTTATATGCTTTGTCTGGTCCTGAAACGGTGGCCATGAATGAGTATGTGAAAGAAAGTCTTGAGAAAGGGTTTATCAGGCCATCTAAATCCCCTTTAAGTGCAGGTTTCTTCTTCGTAGAGAAGAAGGATGGTTCCCTCAGACCCTGCATTGACTTTCGAGCCTTGAATAAGATCTCAGTAAAGAATACTTACCCCCTGCCACTGATCTCTGTCCTCTTTGATCAGCTACGTTCGGCTGTTATTTTTTCTAAGATTGACCTGAGAGGAGCATATAATCTCATTAGAATCAGGTCAGGGGATGAGTGGAAAACGGCATTCAGTACTCAATCAGGCCACTATGAGTATCTGGTCATGCCATTCGGCCTATCTAACGCTCCGGCAGTCTTTCAGGATCTCATTAATGATGTGCTCCGTGAGTTTCTGGGAAGATTCGTCGTGGTCTATTTAGACGACATTTTGATATATTCTGACTCTGTAGAACAACATGTTACCCAGGTGCGTCAGGTGCTTAAGAAATTACGTGAAAATCACTTGTATGCCAAACCGGAGAAGTGTGAATTTCACGTCACGGAGGTATCCTTTTTAGGGTACATTATTTCCCCTCGGGGATTCCGAATGGAACCTAAGAAGCTCCAAGCCATCCTGAGTTGGGCGCAACCCACTAACTTAAAAGCTATTCAGCGCTTTTTAGGGTTTGCAAACTACTATAGAAGGTTTATTCACTCTTTCTCTGACCTAGTTGCTCCCATTGTGGCACTCACTAAGAAGGGAGCAGATCCTACCAATTGGTCATGTGAAGCTAAAGCATCTTTTCAGGCCTTGAAACAAGCCTTTGTCTCAGCCCCTGTCCTTAGACATCCCAACCCAGAATTGCCTTTCATCGTTGAGGTAGATGCCTCGGAGGTTGGTGTAGGGGCTATCCTTTCTCAGAAGGATCCAGATTCCCTTGAGTTACATCCTTGTGCCTTTATGTCCAGGAAGTTCTCGTCTGCTGAATCCAACTACGATGTTGGTAATCGGGAGTTGCTGGCTATTAAATGGGCTTTTGAGGAGTGGAGACATTGGCTTGAAGGAGCGAGCCATACCATTTCTGTTTTGACGGATCACAAAAATCTTCAATACATTGAATCAGCTAAGCGACTGAATGCCCGACAGGCTCGTTGGGCTTTATTTTTTACTCGTTTCAAATTCATTATCACCTTCAGACCTGGTTCCAAGAATACCAAGGCAGATGCCCTCTCACGCAGTTTTCTTCCCGTTCAAGACAACAGTCCTGTTACTCCCATACTTCCGCCTTCAGTCATTCAGGCAGGTCTCACACAGGATGTTTTTTCTCAATTGAAGCTGCTTCAACATCAAGCTCCGGGAAATACTCCTGCTGGTCGTCTTTTTGTTCCTGAGTTTTTGAGAGCAACTGTTTTGGAGGAATTTCATGATAGCAAAGTTGCAGGGCATCTGGGAGTCGCTAAAACTTTGGAATTGGTATCCCGCTCAGTGTGGTGGCCTGGTCTTTCTAAAGACATTAAAGAATTTGTTTTTTCATGTCAAGTCTGTGCACAGCATAAAGTTCCTCGCTCTTTGCCTATTGGTCAACTCATGCCATTGAATGTTCCTCTTAGACCATGGTCGCATATCTCCATGGATTTTGTGGTGGATCTCCCTCTGTCAGCTGGATGCACAGTCATATGGGTGGTAGTGGACCGTTTTAGTAAGATGGCTCATTTTGTTGGTCTTCCCCGATTGCCATCTGCCCAGGGATTGGCAGTCTTGTTCCTCCGTCATGTTTTCAGACTCCATGGGTTACCCACTGATATTGTTTCTGACAGGGGTCCACAATTCATTGCACAATTTTGGAAATCTTTTTGTGCTTCATTAAAGATGAAATTATCATTAACCTCCGGTTATCATCCACAATCAAATGGACAGACTGAGCGAGTGAATCAATCCCTGAAACAATATTTACGTTTGTACTCGGCCAAACTCCAAAATGACTGGTCTGAGTTTCTTCCATTAGCAGAGTTTGCTTATAATAATGCCTGTCATTCCTCCACCAATGTATCTCCATTTTTTGCAGTTTTTGGTTTCCATCCCAGAGCTAATTCATTTTTTCAACATTCCTCTGTCTCCTCTCTGGCCCTGACCTCTCATCTTAAACTTATTTGGAAAAGAGTGCACATTGCTCTCAGAAAAGCAGCTTTCAGGGAAAAAAAAATTTCTGACAAGCTCCGGCGGCCGTGCACTTTTAAAGTAGGAGACAGGGTGTGGCTGTCGACTCGCAATATCAAACTTCGACAAACCTCAGCCAGATTGGGTCCTAGATTTATTGGACCATTTCTCATTATCAAAAAAGTCAATCCAGTTGCTTTCCGGTTACAGCTACCAAAAACTTTACGGATCGGAAATACCTTCCATTGCTCTTTGCTCAAACCATATGTTTCATCTAGCAGATTTCCTCGTAAAAAACCTCAGGGGAGATCACCAGTTAATGTACAGGGTCAGCAGGAGTTCGTGGTTGAGAAGGTTCTCGATTCCAAGTTGTCCCGGGGTCGGCTCTATTTTTTGGTCCATTGGAGAGGTTATGGTCCTGAGGAAAGGTCGTGGGTCCTAGATGAGGATCTTCATGCCCCAAGACTCAAAAGGGCATTTTTTCAAGAATTTCCTCAGAAACCCGGATTTAGGGGTTCCTTGACCCCTCCTCAAGGGGGGGGTACTGTTAGGCGCCGAGGGTCCGCTCGTCAGTGCGGCCGGCGCCTAGCAACGGGGACGCCACTGTCGGATCGTGTTCCCCGTTGCTGGGTCTAAGTTTATATCTTCACTGGTTTCCTGGCTGTGTAGCATGCAGCTGCATGGCATGTTGTAATTATCACTCATCTGTTTCCCTGACCATGCAGCTTGTCAGCTGCATAGCATTTAAATCCAATCAGCCTCCAAACAGCTGATTGGAAGACTCTCTGTTAAAAGCACTCCCAGGACTCCTCACAGACGCCGGTGATAGCTTCCTGTTTGCCTGTGTCTGCTGCAGAGAAAGTTCCCAGTCCCGGTTTACCCGTTTGTTCCTGTTCTCAGTGATCCTGTACTCGGAAGTTACCATCTGTTCCTGGAGTCTGATCAAGCACCTTTAACATCTGGTGGTGTTCGTGAGTCGCGGCGCAGCCGTGTGTTGCGGCTTGTCCGCTATTATTATTATTTTGTTTATATTGTGTTCTGGAGCTTTGCGGAGGATTCCGCTTCCACAAGATCCACTCTGGTGTCCAGCGGTGCCGGATAGGAGTGTCGGATCAGTGGATCTTTGGTTGTCCTTTTCCCTGGCGGCTAGTCCGCACATACCTTTTGATTTAGTTAAGTTAGCTTGTAACCCCTGGCTTGGTTGCTTAGTCAGAGGGCCCCTTGTTATCACCCTGTCTCGGACTTCCCCTTGTCTCCCATTAAGACCTGCGGGGGCATCGGGGTTGGGCAGACATAATCCGCCCTTCGAACGCGGCTGCCATGGGCTCAAGCAACCATAGTCTCGCAGGGGATTTCTGATAACACGGGCGAGACAACGGAGTTAGGGTGCCAGGGGTTACTAGGCTTTCCAGCTCCCACAACCTGTATATGGTTCCTGTGCTCAGATCCCTGCCATAAGATCTTCCCCAGTCTGGGGTACAGGAATCGTAACACCCTAGGGTAGATAAAGCGCTCACACGCTTATCAAAACAAGTGGCGTTACCGTCTCCTGATACGGCCGCCCTCAAGGAACCAGCTGATAGGAAGCTGGAAAATATCCTAAAAAGTATATACACACATACTGGTGTTATACTGCGACCAGCAATCGCCTCAGCCTGGATGTGCAGTGCTGGGGTGGTTTGGTCGGATTCCCTGACTGAAAATATTGATACCCTGGATAGGGACAGTATATTATTGACTACAGAGCATTTAAAGGATGCTTTTCTATATATGCGAGATGCACAGAGGGATATTTGCACCCTGGCATCAAGAGTAAGTGCGCTGTCCATTTCTGCCAGAAGAGGGTTATGGACGCGACAGTGGTCAGGTGATGTGGATTCAAAACGGCATATGGAAGTATTGCCGTATAAAGGGGAGGAGTTATTTGGGGTCGGTCTATCGGACCTGGTGGCCACGGCAACGGCCGGGAAATCCACCTTTCTACCCCAGGTCACCTCTCAGCAGAAAAAGACACCGTCTTTTCAGGCTCAGTCCTTTCGTCCCCCTAAGGGCAAGCGGGCAAAAGGCCACTCTTTTCTGCCCCGGGGCAGAGGAAGGGGAAAAAGACTGCATCAGGCAGCCTCTTCCCAGGAACAGAAGCCCTCCCCCGCTTCTGCCAAGTCCTCAGCATGACGCTGGGGCCTTACAAGCGGACTCAGGCACGGTGGGGGGCCGTCTCAAGAATTTCAGCGCGCAGTGGGCTCACTCGCAAGTGGACCCCTGGATCCTGCAGGTAGTGTCTCAGGGGTACAAATTGGAATTCGAGACGTCTCCCCCTCGCCGGTTCCTGAAGTCTGCTTTACCAACGTCTCCCTCCGACAGGGAGGCAGTATTGGAAGCCATTCACAAGCTGTATTCCCAGCAGGTGATAATCAAGGTACCCCTCCTGCAACAGGGAAAGGGGTACTATTCCACGCTGTTTGTGGTACCGAAGCCGGACGGCTCGGTGAGACCTATTTTAAATCTGAAATCCTTGAACACTTACATACAAAGGTTCAAATTCAAGATGGAGTCACTCAGAGCAGTGATAGCGAACCTGGAAGAAGGGGACTATATGGTGTCTCTGGACATCAAGGATGCTTACCTCCATGTCCCAATTTGCCCTTCTCACCAAGGGTATCTCAGGTTTGTGGTACAGAACTGTCATTATCAGTTTCAGACGCTGCCGTTTGGATTGTCCACGGCACCCCGGGTCTTTACCAAGGTAATGGCCGAAATGATGATTCTTCTTCGAAGAAAAGGCGTCTTAATTATCCCTTACTTGGACGATCTCCTGATAAGGGCAAAGTCCAGGGAACAGTTAGAGGTCGGAGTAGCACTATCTCAAGTAGTGCTACGACAGCACGGGTGGATTCTAAATATCCCAAAATCGCAGCTGATTCCGACGACACGTCTGCTGTTCTTAGGGATGATACTGGACACAGTCCAGAAAAAGGTGTTTCTCCCGGAGGAGAAGGCCAGGGAGTTATCCGAGCTAGTCAGGAACCTCCTAAAACCAGGACAAGTGTCAGTGCATCAATGCACAAGGGTCCTGGGAAAAATGGTGGCTTCTTACGAAGCGATTCCATTCGGCAGATTCCACGCAAGAACCTTTCAGTGGGATCTGCTGGACAAATGGTCCGGATCGCATCTTCAGATGCATCAGCGGATAACCCTATCTCCGAGAACAAGGGTGTCTCTCCTGTGGTGGTTGCAGAGTGCTCATCTTCTAGAGGGCCGCAGATTCGGCATTCAGGACTGAGTCCTGGTGACCACGGATGCCAGCCTGAGAGGCTGGGGAGCAGTCACACAGGGAAGAAATTTCCAGGGCTTGTGGTCAAGCATGGAAACGTCATTTCCCATAAATATCCTGGAACTAAGGGCCATTTACAATGCCCTAAGTCAAGCAAGGCCTCTGCTTCAGGGTCAGCCGGTGTTGATCCAGTCGGACAACATCACGGCAGTCGCCCACGTAAACAGACAGGGCGGCACAAGAAGCAGGAAGGCGATGGCAGAAGCTGCAAGGATTCTTCGCTGGGCGGAAAATCACGTGATAGCACTGTCAGCAGTGTTCATTCCCGGAGTGGACAACTGGGAATCAGATTTTCTCAGCAGACACGATCTCCACCCGGGAGAGTGGGGACTTCATCCAGAAGTCTTCCAATTAATTGTAAACCGTTGGGAAAAACCAAAGGTGGACATGATGGCGTCCCGCCTCAACAAAAAACTAGACAGGTATTGCGCCAGGTCAAGGGACCCTCAGGCAATAGCGGTAGACGCGCTGGTAACACCGTGGGTGTACCAGTCAGTGTATGTGTTCCCTCCTTTGCCTCTCATACCCAAGGTACTGAGGATTATAAAACGGAGAGGAGTAAGAACTATACTCGTGGCTCCGGATTGGCCAAGAAGGACTTGGTACCCGGAACTTCAAGAGATGCTCACGGAGGATCCGTGGCCTCTACCTCTAAGAAGGGACCTGCTGCAGCAAGGACCCTGTCTGTTCCAAGACTTACCGCGGCTGCGTTTGATGGCATGGCGGTTGAACGCCGGATCCTGAAGGAAAAAGGCATTCCAAATGAAGTCATCCCTAACTTGATCAAGGCCAGGAAGGATGTAACTGCACAACATTATCACCGTATTTGGAGGAAATATGTTGCGTGGTGTGAGGCCAGAAAGACCCCGACAGAGGAATTTCAACTAGGTCGTTTCCTGCATTTCCTGCAAACAGGACTGTCCATGGGCCTAAAATTAGGATCCATTAAGGTTCAAATTTCGGCCTTGTCAATTTTCTTTCAAAAAGAATTGGCTTCAGTTCCTGAAGTCCAGACTTTTGTAAAAGGGGTACTGCATATACAGCCTCCATTTGTGCCTCCAGTGGCACCCTGGGATCTCAATGTAGTTTTGGAATTCTTAAAATCACATTGGTTCGAACCTCTTGCCACAGTGGATTTAAAATATCTCACATGGAAAGTGGTAATGCTGTTGGCCTTGGCTTCAGCCAGGCGCGTATCAGAATTGGCGGCTTTATCCTATAAAAGCCCTTACCTGATTTTTCATTCAGATAGGGCGGAATTGAGAACTCGCCCTCAATTTCTCCCTAAGGTGGTTTCAGCGTTTCACCTAAACCAACCTATTGTGGTGCCTGCGGCTACTGGGGACTTGGAGGATTCCAAGTTACTGGATGTAGTCAGGGCCCTGAAAATATATGTTTCCAGGACGGCTGGAGTCAGGAAATCTGACTCGCTGTTTATTCTGTATGCACCCAACAAGGTGGGTGCTCCTGCTTCAAAGCAGACTATTGCTCGCTGGATTTGTAGCACAATTCAGCTTGCGCATTCTGTGGCAGGCCTGCCACAGCCAAAATCTGTCAATGACCATTCCACAAGGAAGGTGGGCTCATCTTGGGCGGCTGCCCGAGGGGTCTCGGCTTTACAACTTTGCCGAGCAGCTACGTGGTCAGGGGAAAACACGTTTGTAAGATTCTACAAATTTGATACCCTGGCTAAGGAGGACCTGGAGTTCTCTCATTCGGTGCTGCAGAGTCATCCGCACTCTCCCGCCCGTTTGGGAGCTTTGGTATAATCCCCATGGTCCTGACGGAGTCCCAGCATCCACAAGGACGTCAGAGAAAATAAGAATTTACTTACCGATAATTCTATTTCTCGTAGTCCGTAGTGGATGCTGGGCGCCCATCCCAAGTGCGGATTGTCTGCAATACTTGTACATAGTTATTGTTGCCAAAAAATTCGGGTTTTGTTGTAGTGAGCCATCTGTTCTGGAGGCTCCTCATGTTATCATACTGTTAACTGGGTTTAGATCACAAGTTATATGGTGTGATTGGTGTGGCTGGTATGAGTCTTACCCGGGATTCAAAAATCCTTCCTTATTGTGTACGCTCGTCCGGGCACAGTATCCTAACTGAGGCTTGGAGGAGGGTCATAGGGGGAGGAGCCAGTGCACACCGGGTAGTCCTAAAGCTTTTACTTTTGTGCCCAGTCTCCTGCGGAGCCGCTATTCCCCATGGTCCTGACGGAGTCCCAGCATCCACTACGGACTACGAGAAATAGAATTATCGGTAAATAAATTCTTATTTTTTACTGCTTATTATTCCTATTACATCTAAATATATGTAGATAGACTAAATATATTAAAACATACAAAGTACAAATCTTGGTGAAAAATGAAAATAAGAATATTAGTTGTGGGTTTCTCCTGTCCTTTAGGATTGTTGGGGAGGAGTTTATGGAGTCTTAGCTGATGCTAAGTAGATTTAGTACCTCTCTGATCTGGTTCGCCCTCCCATCTTCCCTATTTCTCTGTTGTGTGTGTGTGTGTGTGTGTGTGTGTGAATTTACTGCATTGGTTCAGCTCACTCACGTGAAGAACCAAGAAACAAGAATGTGGAACAATACCAGGGAGATTCCCTTATAATAGGCTTTTTTTTAAGAAGTCACGGCACCGTGCCTGTGGTCACAGCATGAAAAAACAAACAATCCACAATATGTTTAAAAAAAAAAACATTTGGTTTAAACCAGCCAACCCTGCTCAGATGGAGAATCTGCACCTAGTGTAGGGCTGCTGCACATTTTGATGGGCATCTCAGACCTCACAGATTCAGATGTACGGCTGTACACCATGGAAGGGCTTTGTGCTGGCATTAGCATTTGCAAGTTGCTGACATGACTGCGGCAAAGTCTGACTCAGAATCAGGCCCCATATAGTTATTAGCACATGGAGTGAATTGGACAATTACATTTAATGACTAACCTCCTATATTTTTACCCACAGACCCATCTAAAGATCCATCTACTGATATAAAGGAGGGATCAGTCTCATGTGATGGAGACCTCACACATACTGACATGTATACAGCCGCAGATCATACACAGAAAATATCTACTCATATAAAAAGCAACTGCATTACAAATGCGTCTTGCTCTGTATGTGGACAATGTTTTACTCTTAATTCAGATCTTGTTAGACATCAGAGAATTCATACAGCTAAGAGACCGTTTTCTTGCTCGGAATGTGGGAAATGTTTTACATGTAAATCAAAACTTGTTATACATCAGAGAAGTCACACAGGTGAGAGGCCATATTCCTGCTCTGAATGTGAGAAATGTTTTACAGTGAAATCAGAACTTTCTCGACATCAGAGAAGTCACACAGGTGAGAGACCATATTCTTGCTCGGAATGCGGGAAAGGGTTTAGATATAATTCAGAACTTGTTGTACATCAGAGAAGTCACACAGGTGAGAGACCGTATTCCTGCTCGGAATGTGGGAAATATTTTACATATAAATCACTACTTGTTGTACATCAGAGAAGTCACACAGGTGAGAGACTATATTCTTGCTCGGAATGTGATAAAGAGTGTAGAAGTAATACAGATCTTGTTGAACATCAGAGAAGCCATACTGGAGAGAAACCATTTTCCTGCTCTACTTGTGGGAAATCTTTTACACGGAAATCAGATCTTGGTCGACATCAGAAAAGTCACACGGGGCAGAGACCATATTCCTGCTCTGAGTGTGGGAAATGTTTTACACGCCATCCACATCTTGTTAGACATCAGAGACTTCACACCGGAGAGAGACCGTATTCCTGCTCTGAGTGTGGGAAATGTTTTACACGCCATCCACATCTTGTTAGACATCAGAGACTTCACACCGGAGAGAGACCGTATTCTTGCTCGGAATGTGGGAAATGCTTTATACGTAATTCTCAACTTGTTGTACATCAGAGACTTCACACCGGAGAGACACCGTATTCTTGCTCGGAATGTGGGGAAGGGTGTAGAAGTTTTCCAGAGCTTGTTAGGCATCAGAGAAGTCACACAGGTGAGAGACCGTTTTCTTGCTCAGAATGTGGGAAAGGGTTTGAAGTAAATGCACTACTTGTTAGCCATCAGATGATTCACACAGGAGCATACCCATATTCCTGCTCTGAATGTGAGAGAGGTTTTTCAATTAAATCAGAACTTGTTAGACATCAGAGACGTCACACAGGTGAGAGACCGTATTCTTGCTCGGAATGTGGGAAAGGGTTTAAAAGTAATGCAGAACTTGTTAGACATCAGAGAAGTCACACAGGTGAGAGACCGTATTCTTGCTCGGAATGTGGGAAAGGGTTTAAAAGTAATGCAGAACTTGTTATACATCAGAGACGTCACACCGGAGAGAGACCGTATTCTTGCACTGAATGCGGGAAATGCTTTACATATAGAACACAACTTACTAAACATCAGAAAAGTCACACAGGAGTGAACCCATGATATAGGTCTGAGTGTAAGGATAGGGAGTTATAGTAAGACAGAACTTTTACACGAGTGCGGTCACCCAGGAGAATACTCATAATTCATTCTCTGTGTAAGAAATGTTTTACATGTTTATGTTCTGCACGGCAGAATGTGTGATTATTACTAATAATAATAACAAGTATTAATATACTCTGCACTGAGCCTGAGTGCGGTTATCTTGAAGCTTACGCCTAGATTTCCCAGAATGAAATTCACACCCCGCTATATGGTACCAGCTTCTTTACTGGTTCCCTACGTTTTCTGTGTATCTCTTCTACATCCTCCTTTGTCATTAATTGGTTTTCTTCCAGTCCTCATCCTCCACCCGCTATCAAGATTCAGCACCAAAAGGGATTCCCGCAATTCCATGGAAGGAGCACACGTTTGGCTTTAGGCTTCTGTCCCAGTTAGAACCATTCCTAGCTGACAGTATAGGATCTCCAACTTCCTAGCATGTGAGTGACAGCATTGCAGTCATTCATCTTCTCCCAATTTTATGATCCTTTCCATAGAATATATCTGTAGTCCATGTCAACATTCCCATTAACAGGTTAGCTGCCACTGGTCTTCTTCTCCTCACTCTTTTATCCTCTCTCATTGGACATATAATGAATTAGACTTATCTTCTTCCATCTCTGCTCCAAATTTTCCAACTTGCTCTCCTCTCTTTGATAGCAACCTCATTTGCTTCAACCCATCCCTTTCTCCAGTTTCCCCCTCATGCAAAGCATCCATAATTCACCTAACCTGCCATGTTTTCTTCCTTTTTTATTATTTCTCTGACGTCCTAAGTGGATGCTGGGGACTCCGTCAGGACCATGGGGATTAGCGGCTCCGCAGGAGACTGGGCACAAAAGTAAAAGCTTTAGGACTAGGTGGTGTGCACTGGCTCCTCCCCCTATGACCCTCCTCCAAGCCTCAGTTAGGTTTTTGTGCCCGGCCGAGAAGGGTGCAATCTAGGTGGCTCTCCTGAGCTGCTTAGAGTAAAAGTTAGACTTAGGTTTTTTATTTTCAGTGAGTCCTGCTGGCAACAGGCTCACTGCATCGAGGGACTAAGGGGAGAAGAAGCGAACTCACCTGCGTGCAGAGTGGATTGGGCTTCTTGGCTACTGGACATTAGCTCCAGAGGGACGATCACAGGCCCAGCCATGGATGGGTCCCGGAGCCGCGCCGCCGGCCCCCTTACAGAGCCAGAAGAGTGAAGAGGTCCAGAAATCGGCGGCAGAAGACATCCTGTCTTCAGTAAAGGTAGCGCACAGCACTGCAGCTGTGCGCCATTGCTCTCAGCACACTTCACACTCCGGTCACTGAGGGTGCAGGGCGCTGGGGGGGGGGGCGCCCTGAGACGCAATGTAAACACTATTTTTGGCTAAAAATACATCACATATAGCTCCTGGGCTATATGGATGTATTTAACCCCTGCCAGTTTTCCTCATAAAAAGCGGGAGAAAGGCCGCCGAGAAGGGGGCGGAGCCTATCTCCTCAGCACACAAGCGCCATTTTCCCTCACAGCTCCGCTGGAAGGACGTCTCCCTGACTCTCCCCTGCAGTCCTGCACTACAGAAACAGGGTAAAAAAGAGAGGGGGGGGGGGGGGGCACTAATTTGGCTAGATAAACTACAATAGCAGCTATAAGGGATAAACACTTATTATAAGGTTGTCCCTATACATATTCTAGCGCTTGGTGTGTGCTGGCAAACTCTCCCTCTGTCTCCCCAAAGGGCTAGTGGGGTCCTGTCCTCTATCAGAGCATTCCCTGTGTGTGTGCTGTGTGTCGGTACGCGTGTGTCGACATGTATGAGGAGGAAAATGGTGTGGAGGCGGAGCAATTGCCTGTATTAGTGATGTCACCCCCTAGGGAGTCGACACCTGACTGGATGGTCTTATTTAAGGAATTACGTGATAGTGTCAGCACTTTACAAAAAACTGTTGACGACATGAGACAGCCGGCAAATCAGTTAGTGCCTGTCCAGGCGTCTCAAACACCGTCAGGGGCTCTAAAGCGCCCATTACCTCAGTCAGTCGACACAGACACGGACACTGACTCCAGTGTCGACGGTGAAGAAACAAACGTATTTTCCAGTAGGGCCACACGTTACATGATCACGGCAATGAAGGAGGCTTTGCATATTTCTGATACTACAAGTACCACAAAAAAGGGTATTATGTGGGGTGTGAAAAAACTACCCGTAGTTTTTCCAGAATCGGATGAATTAAATGAAGTGTGTGATGATGCGTGGGTTTCCCCCGATAAAAAATTGCTAATATCTAAGAAATTATTGGCATTATACCCTTTCCCGCCAGAAGTTAGGGCGCGTTGGGAAACACCCCCTAGGGTGGATAAGGCGCTCACACGCTTATCAAAACAAGTGGCGTTACCGTCTCCGGATACGGCCGCCCTCAAGGAGCCAGCTGATAGGAAGCTGGAAAATATCCTTAAAAGTATATACACACATACTGGTGTTATACTGCGACCAGCGATTGCCTCAGCCTGGATGTGCAGCGCTGGGGTGGCTTGGTCGGAGTCCCTGACTGAAAATATTGATACCCTTGACAGGGACAGTATTTTATTGACTATAGAGCATTTAAAGGATGCATTTCTATATATGCGAGATGCACAGAGGGATATTTGCACTCTGGCATCAAGAGTAAGTGCGATGTCCATTTCTGCCAGAAGATGTTTATGGACACGACAGTGGTCAGGTGATGTGGATTCCAAACGGCACATGGAAGTATTGCCGTATAAAGGGGAGGAGTTATTTGGGGTCGGTCTATCGGACCTGTTGGCCACGGCAACAGCTGGGAAATCCACCTTTTTACCCCAAGTCACCTCTCAGCAGAAAAAGACACCGTCTTTTCAGGCTCAGTCCTTTCGTCCCCATAAGGGCAAGCGGGCAAAAGGCCAGTCATATCTGCCCCGGGGTATAGGAAAGGGAAAAAGACTGCAGCAGGAACACCGCTCACTGCTCCGGACTGCAGCAGGAACAGAAGCCCTCCACCGCTTCTGCCAAGTCCTCAGCATGACGCTGGGGCCTTACAAGCGGACTCAGGTGCGGTGGGGGGTCGTCTCCAGAGTTTCAGCGCGCAGTGGGCTCACTCGCAAGTGGACCCCTGGATCCTACAGGTAGTATCCCGGGGGTACAGATTGGAATTCGAGACGTCTCCCCCTCGCAGGTTCCTGAAGTCTGCTTTACCAACGTCTCCCTCCGACAGGGAGGCGGTATTGGAAGCAATTCACAAGCTGTATTCCCAGCAGGTGATAATCAAAGTACCCCTCCTACAACAAGGGAAGGGGTATTATTCCACACTATTTGTGGTACCGAAGCCAGACGGCTCGGTGAGACCTATTCTAAATCTGAAATCTTTGAACACTTACATACAAAGGTTCAAATTCAAGATGGAGTCACTCAGAGCAGTGATAGCGAACCTGGAAGTGGGGGACTATATGGTGTCTCTGGACATCAAGGATGCTTACCTCCATGTCCCAATTTGCCCTTCTCACCAAGGGTACCTCAGGTTCGTGGTACAGAACTGTCACTATCAGTTTCAGACGCTGCCGTTTGGATTGTCCACGGCACCCCGGGTCTTTACCAAGGTAATGGCCGAAATGATGATTCTTCTTCGAAGAAAAGGCGTCTTAATTATCCCTTACTTGGACGATCTCCTGATAAGGGCAAAGTCCAGGGAACAGTTGGAGGTCGGAGTAGCACTATCTCGGGTACTGCTACAACAGCACGGGTGGATTCTAAATATTCCAAAATCGCAGCTGATCCCGACGACACGTCTGCTGTTCCTAGGGATGATTCTGGACACAGTCCAGAAAAAGGTTTTTCTCCCGGAGGAGAAAGCCAGGGAGTTATCCGAGCTAGTCAGGAACCTCCTAAAACCAGGAAAAGTGTCAGTGCATCATTGCACAAGGGTCCTGGGAAAAATGGTGGCTTCTTACGAAGCGATTCCATTCGGCAGATTTCACGCAAGAACTTTTCAGTGGGATCTGCTGGACAAATGGTGTGGATCGCATCTTCAGATGCATCAGCGGATAACCCTGTCTCCGAGGACAAGGGTGTCTCTTCTGTGGTGGCTGCAGAGTGCTCATCTACTAGAGGGCCGCAGATTCGGCATTCAGGACTGGGTCCTGGTGACCACGGATGCCAGCCTGAGAGGCTGGGTAGCAGTCACACAGGGAAGAAATTTCCAGGGAGTGTGGTCAAGTCTGGAGACTTCACTTCACATAAATATACTGGAGCTAAGGGCAATTTACAATGCTCTAAGCCTAGCAAGACCTCTGCTTCAAGGTCAACCGGTGCTGATCCAGTCGGACAACATCACGGCAGTCGCCCACGTAAACAGACAGGGCGGCACAAGAAGCAGGATGGCAATGGCAGAAGCTCCAAGGATTCTTCGCTGGGCGGAAAATCATGTGATAGCACTGTCAGCAGTGTTCATTCCGGGAGTGGACAACTGGGAAGCAGACTTCCTCAGCAGGCATGACCTCCACCCGGGAGAGTGGGGACTTCATCCGGAAGTCTTCCACATGATTGTGAACCGTTGGGAAAAACCAAAGGTGGACATGATGGCGTCCCGCCTCAACAAAAAACTGGACAGGTATTGCGCCAGGTCGAGGGACCCTCAGGCAATAGCTGTGGACGCTCTGGTAACACCGTGGGTGTACCAGTCAGTGTATGTGTTCCCTCCTCTGCCTCTCATACCCAAGGTACTGAGAATTATAAGTCGAAGAGGAGTAAGAACTATACTCGTGGCTCCGGATTGGCCAAGAAGGACTTGGTACCCGGAACTTCAAGAGATGCTCACAGAGGACCCGTGGCCTCTGCCGCTAAGAAGGGACTTGCTTCAGCAAGGACCCTGTCTGTTCCAAGACTTACCGCGGCTGCATTTGACGGCATGGCGGTTGAACGCCGGATCCTGAAGGAAAAAGGCATTCCGGAGGAGGTCATCCCTACCCTGATCAAAGCCAGGAAGGAGGTGACCGCACAACATTATCACCGCATTTGGCGAAAATATGTTGCGTGGTGTGAGGCCAGGAGGGCCCCCACGGAGGAATTTCAACTCGGTCGATTCCTGCATTTCCTGCAAACAGGAGTGTCTATGGGCCTCAAATTGGGGTCCATTAAGGTTCAAATTTCGGCCCTGTCGATTTTCTTCCAGAAAGAATTGGCTTCAGTTCCTGAAGTCCAGACGTTTGTCAAGGGAGTACTGCATATACATCCCCCTTTTGTGCCTCCAGTGGCACCGTGGGATCTCAACGTAGTTCTGGGATTCCTCAAATCACATTGGTTTGAACCGCTCAAATCTGTGGATTTAAAATATCTCACATGGAAAGTGACCATGCTGTTGGCCCTGGCCTCAGCCAGGCGAGTGTCAGAATTGGCGGCTTTGTCTTACAAAAGCCCATATCTGATTTTCCATTCGGACAGGGCAGAACTGCGGACTCGTCCCCAGTTTCTTCCTAAGGTGGTGTCAGCGTTTCACCTGAACCAACCTATTGTGGTGCCTGCAGCTACTAGTGACTTGGAGGACTCCAAGTTGCTAGACGTTGTCAGGGCCCTGAAAATATATGTTTCCAGGACGGCTAGTGTCAGGAAAACTGACTCGCTGTTTATCCTGTATGCACCCAACAAGCTGGGTGCTCCTGCTTCTAAGCAGACGATTGCTCGTTGGATTTGTAGTACAATTCAGCTTGCACATTCTGTGGCAGGCCTGCCACAGCCAAAATCTGTAAATGCCCATTCCACAAGGAAGGTGGGCTCATCTTGGGCGGCTGCCCGAGGGGTCTCGGCTTTACAACTTTGCCGAGCTGCTACTTGGTCAGGGGCAAACACGTTTGCTAAATTCTACAAATTTGATACCCTGGCTGAGGAGGACCTGGAGTTCTCTCATTCGGTGCTGCAGAGTCATCCGCACTCTCCCGCCCGTTTGGGAGCTTTGGTATAATCCCCATGGTCCTGACGGAGTCCCCAGCATCCACTTAGGACGTCAGAGAAAATAAGAATTTACTTACCGATAATTCTATTTCTCGTAGTCCGTAGTGGATGCTGGGCGCCCATCCCAAGTGCGGATTGTCTGCAATACTTGTACATAGTTATTGTTACAAAAATCGGGTTATTATTGTTGTGAGCCATCTTTTCAGAGGCTCCTCTGTTATCATGCTGTTAACTGGGTTCAGATCACAGGTTGTACAGTGTGATTGGTGTGGCTGGTGTGAGTCTTACCCGGGATTCAAAATCCTTCCTTATTGTGTACGCTCGTCCGGGCACAGTATCCTAACTGAGGCTTGGAGGAGGGTCATAGGGGGAGGAGCCAGTGCACACCACCTAGTCCTAAAGCTTTTACTTTTGTGCCCTGTCTCCTGCGGAGCCGCTAATCCCCATGGTCCTGACTGAGTCCCCAGCATCCACTACGGACTACGAGAAATAGAATTATCGGTAAGTAAATTCTTATTTTTATGTCCCTACTCTATAAACATTTTCCCCAATGTCCTAGACACCGCTCACTGCTCCGGACAAATCTTTGGCCACTGACACTCTTTACACCACACCTGGCACGCTATGCTGTCCCGTTACCTGCACAGTACTTCTGCATTGGCGGATTGCTGCTGCAGGTAATACTGCTTTTACTGCCGGCTTCATGTACTGTAAATTTACTCTTCTGTCGTACATCTATGCTCTCAGTACATTAAGTCTCTCATTTCCGGTCAGATTTTTCAACACTTGTTTCCTCTTTGCCACATTCCATTTTTACCGTTTGTCCTAACAGTACTTGTGTCCTGACAGCCTATGGTTCTTGACGTCTACTCCCCCCTTTCCTCAGCTCACATTTTACATTGCCATCCCCAGTCACCCCTCTTCCAACTTAATGGTGGTCGTTCCATAAAACACCTACGTATCGGTTTCTCGTGTCTTATTATATTGTACACTCCTATTCCTTTAATGCATATGTGACAAGATTGTGCAGCCTTCATTGATTATTATAGAATCCAGTGGTATAGCGGCATCCAGAGTGATAGGGACAATCGCGGTCAAGCACAGAGGCGGCTCTGTACCGCTTGCACTGATAGAGATCTGATACGGCACACATATACTTGGATAGCAGGAACCTGTCTTATTACTATCTCTTTAGAGCTGGCAAGAGAATATATATATATATATATATACGAGTGTCACTAGGCATAATGAAGGCGAGATAGACATATCGTCACAGAGTAAAACGTGCCGCTCATTATACGAAGTAAATACATTGTCCAGCCCAGTATAGTATACACTTCTATTAATTAAACCTATATGTGGTATAGATTGTGCAGTCTCTCTTTCATTACAATACAATCAAGCAGAACAGTGGCATTCAGAGTGATAGGGGTGATTGTGTTCTGCATAGGGACGGCCCTGTACCATTGTATTAACTGAGATCCAATACTGCACACACATGCCCGGATAGCAGACTTGGGAATATAAATTTAGAATTTGTATTATTGTTATTTCTTTGGAATTGGTACTGAAGGTCCAATCGATACTGCATATGTCATGCGCATAATTGGACGGCAGTCCATTTGAATAAATGTGCATATCAGATACATATATAATAATATGTGGGTGATATAACTAACTATATATGACTATAATTACTACTCAGATGAAAGATCTTAATAGGGAGGTTTAACTATATATGACATATAAAGAATCCAGCTGGAATTAGATATTTATCTGTATAAGTAATCACTATCTATATAAGTAAAAAACGTAATTACTGTGGGAGAAAAGGAAGACTAGATAGACATTTCCTCGGACATTATAATATTATAGGGTCTGACACCGATGAGTGAGAGACCTAGAAGAAACACAATATACGGGGAAATATTAGCTGCAGAATCTCACAAAAGTATCTGATGTCAGCCAAGTAATAATCATTGGTGACCGTATTATTCATCATCTATCATATGTCAAAACATTCATTAATCTATCAATACCTGACACTATATGTGAGAGGTAGAAGTACTGTCCATCTGACACTATAGGTGAGAGGTAGAAGTACTGTCCATCTGACACTATATGTGAGAGGTAGAAGTACTGTCCATCTGACACTATAGGTGAGAGGTAGAAGTACTGTCCATCTGACACTATATGTGAGAGGTAGAAGTACTGTCCATCTGACACTATAGGCGAGAGGTAGAAGTACTGTCCATCTGACACTATATGTGAGAGGTAGAAGTACTGTCCATCTGACACTATATGTGAGAGGTAGAAGTACTGTCCATCTGACACTATAGGTGAGAGGTAGAAGTACTGTCCATCTGACACTATAGGTGAGAGGTAGAAGTACTGTCCATCTGACACTATAGGCGAGAGGTAGAAGTACTGTCCATCTGACACTATAGGTGAGAGGTAGAAGTACTGTCCATCTGACACTATAGGTGAGAGGTAGAAGTACTGTCCATCTGACACTATAGGCGAGAGGTAGAAGTACTGTCCATCTGACACTATAGGCGAGAGGTAGAAGTACTGTCCATCTGACACTATAGGCGAGAGGTAGAAGTACTGTCCATCTGACACTATAGGCGAGAGGTAGAAGTACTGTCCATCTGACACTATAGGCGAGAGGTAGAAGTACTGTCCTTCTGACACTATAGGCGATAGGTAGAAGTACTGTCCATCTGACACTATAGGTGAGAGGTAGAAGTACTGTCCATCTGACACTATAGGTGAGAGGTAGAAGTACCGTCCATCTGACACTATAGGTGAGAGGTAGAAGTACTGTCCATCTGACACTATAGGTGAGAGGTAGAAGTACTGTCCATCTGACACTAAAGGTGAGAGGTAGAAGTACTGTCCATCTGACACTATAGGTGAGAGGTAGAAGTACTGTCCATCTGACACTATAGGTGAGAGGTAGAAGTACTGTCCATCTGACACTATAGGTGAGAGATGATGAGATGACTTACTGACATATACTTACCGCTCTTACTGCAAAGAACCCTTTCCTCTGTTGTGTATGAAATGTTTTTTTCTTCTAACCTCAGGGGGTGTCCTCGTGTCCTGTGTAGCAATGTTTTGATAAACAGATCATCTGATAAATCCTTGTATTGTCCCTTAAAGTATTTATAAATAATATTATTAGGGGCGAGCGCAGAAAACGTTTTTGTTTTTTCTAGCTCAAGTATTTCTTAACAAGTTATTGTTGGATGTGAATGATAGCTGGCATAATATGATGTTCTAGCCGAAATCAACAATAATGTGCGATCCTTGTACTTTTGTGTCGTTTTCTGTGATTGAACGTCTGAAAGAAACGAGATAAATGCAGACAACAGATTTGTACAACGTCTTTGAATTTATTGTTTAATTACACTGTAATGTACACAATATTAATTTTCTTTTATATTTACGATTGTATGATACTTTGCTTCAATAAAAAGTTAAACAATTATATATTTTAAACCACTGCGACTGCGCTTACTGACACTTTTATATTTATCCTTGGTAGAGGCAAATATTGAGGCTGACTCAGACATTGTGGCCCGATTCAGAGTTGGACCAGACGGCCATCTGCCCACTACAAAGGCTTTCCCTGGTATACATCATCACAAAATTTGGTGCATACATTTTAACACTAAAGACCGGATCGTTTCTTAAAACAGTAAATATTTATTATCCACAAACCACCTACCGTAGTAATGAGCACATCAAATATATAATACACAAAGTGATTGTTAAAGACATATAGAACTCACTAGTTAGTTACCACTACAGTCAGTGATTATTCATTAACCAATATCACCAGTTTTCGTTATTAATCCAGATCAGTGTTCAAAAATAGCTGTTACCTGATGGCATCTACCAGCCATTGGTGGTCATTCCGAGTTGTTTGCTCGTTATTTTTCTTTTGCAATGGAGCGATTAGTCGCTAATGAGCATGCGCAATGTCCGCAGTGCGACTGCGCCAAGTAAATTTGCTATGCAGTTTGGTATTTTACTAACGGCATTACAAGGTTTTTTTCTTCGTTCTGGTGATCGTAATGTGATTGACAGGAAGTGGGTGTTTCTGGGTGGAAACTGGTCGTTTTATGGGTGTGTGCGAAAAAAGGCTGCCGTTCCTGGGAAAAACGCGGGAGTGTCTGAAGAAACGGGGGAGTGTCTGGGCGAATGCTGGGTGTGTTTGTGACGTCAAACCAGGAACGACAAGCACTGAACTGATCGCAGATGCCGAGTAAATGTGGAGCTACTCAGAAACTGCTAAGAAGTGTCTATTCGCAATTTTGCTAATCTTTCGTTCGCAATTTAACTATGCTGATTCACTCCCAGTAGGCGGCGGCTTAGCGTGTGCAAAGCTGCTAAAAGCAGGTTGCGAGCGAACAACTCGGAATGACCACCATTGTACGTTGATTAGTGATGTAAAATTTGAGTTTCCAAAAAGAGTCCTGTCCAGTAATGGTTATATGGGGCGATTTGCTGCATTACTCACGTTACGCCACCTCCTAGGTAGGTATATTCTCCAGATAATCCAGCAATAAAAGCCAATTACCTCCAGCTCCTGGGGGGAAATCAGCAGTGACTGATCTGGGAGATGTTTGGACTCTAGTCTCCAATGAATGCGTCTGTAGTAGCAGTGACTGACACGTGGTGAGAGCGAGCAGATGCTTCCCCTCATAGGACAGGTAGGTGGTTTGCTGGTCCAGAATAAAACAACCTCACAGCACTAGATCATATACAGGAACAGGCTTCAGCTTGCACAGAATCACACAGCAGCCGCTGTACAGTTCCTGATAATACGGAATCAATAGGTCAGTAGATACCTTATCAATACGCAAACCAATGCATTCTGTAACACTAGTAAATAGAGTTTTCACCACAACTCCAAGGCAACACATAAAAGAAAGGGTACTAGGTGATAGGCGCCAGGTAAATAACAAATAACTATACTCCCCTGTTCATATTCTGTAGATGGTTCTCTCAATCTGGTGATTAAGCAGTACACACTGTTTAAACACTGTATAAAAACAGTTTCTCAGGGGGGCGTGGCCTGGAGGCTGACTGAGTAGGAGGCAATCTTAGAGTGCTCCTGAGATCAGGCTTCTAAATCCCCCCTTTTCTGCCATATAATACCCCTGCTTTGTGGCCCCCACAACTGGGCTTGTGAGCGCGGACCTCCCTGGTGTTGGTGGACTCCGGCTGTCGAATCAGGAAACCGGTTTCCTGGCTCCTGCGGGTTGCGGCCTGTGCACCGGGCCGGGACCTTAATTACCTGTTCCCGGAAGTCCTGCTGCCGCGGATGCCGCCAACGAGGTCCTCCGTCCCACTTGGAAGCCGTGGACCCTGCTGCTAAGACTCCGCCTGACGGTGGAGAGGCGCTGCTGATCGGAGCGGACCGAGGCCCTGTGATTCCTGCTCTGGAGCCCCGGTGTCCGTGAGTGCGGCGGCCATCTTTGTGCGCGAGGACGGAGCCGCGGGGTCCCACAGCGTCACGTAGGAGAACGCAGCCCGGTCGGAGTCCGCAGGTCAGTTGAAGGGATAGGATCACCGGTGGTGCCGGGGTCATCTCAGCGCCGCAGCTAGATACTGGAACAGTGTCCTCTCCAGCGCTGCCTGGTCCCTACTTTCCTCGGCGGGCGGGGAGATGAGTGCGGGAGCCGCATAGTTGCCGCCGGCTCCTGGTTCTTTATACTACCTGATGGGCGTTCTGGGGGGTGACAGCCTCCAGGGTCTCATTACAGCTGCCTGCTTCTAGCTTAACCCACTGATTGCCAGCCACCCTGAGAGGAGCCCAACTCTGGAATTGCACTGCAGCTGCTGGCTCCCTGTGCAAATTACTGACAGCAAGCTGCACTGCAGATACAGTAGTGGTGCTCTAGTTTCTCCCCCTCCCCCCGGGCACCACAAGATCCTTGCTCCCCTTAACCTACGAGGAGATGAACCCCAGAGCCACTCTGCAGCTGCCTAACCTCGGTGCTGCTCTCTAATTGTCGACTGCCCTGAAGAGATAACAGTGGGGCCATAGATATATGTTTTTCCCTCTACTGCCTGACTTTTGCTCCACTTAGGAAATAGTGTGACAGACTCAGGGGCAACACTACAGCCGCCCGCACTGTGCTTACTACAGACGTGGAGGCTATTGCAGGGGAAGCTCTTGGCTCCTATCTGGTGGGCACAGTACATCCTGCCCCCCTGTCTGCTTGCACCTCCATATTACACCTGCGCCCGGGTTGCTGAACCCCTTGCCGCACCCCTCTGGCGCCCACAGTCTAGCCTCTCTAGGGGCCTGGGCTCTCTTTGATTGGGTGCAGCCACACGAGCCCTTACGCCCTCCTGCTTCTCCCCGGGACCGTGGGGACCCTCTGCCGGAGACCCCTGGCCCTGAGCCACCTGCCTTGTTCGGCAAGATGTCTATCTAGAGCTCCTGCCTCACCCCCCTGGTCCTGAGCTCTGCTGCCGGAGTGCCTTCTCTACTTCACACCCTGTCTATCACCCTCTTTCTTATATATTCACGATGCCCAGGGGCAGTAAAAAGTCACAGGGCTCCGACCTCACACCATTTCTCACTAAAAAGAGCACCCCGGCCGTGAACAGGCCTGATGCTCCTGATCCTCCCCAGGGCTCCTCGGACTCTGAGGCCGAAGATGATGACCTCACACCCCTTACCAGAAGAGACTTCCTCTCCCTCCTCAAGGAGGTGCGGGATGTTAAAACCTCCATCCAGGCTCTCCACTCCCTGAAATCCGACATTGCTGACATCGGCTCCAGAACGGACCAACTTGAACGGCGAGTGGAGGAGGTGGTGACGTTCCAGCAAGCGGTCGAGACCAATTTCCACCAACTCCGCCAAGATGTCGCTCAACTTAGGGGGGAGCATGAGGATCAAGACAATAGGGCGAGGTGAAACAACATGAGGATTCGTGGCATTCCTGAGGAAGTCGAGTCGGCCCACCTTGACCTCTACCTTAAGCGCCTTTTTGCCCTTCTGTCACCTGACACCCCTGAAGAACACCTTCTCCTGGACTGAGCACACCGAGCCCTCCGTCCTCGCTCCCAGGACTCCTCCCAACCCAGAGACGTCATCCTCCGACTACATTACTTTACTGCAAAGGAGACTATTATAAGGGAGGCCCGACGGATGGGATCTGTGACCTTACAGAATGTCCCTTTGCAGATCTTCAAGAATCTATCCCCGCTCACCTTGGCCAAACGTAGAGACTTTAAACCCATCACTTCGCTGCTTTCCTGTCATAACGTTAAATACCGATGGGGCTTCCCTTTCCGTATCCTGGTTTGGCATCAGGGGAAGCTGCTTACAGCCAGGAATCTCCCTGAGGCTCAAACACTGCTATCCAAGCTGGGTATCCACAACACTGAACAGGATGTTTCTACTCAGCGCCCTCCACCGCAGTCACAGCGAAACTCGCCTCAGCCTCCTCGATCTGAGTAGTTCACGATTACAGCGTCAGCGACCTCGGTAGTTCCACCTCTTGTTCCCTGATGGACTTTAAGCTCTCTGATTTATTGCCTCTTTGTAATTGTCTCGACCTTTCCTGGTCGACCTCCCCCATCTGGGGAGTAGTTTCACTTTAGTACTCGCACATCCTGTTCACCCGATCCCTTAATTGGTTCTTGACTGTTTGATTGTTACCTCTTGCTACATTGTTGACATGTTCATATGCCTTTATGTTGAGTAACGTTAATCTGTTTCTTTTCCTTCTTTTTTCTCTTGTTTTCTTCTCGACTCCTTGCTCCTCTCTTCTTTTCTTTTCTTCTTGGAGTTGGTGCTCCATCTGTCCCTCTTTCACGCTCTCTCCCCAGTTTTCTCCCTCAGGCTCCCCCAGGGGAGGTTAGCCTCCTAGCTGTGGCTATGTGGTTTGTGATCCACCCTCTGGACCCCATCCCACGCCCCCTTAGGGCTCCGAACCCTCTTGCTGGCCTAGGTGCCCTCCAGACACCTAGTACCCCTCCCAACTGTCAGCACTACTGGTCCTGGCCTCCACTGCCGGACGACCTCCTACCTTCCTACCCCTCCCGGTCTCCTTCCCCTTCTCCCCCTCTCACATCACAGTGTCTCTTGCTTTTTCTCTCTCTTTTCCTTCTCTCTTCCTCCTTCCTCTACTCTCGGTGCTTTACGCTTCTCTTCTGCCTACCTCTTTGTGGCTTGCCCATGGCTCTCCAGGTACTCTCCTTTAATGTGAAGGGCTTGAACAGCCCCCAAAAGAGAGGTAAGCTCTTTGATTCCCTCAAACTTCACAATGGCGAACTGGTCTTTCTCCAGGAGACTCCCTTCCTCCACGGCTCCCACCCCGCTCTGCGATGCAATCCATATCCTGACTCCTTCCATGCCTGTGCTCGCCCGCCACCTCACATTTGATCTTCTGGACTCCCATGCCAATAAAGAGGGCCGGTTTCTTATCTTAGTGGGGAAACTTAATAACAAACTATGCACCCTCGCCAACATTTATGCCCCTAACCAACAACAGGACCCATTCTTTGCAAAACTGGACACCCTCCTTACCCAAGTCCGGCAAGGCGACCTCATTCTTGCTGGGGACCCTCCCTCCCTACTACCTCCCCATCAGACTCTCGTCACTCTCGATCCCTCCTCCGCCTCATGCGATCCCAGCTTCTCTTACGACTCCTGGAGGATAAAAGACCCCTCTGCTCGGGATTATACCTTTTAATCTGCCCCTCATAATTCGCATTCCCGAATTGATATGATCCTGCTCAGCCACGATCTTGCCTTGAACCTCCACGCTGCCCACATACACCCCCTGATCTGGTCTGATCACGCCCCTATCTCTTGTGATCTCTTGGGACTGCTCTCACGCCCTCGCCCTATGACTTGGCGCCTTAATGACTCCCTCCTCCATAGCCCGGAGATAAGTTCCCATCTTTGGGATATGATTTCCGACTA
This sequence comes from Pseudophryne corroboree, assembly GCF_028390025.1. Classification (NCBI taxonomy): domain Eukaryota; kingdom Metazoa; phylum Chordata; class Amphibia; order Anura; family Myobatrachidae; genus Pseudophryne; species Pseudophryne corroboree. Next base: position 5,533,361 of record NW_026967508.1, on the reverse strand, counting down.
TTTTGCTTTAAACGACTCTCCTGACATTTCTAGGCCCACTCTCTGGCTGGCACACAAGGCATTTCTTCGAGGACACATCATCAGTTTGGCCTCCAAAAAGCAATCCCTCACTCAGTTTAACAGACTCTCCATTAAACTCCATACACTCGAGACCCAACATAAGGCGTCCTCCGATCAAGCTGTCTTGTCTGAACTCCAAGGGTGACAAGGCAGACAAGATCCTGGCGGCATGACTCCGTTCCATGAGAGCCAAAACCAATATTATCTCCATCCGAAACTCTCTTAATCAGCTTGTTCACAACCCCAACGCTGTTAGGGCTGCCTTTCAATCTTACTACGCTGACCTCTATAACCGCCCACCCCCCTCGCCCGGCTCTCCCTCCCCACCCCACCCTGATCTGGTCTCTCACTTTCTCTCAGCGGCCAACCTGCCTCAACTCCCCCAGGACGCCATGGACCATCTTAACAGTGAAATCTCGGTGGAGCAAATTGCACAGACTATACTCATGCAAAGAATTGGTAAATCTCCAGGCCTGGATGGGTTCACGGCTCTCTACTACAAAAAAATTTCCGATCTTCTCTCCCCCCACCTCCAGTCCCTGTTTAATAGGATTGTCCATGGCGACCCCTTCCCACTTGAGATGCTGGAGGCGAGAATAGCGGTGATCCCCAAGGAAGGCAAGGACCCCCTCAACTGTGCCAGCTACCGACCAATATCCCTCTTGAATCTGGACGTGAAAATTTTAGCCAAAATACTAGCCAATCGCCTTAACCCGTATCTTCCAGCCCTTATCCATTATGATCAGGTGGGGTTCCTTCCGGGCCGCAAGGCGAGAGATAACACCAGACTGTCACGATCCAGGTAATTCCTTATCAGTATTTACCTTCCAAATGCTTCCTGAGACTGTCCCAGTGTTCCAAGCCTGGATTCCATCTGCACTGTCTGTGTGCAGCACGCTGCATCTCATTGTCTCTAATCTCTTTAATGTGATTCTGGCAGCATCAGGGTTAAGTTTCACATGCAAGTTACAAACAATCTTTCCCTCCAAAATCTAACATGGGCGCAGCCATGTTTTCCTAATCACATGTTATCTTTCAGCCTAAAGAGGTTAGTGCTTCAATTGTCTTCAGCGATTCCAGTGTGCAGTCCTCCCATGGACTTTCTCTGCAGTACAGCCTGACTCTGCAGTGTTTCATCATTGCATCCTGTGACTGGCAGTTACCGACACCAGCTTCCAGCAGTGCTCTGCCCTGCCAGTAACCATCGGTGTTCTGCCATCGATCCCAAGTCACCATCGGTGTCCCGCCATCGATCCCAAGTCACCATAGGTGTTCCACTATCGATCCCAAATCACCATCGGTGTTCCGCTATCGATCCCAAGTCACCATCGGTGTTCCGCCATCGATCCCAAGTCACCATCGGTGTTCCGCCATCGTCCCAAGTCTCCATCGGTGTTCCGCCATCGATCCCAAGTCTCCATCGGTGTTCCACCATCGATCCCAAGTCTCCATCGGTGTTCCGCCATCGATCCCAAGTCACCATCGGTTTTCTATCATCGGTATTCCTCTGAACTGTGTTTAATAAAACCTTTGAACTTTCCTTTGTTGTCTTGGTCACGCCTTCGGGCATTTGTTCTAAAGGTTCCCAGCATGTCCAAGAACCCTGTACTGCCTCCCAGGTACACATATACCTCAGCCCCTACAACTGAGGCTTCCCCCTGGTCAGTATCAGCCCTCAGTTGTGACACAGACGTGCTATTGACCTTACACATATCTCGAACTCCAGGGGTTCCCCCGCTATCATGCTCTCCTTAGATGCTGAAAAGGCATTTGATCGGATCTCCTGGAGTTTTCTGAGAGCTGCCTTGGAGGCCTACGGCTTGTCTGGTGGCTTTCTCACCGGTATCCTGGCACTCAACTCCTCTCCCTCCGCTACGGTTTTAATTAATGGAATCCCGTCCGCTCCTGTCCGCATTTCAAATGGTACACGTCAGGGTTGCCCTCTCTCACCGCTAATTTTTGCCCTTATTATCGAGCCCCTCGCTTCTCAAATCAGAGCCCACCCAAATATACATGGTGTACGGGTAGGCCGTACTGACCCCAAAATCTCTCTCTTCGCTGATGACGTCCTACTTTCGCTGACCCAACCCCTCATTTCACTCCCAAATCTCAGTCCTGCATTCCTACAGCTTCATATCTGGCTACAAGATTAATTACTCTAAGTCTGAGGCTATGCTCCTTCATGTCCCTCACCGAGAAGCTGAATCCCTTCGAGCCAATTTAAATTTTAAATGGCAGTCCACCAAGATTAAATACCTAGGGATTTACTTGACCCCCCGTTATGACTCCCTCTTCCGGGAAAACTTTCCACCCCTTCTCACCAAAACACTCGCTGATTTGTCTGCTTGGAACAGTCTGTTCATCTCGTGGCTGGGCAGGATCATAGCGGTTAAAATGTCCATTGTCCCTAAATGGCTTTATCTTTTCCAGACCCTCCCTGTGGCAGTTCCGGCTTCCTTTCTCCGGACTATCCAACGAGCCCTCATGCGCTTCATTTGGAATCATAGACCCCCCCGCATCGCCGTTAATACTCTGAAACGACCAACCTCCACTGGAGGTAGAGGACTCCCTGATATTAAACTTTACTACCTGGCTTCCCACCTGTCCCATATTGTCACCTCTTATGCCCCTCCGGGGTCTACAACCTGGCTCGATATTGAGGCAGCCCTCGTTGGTCTCTCCGACATGACCCATTTATGGGGTCTACCTCCCGACCCCCAACCTCCTCCCCACTGTCACATTTAACCTTAAAATTTGTGATTCCCTCTCTCTGAAGATGGGCCTCTCCACTACCCCCTCGCCCTTGACCCCTATCTGACAGAACCCAATGTTCCCCCCTGGACTCTCGACTACGAGATTCCATCTATGGATGACGTTGGGCTTTAAATTCCCGACTAACTTTGCAGATCGGGGCCAATGGCTGTCCCTACCTGTCCTTCAACAGAAGACCCCTTCACACTCCCTAAACCCATTCCAATTTTTACAAATCCACCATTTCCTAGGTTCCCTGACCTCCCCCTCCCTGCTCTGGGCCCTTACCCCTTTTGAAAGCCTATGCATTAATTCCCACCTCTCCAAAGGCCTAATCTCTCAACTTTACTCCCTCTTACAAGACTCCTCTCTTTCTTCCTCCCGACCCCATGAACTTGCTTGGGAACGTGACCTTGCCCCCCCTCCCCCCCCCACAGAGAGCGGAGATTGGGAGGACATGAGACTCGGGAAATGTAAATACTCTATTGCTACTGCTTTTAAGGAGACGGCCTACAAAATCTACTATCGCTGGTACTACACCCCTGACAGGCTCAACAAACTCTGTCTTCCTCCCCTAACTGCTGGAGGAACTGCGGAGCTAAAGGTACGATGCTACACATATGATGGACTTGTCCGTCCATCACCCCCTTCTGGAACCTAGTCCTCTCCCTCAACTCGCTCCTGGATTCCCCCATGCAGAAGGATCCATGGATCTTTTTACTGTGCTACCCTCCCCCGACGCTTACCAAATTCTCCCAAAAACTGGTAGCCCTTAATTGGAAGAACCCCTCTGCGCCTTCCCTCCTGTCTCTCAAAACCAAAAAATATGGCATATTGCGTCCATGGAAAAGATTACATACCACCTCCATGATCGGGGTCATATCTTTGAGCAGGTTTGGGCCCCCTGGCTCACCGCTGAATGCAGACACCCGCCCCCTCCTCTCCCTCCTAGACCCTACCGCAGTCCCATGGGCACTGCCTGTCGCTCTGACTTTGTCTTCCTTCTCGTCTTCTCTTCTCTCTCTTCCCTGTCTCTTCTCCTTTTCCTCCCTGTCACCTTTTCCTGTCCTTCCTGGACCTGTCTTTCCCTCTCTCTTTTGCTTATATCAACCCCAGGACAGACACTGGGAGTAGGATACAATGTGGTTTCCTTCCCTATGTCCCCCCTCTCTCCTCTTTCGCCTCCCCCCTAACCTCATAATTATTTGCCATCGTTCATTTTTCCTGTTTGTTCTACTTGTTTATTTTAAAACTGTGGTTCCTTGTGGACACTAGGTCTTACGACCACTTGTCCTACATGCTTCTGTAATGCCTGTCTACCCTGTATACCCACACACAAATAAAGAATAAAAAAAAAAGCAGTTTCTCAGTGTGTATATTATATTGAATTTCTATTCATGGGTACAATTCACCTCCTTAAATTGTTGTCCGTTATTGGGGTGGCCCCCACTTCTATGCACTCACAGCAAGAGGCATATCAAGAATGCTCCGCATGCAGCTCTGTCCCTCCACCTGGAGTGTGAAGAGTAATGGGGTTGTGTTATGACTGAAGAATCTTCTTTCCGAGGAGGCTGAGGTTTCCAGAGATCTTCTGGGCAATGACCCTTGTACACCCCGGGTTAATACTCCTAGAACTCACCAGCAGGTCTTCTAGCTTATAATAGCCGCTTTTCCCATAAGGCGTGATGTGCCTACCGGTACTGGGATGCCACCAGGACATACACCACTGGTGGTTGTACGAGCTTAACTGCGAGTGACCCGAATCAATGCAGATCGGAAGAAAGACCCATAAGAAAAGAGGAGTAGCACAAAGATAAGACAAGAGTAAGAGAATAACACTACAATGTCAGGGAAATGTGGGAGATGCAAAGATTTTAAACAGGATTGTCCCAGACAAAGACAAGGCAGCTGTAAAATGGACTGGATTGTAAAGAAGTGAGAGCACGAAAACACTGAAAGCTCTGAACCAACAGGTGGAGCTACTGGCAGTGAGAGTACTGAAGGTTTGCAGGAGAAATAGATAACAGAGAAAACACAGGACTGTATAGTAAATAGATGAGGGGTAATATTAGCAGAAATAACAAATAAGCAATGAGACAGATAATACAACTGACAGAGCTGGACACAGGAATTCTGCAGAAGACGGTTGTAAGATAACCAGACAAAGGTATCCACGACTAGTGCTAGAACCAAGAGACAAGGGATCCCGCTGCAGCCAGGAACTATGACCAGCAAGGAGTGAGATGCAGACCAGGAAGATAAAGGGAACATAACCCAATAAGTATTTCCATGAAGCCAAGCCTCCCCTTGATAGCAATTCCATGCAGCTGCCCGACTGCACATCCTGCTGCCTTCCTGTGAGTGCCTGGCGTCTGCGTAACCAGGTAACTCACAGAAGCCACCGGGCGTCCGTTGCCTAGCGTCAATCCCACCCGCCACATCGGCTAAGCATCCAGGTTGCCATGGAGCTGGCGGCCAGAAGGACGTGCCACACTTCCCCAGAAGTTATGCGATGATAGCGTCATTTTACTCAAAGATGTCTGGGAGCCTGGTTTGCTGAGGTGGCCATCTTTGATGGGTTGTGACTGCCATATTTTGGAAGTCCGTATATTGTAAAAGGTTTATAATCATTTGTCCACACCAAAAATCCTAAATTTTTTTAAAGTGTGCGGGCAGCGAATGGGTTTCTAAACCTCTCAATATTTCTCATGTGTTCCCCTATTCTTAAGGTTCTTGTGGTTCTCCCTATATAAAGTTTATTGCAGCTGAATTGTATAGCGTAAATCACTTCTTTTGTGTTCCAGGTAATAAATTATTTAACGTGTTCCTTCCATTAATTATAGCCAAATCACATTTTTTCGTTGTGGTCCCTTTGATGCTCCGGCATCCAGCACATCCCCCACATCTATAGAAGCCTACTGAAAGGACCTGTCCAGGTTTATATTCTTTCTCTAAATGTGCACTGGTCACTAGATAATATTTTAGGCTTGAAGATTTTCTATAAATATAAGCCGGCTTCTTTGGTATTATTTTATTATTATTATCTTTTATTTATATGGCGCCACAAGGGTTCCGCAGCGACCAATTACAGAGTTCATAAACAAATAATTAAAACAGGAAAACAACAACTTACAGTTGAAGACAATATAGGACAAGTACAGGGTAAATAAACATAGCTACATCAGCAGATAACACTGAAATAAGTATCAGGTGGCAGAGGACTGCTGGATTTGGTGCAGTTGAAGATTATTAAAGTAAGAAAGGATAAGCACATGAGGGAAGAGGGCCCTACTCGTGAGAGTGTACATTCTAAAGGTGAGGGGTAGACGGACAGGGGTGACACAAACGGGGTACATAGAGAGCGTGGAACAGAGGGTTTGGATGAGATTTGGCTGGGTTTGGTGAAGAAGTGGGTCTTGAGAGCCCGTTTGAAGTTTTGTAGAGAGGGGAGAGGTAGGGAATTCTAGAGAATTGGAGCAGCACGTGAGAAATCTTGGAGGTAGGAGTGGGAGGAAGTAATCAGTGGGCAGGAGAGGCGGCATGCATTACCAGAGCAAAGAGGACGGGTGGGAGTGTAAAGGGAGATATGGTCAGAGATGTAAATGGGAGAGGAGTGGGTGAGGGCTTTGTAATGTCAAAGTCAGAAAAATATCTCTATGCACACTGCCATATTTGCACCTCATACAGGTCCGTGCTGCGCATGCGTACGCTCTCCCGTGTGTGCGCATACTCACAGTCGCGGGCACCCGCAGGCGCACGGTATGCGTATTTACGGTAGAGTTTATGTGTTCGTAGCGTGCGACTCAATCGTTACATATTTTCACTATATAATGTATTTTGTAGATAATGGTCCCTTTGATAGATTCTGAAAGTTTAGTTAATATAGCATGTTCCTGGACAGAGAGATCCCTCTTTGTATTGTGCGAAGGGTCCAACAGGGGTCATACAGTGGTGTTTAGTACCCATCGGAAGAGTATTTAATTAGCAATATTCCGGTGTTGGTTTGGAGCGGATTAATCGCTCGTGCGAATAGTTATGAACATAAGAAGTTTATGTTCATTTACTATTATTTGTTCCCACTTAGTCATGCGGCGGGAAACCCAGTATCCCACCCACCTGGACAGTTGGAAGCAGCCACAGCCCACCTGTATGAATGAACCTATGACCTTTTGTAATAATGCGAAGCCGAATTCCTGTGTCCAATGAACAATGAGATTGTAGGGACCATTGAATTGTATTGTGTGTGTAGCATAAATAGACAAGCCGATCACATCCAGCACTCACTCTTCAACGGTTCTCATTGCTGATAATCGGGTGCTGGATGTCCAGAGGCGCATGCGATCGTTTCCTTTGTGCGTAAGTTTCTCCGCAACTATATTGATCTTCATGTTATTGTGAGCCATTTCTCTCTATCTCTCTCTGCTTCTCTTCCCCTTCTATTTTCCCATAAATAATAATTGTATTGTATTGTATTTCCTGTGTAGTTACCTGGTTAGGTAGTCTGTTATATTGTAGTGTATGACTTGTATTGTGTTAAATTCTTTTGCAAGTATATCATTCATAATATATATTTAGGCATTGGACCCTGAGCACGGTATCTGTGAATTTCTTATAGTATTAAGTAATCTCAGAGCGTCGGTGACGCTCGAACAGCTTTAAAGGTAATAAGGTTATTCTGTGCTGCATTTACACTCTATCATTACACTAAGGTTTTACTGCATAATACACTGTTTATGATTTAGATACAAAGGTTTAACATTGTGAGCGTCTGCGCCGCTGGTGATCTCCTCGTGGTCCCGAGCGTCCTCTACGCTATAGCGAATCATTACGTTAGTCGGCAGCCAATAGCGTGCCTGCCTGTGATCTCTTGGCCGTGAGCGAACGTGCCGCTTGAGCGTCTCGACTACGGCTAAGCGATTGTTACGCAACTAGCGTACCCTTACGGTACATCATACGTAGATAGCGTACAGTGTTCTTAGACCTCATAAAGGGTATCATATAAGATAAATATTTAGTTTTATCAATTGGGGACTCGTCCTGTCCTTCACATATCTGCACTAGGTAGATACAGCAGACATTATCCGTCAGCAAAGGGCGGGAGGTTATATTTCTCGTAGTGCTGTCTGGATAAGCGTCTGCTTCGCTTAGGTAAAGAGTGCTGAAGGAATCCGGGAACCGGAGGTAAGAACAAAAACACGTGTCTTTTAAAACTGTTTATTTTTCTGTTTTGCGTACACACGCACGCACATATATCTGCATTTCTTTTTCATTTTCGTATATCACTCTCCTGTTTGCCAGTTTTATAGTTGATAAACGTGCTAAAAGAGATTTGCCGCTATTTCAGAGTTTAAGAGTAAAACGTAACATAGTTAAAGTATAGACAAACACACAGCCTTGCCTGGGAGATAAGGCGAAGTCAGTGTGGTGTGCGGTAGATGACAAAGGATCATCTGCATTGATAAAAGTATAAATTGTGTTACGTGGACATTTGCTTTGCGTCCACGTGTCTCCAACAAAAGGAGACTTGCGTACGCAACCCAAAGGCCGACGCACGCAGCGTATATTACGCAACGGAGCGTCCGTGTACGCCCACGTAACAAACCACAAGTGGTGTTTTACAGGCGATAAATAACGCAACAGGCGATAAATAGCGAAAAATTTATTTTTAATATTCAAAATTTAAATTAATAGATCCTTCTCCTAATTTGTAACACATCTGGTCTAAAGAGAAATTTCTGCGCAGAAATAGAAATAGAAACAAAAGTGTACATGTGGTGAGTGAGTGTGTTATATACAATTTTCTTTTGAGGTTTGAACCAACCGGAAGTCGGGTTCCCGCAAGGTACATGCGTGTAAGTGACGTGCACGGTGGCCAGGGAGGCATCCTTGGTTAAACATAATATAGGAGCATTAGAGTATAGCGGACAAGGAGGTCAGACGGTAACAGACCAGGAGGTCATAGCAGACCAGCAGGTACAGGTACAGTAGATAAAGAAGTCCGCTATACAGTCCACAGGCACAACACCGAAGGAGGGTTGGTGCAACACCCATATAGGCCATACAAGCTCTTGCTGAAGGAATTCGCAGCCGTAATTTTCGATTCCATTGGTCGCTCCGTACATAAGTTTAGTTGCTTATGTACTGAACGATTGTACCGCACGTAATTGTGTACAGTAGTTAGTAACCTGACCTGGTGCCATTTGTATACAAACGGGTCATCCACGCTATTTGTACATTCTGACGTGATTTGTGTAATTTTTTATTTTTCAAGAAGGGAAGTTCGCTGGTCACTCAGGAACTGTCCAACGACCACACCTTTACTGGAAAGAGTAAGTGTTCTGCGGATATCCCTCACATGTTCCAGTAAACAAAGGTTAATAGGTGCCCTAGGTCGAGTACGCCAGCGCCAAGGCGGTGTGTAGGTCGTATTGGTCGGCGTGGGCGAGTGAGTGGGGTACTCGGTAAACCGCCACCGTTGGCCTATCGTGAACATTTTGGTTTATTTGTAAGGGTTCGCTAAGTGGAACGCCTGCAAACTATGGGGGCCAATTGTTCAGGTAGGGGACGATCAACCTCGGTTCGGGTTGATTCAGTGAACCGACCAGTCGGGTCGGCAAGATACATAATGTGTGAGAAGTACGGGAGTCACACAGAAACTTTATGTGATGAATGGGAAAGAATGACTGTACATGACGGGGAGAAATTCCCAAGAGTAGGTAGCTTCAGCACAGAAGTGTTAACGAATTTAAGGAGAAGGATATGTCTCATTAAATCAGCAAAGAAGACGAATCAAGCATTATGATTATTTGCAGTTGTGGCAACAGGAAGGTGATATACAGAGAGGATTGGCTCAGGCGGCGGGATCTGGCCCTATCAGAAAACTGGTAGCTACGGCACCGCCGCCACCATATATATCGGGAGAGAAATTGGTTGCGGAGAATGACGCATTAAGGTGTAACAAACAAACACTTAGCAACTGTATAAATGTTAAAGACACTGTTAATCAAGTAACCAATGCAAGTATTAACCCGTGCAAGTTGTATCCTGTTTTGAACTTTCCCCAGGAGTGTGATCAAGAAGACGAATCGACAACCATATCAGCTCTCTCTCTTGCCGCCACCATAGCAGAGACAACAGTAGGAACAGCTCAACCCCCGAGATTAGTAACAAAAGCCCCTAGCGGAGGGATAGGTGAGGTCGTATCAACGGGTAAGTACGGCATCATACACTATGCTGAAACTATTTCACCACAGGCTGTAGAATCTACACAGAATGATGTTGTTAGAATTAATCCTGTTAGGGTAATAGCAGTGCCAAATGGGAAAACGGACACCTCAGGAGCCACTCCCATTAGGAACATAGCCATGTACAGCCCATTTACCCGAATGGAATTAAGAACCATAGTATCTGAATTCCCAGACCCCAGAAAAGACTTAGTTGCTAGTCAAAAATACATCAGAGACCTAGGTAACACGTTAGAGCCCAATAACAAAGACTGGCAGATATTGCTGAGGGCTTGTCTACCCTCCAATGTCGATGCAGCTCAATTTTTAGTTGACTGTGGATTAGATCAGGATGTACCTCTTACAGATGTGTACAACAAAGATAATGTAAAAAGAATAAGCTTACAGTTAAAGGAATATTTCCCAGCAGTAGTTAAATGGAACAAGATATTCTCCATTAAACAAAAGGAGTCAGAGACAGCTGCAGAGTATTTTCATAGAGCATTATTAGAGATGGCAAAGTACACAGGTATAGAGGACATTAAAACAAACACAAATCATCGGGAAGTAGCCGTATCGGTACTGATGGATGGTTTAAAAGACTCATTAAAGACTAGGGTACAGACCACACAACCATGTTGGCGAGGTCTGTCTGTGGCTACTTTGAGAGAGGCTGCTATTGATCACGACCGGAACATCACCAGACACAGGGAGTCGCAAGGTGATAAGTTAATGGCAGTAAGTATACAGGCCCTGACCACAAAACAGCCTGTGTTTATATCTCCGAACCCTGTGGGTAAGTCAAGTTTGGTAACATGTTTTTCTTGTCACAAACAGGGACACTTTGCACGAGACTGTAGAGTAAGAAATATACACAAATCTTATCAACCCCCTAGACAACGACACGACACACGACATTGGGAGCAGGGTCCACAGAGACGGAGTTATGAGCCACATGCAGGGGAAACAAAAAGATACCCCCCGAACAGAGACTGGCACGCCTCTGATGGTTTCCAGCTAACCCCTTCACAAATAGTTGCTGCCAGCGGGATTCAGGGAGGTCACCATACCCAATAGGGGTGTGGCCATACCTGTAATCTGCAGCCAGTGAAATTGATTGCAAGCCTTGGAAATGAACCCGAAATTGCAATTAATGTAGCTGGTAAATCATTAAACTTTCTTGTAGATACGGGGGCGGCCAAATCAGTGATAAATTCGACAGTGGGCATGAGAACCACTGGTAGGACAATTCCAGCCATGGGAGTAACAGGAGTAGTCCAGCATTACCCTGTTAGCAAACCAGCCGAGATTACAATAGGGCCTTTACATACCAAGCATTCCTTTTTGCTGGCTGCATCGGCACCGACCAATCTCCTGGGTAGAGACTTATTGTGTAAAATGGGGTGCGTCATTTATTGTACTCCTGAAGGTGTATTCTTGGACATACCTGAGAATCACGCTCAGGAAGTGCAAGACATGTTAGACTCCCCATCAAAATTAATGTCACATACCATTATGACAAATAGGACTCCCTCCCAAGTAGAAGAAATGGCATCTCAGATACCAGAGTCACTTTGGACAAAAGACGGACAGGACACTGGATTAATGGCAAACGTAGCACCAGTAGTTGTACAAGTAAAAGATGGTAGGATAGCTCCAAAAATCCCACAGTACCCTCTAAAGCCAGAGGTGGAGTTAGGAGTTTATCCCGTAATAGAGCGCTTGCTACAACAGGGCATTCTGGTAAGAACGTCCAGCACTGCTAATAGTCCCATCTTCCCTGTGAAAAAGAGTGGGGGGAGGGGTTACAGGCTAGTGCAGGATCTAAGGGGGATTAACAAAATAGTTGAGAGTCAGTTCCCCGTAGTGCCAAATCCAGCTGTCATCCTTATGCAAATCCCTCCCACTGCGAAATTTTTCACTGTTATTGACCTCTGCTCCGCTTTCTTTTCGGTACCTCTGCACCCTGACAGCCAATATTTGTTTGCATTCACATACAGAGGAGTCCAATACACATGGACTCGATTACCACAAGGATTCATAGACAGTCCAAGTATATTTTCTCAGGCTTTGCATGATTGTTTACAGTCTTTCCAACCAGAGAGTGGATCAGTACTGATACAGTACGTGGATGATTTATTACTATGTTCAGATTCATTGGAAGCATCCCTGAAGGATACGAAACAGCTCCTGTTTCATCTTTCAGACACAGGACACAAGGTTTCCAAAGACAAGTTGCAATTATGCCAAACTAAGGTAAAATATTTGGGACACTGTCTAACACAAGGACTGAGACACCTGACCGCTGATAGAATTCAAGCAATTAGAGACATGACTCTGCCACAAACTCAGCAGCAGATCAGAACATTTTTAGGAATGTGTGGGTATTGCCGTAATTGGATCCCAGGATTTTCCATTTTAGCGTTACCTTTGCAAGAGATGGTCTCCTCAAACAAACCTGATCGGATTTCGCATACAGACGAGTCTGAGACAGCATTTGAGAGACTAAAACAGTGCCTAACGCAGGCACCAGCATTAGGTGTGCCAGACTATGGGAAACCCTTTGAACTATACGGAACAGAAAGTGCTGGTTGCGCGGCAGGTGTACTAACCCAAAAGCACGGTGATGCCAGCAGGCCGGTAGCATACTACAGCGCTCAGCTAGATACGGTAGCGCGATCCCTCCCCACATGCTTGCGAAGCGTTGCAGCGATAGCATTGCTAGTAACGAAATGCGAAGACGTCGTGCTAGGTCACAGCCTCACAATTCATACACCACATGCAGTGTCAGCCTTATTAAATTCTGCACAAACCAGGCACGTCTCATCAGCGCGGTTTACAAGATGGGAATTGGCACTAATGGCCCCCGTAAACATTACCATAAAGAGATGCAGTGCATTAAATCCTGCAACGTATCTCCCAGGTGTGCCTGGACAGGCACAAAGGGTGGAGGATGAGAGTGGTGGGGAAGGAGGATTTAATACAAAGGAAGACACTCATGATTGTATGGAATATTTGACCCAAAATTTCACCGCAAGGCCTGACATCAGTGACAACCCACTGGAAGATGTAGAACTCACGTTCTACACGGACGGTAGTTGTCATAGACAGTCAGACTCGGGAGACTTGTGTACTGGATACGCAGTCGTAGATGACCAAGGCACCATAGAAGCGGAACCGCTAGGCCCACCTCACTCAGCCCAGGTTGCTGAACTGGTCGCCCTAACCAGAGCATGTGAATTGGCTAAGGGTAAGTCAGCCAATATCTACACCGATTCTAGATACGCATTCGGGGTAGTCCATGATTTCGGAGCCCTATGGCGCCTCAGAAATTTCATGACGGCAGCTGGTACACTGGTAGCGCATGCAGCTCACATCAAAAGGCTTCTAACAGCGATACAGGAACCCGACAGAGTGGCTGTTATCAAGTGTAAAGCACACACATGTAGCCAAGACCCAGTATCACTTGGTAACAGCCGAGCAGACGAAGCAGCTAAGATAGCAGCTGCCACCCCCAGACAGACAGACACCACACAACTGATGGTATTTAATACCATCAACACACAGAAGTTGTGTGAAATGCAAAATTTGTGTTCCACACAGGAAAAGGCAGTCTGGAAGGCAAAGGGATATGGCCAGGAGTCCTCAGGACTCTGGACGGATGGACATGGCAAACCAGTGGCCCCCAGAACGTACCTTCCATGTTTAGCTGAAGCAGCTCACGGGCTGACTCATCTGGGCAAGGAAGGGATGTGTAAGTTGGTAAGAGCATATTGGTGCGCCCCAGGATTTTCATCTCACGCGAGTAAAAGAGCAATGTCATGCCTTACTTGCTTGAGAAAGAACATCGGAAAAGCAATACCAACAGAACCATCTCATATCCCACCTGCAGGCGGCCCTTTCCAGGTAATACAGATTGACTTCATACAATTACCCCCTTGTCGGAATTTGAAATATGTACTTGTTTGCATAGATGTTTTCTCAAATTGGGTCGAAGCATTTCCTGCGGCCACAAATACCGCTATGTTTACTGCTAAGAAAATGGTGCAGGAATTTGTATGTAGATATGGTATCCCTAGAATGATCGAAAGTGATAGGGGTACCCATTTTACAGGTGATGTCTTTCAAGGAATGTATAAGTTGATGGGAATTGATAGCAAGCTGCACACTCCGTACCGTCCACAGGCGAGTGCGAAGGTGGAAAGAGTGAACAGCACTATTAAAAATAAACTGAGCAAAGTTATGGCAGAGACAGGATTGACATGGCCAGAAGCTTTACCCATTGTACTGTACAGCATCAGAACCACTCCCAGGTCCCCTCTTAATCTGTCCCCTTTTGAAATCTTGTTTGGTCGACAACCGCATGTTATGATTAACCCTCAGGATGATTTGAAGTGTAACAATGAAGTGACTGTAAAATATTTGATTAACATGAGTAAACAGTTAAGGAATCAAAATGATAATCTGAAGTTAGTGGTTCCTGATTTACCAGATAGTAATTGTCATGACATTGAACCTGGGGATTATGTAATGATACGGAATTTTCTACGCTCAGGTTGCCTTATTGACAGATGGGAAGGACCATACCAGGTCTTATTGACTAGCACCACAGCCTTGAAGGTTGCTGAGAGAGAGACTTGGGTCCATTCGTCCCACTGCAAGAAGGTCGCTGATCCAGAGAAGTCCCGTGATAAGGAACAGACGGTAGAGGTTGTATCACTAGAGTGTCTGTTCCAGGAGGACTAAGGCGGCACCCGAGCATTGAAGATTACAAGACCGAAAGCAGTTGTCGATCCCCTGTTCCCTTTTATTGTTTTTCTCCAACTTCCCATCCCATCTCCCTCAAATTATTTTTTCCCCCTTCTCATTCTTCTTCGTTTCCTCCTATAAGATGGACTTGCCCCAAGAGACTGTGATCCGGATTTTCCTGTTAACCATGATGTTGACCAGAGCAGTCTGTTCCGGCGAGAGTACCATGGAGGTCGAGAGAGGTTCTGAATGGGTTCTGATGATAAAGATGGAGGCGTAGTTTTCCAAGAACAACTTAACCAACAAGTAAAGGCGAGTATCAGAAAATGATCCGATAGCATTGACCATAGAAGGAATTGTGAAGGATTGTTAGCTGAAGAAAACTGTATCTGTAGACTCTGTAACAATGTCATTGAGGATGGGTGTATTAAGAAATGCCAATCCAGTTTTAATATCCATATGGCTCGGCATCCATTGAGTGACTATCACTCCTTAGTGGGTAGTGTACTAAACAAAACAGATTGTTGGGTATGCTCTCAAGTACCTCAAGGTCATAGCAAATCAGGGCTAGTACCATTTCCTTTAACGTTAGGGGAGGTACTTGAGCTAAGTGGTGGGAGACCGGTGGACAGGAGGTTTAATATCTCCAGCCCTCCTAGTTTGAAGCTCCACCAATACCATGTGGATAGGTCCCTACTATGTTTTAACATCTCCAATCCCCGAAAGCCGGGAAATTGGGAAGTGTCATGGAGTGACCAAACCATGACCTTTTCGCATAGAGCAGATAGAATGCCTACAGATACAGAGCTTGTACGCCACATAGCCAGTAGAGGAAAATCTTTCCGGTATAGGTATACCTTAGGAAATAGGATTACGAGAGTTGGGGAAGTATCGCCAGGATACTGTGCACATATCGTACAACCTGATACGTGTACTCAGCAGATGGAAAAATTAGGGTCAGGAGATTTCACATGGAAGGTGTGTAATATGGTTATGTCCTACTCCGTCCCATATGTTCTCCCCGATGATGCATATTTCATATGCGGGAGAAAGGCGTACAAGTGGCTTGCCCCAAATTCTGAAGGATTGTGTTATATTGGAAAAGTACTGCCTGAAGTAATGACTGTATCACCTGACAAAATGAAAGACATACACCGTGGTGCCCAAACTCCTTATACTCATACCCATTACGAGCACGTTGTTAAAAGGCAACTGACAGAGAGAACAGAGCATTTGGCCTCTGACATGATCCATGAATCCACCGGGATTCAGGTTCTACTCGCGTTAGACTTCACTCGCACCGCTCGAGGGGTGATGAACTATAGATACATTTCTGCGCTTGCAAATTTGTTAGATAATATCACTGAAATGTATGATGACACGTTTAGGTATACTGGAAGAGAACTTCAAGCTTATAAAACAGAACTGGTACAGCATAGAATGGTTCTTAATTACCTCACAGCAGTGACAGGCGGATATTGTGTCACACTGGCAACACAATACGGCGTGAAATGTTGCACATATATTACAAATAGCACCGAGGACCCGGTCGAGGTCATAGACCAAAAGATGGACGATATTCTCCAATTGAAGTGGGAATTTCGCAGGAGACACAATCTCACTCTTGCTGCTGTAGGTAATGAGCTGACTGGTTGGGTGTCATGGTTGAACCCGCGAAATTGGTTTTCTGGTTTAGGAGAGTGGGCTCAAGGAGTCATAATGGATGTTGGGAAGTTCCTCCTATGTATCTTAGGTGTTGTCATATCAATTGGGTTGATATTTAGATGCGGTCAGGCATTAATGAAGTGCAAACATCGTACCAGGGTAATGATTCTGAGGAGTGAAGAAACTGTAATTCCAATGAACTTGATCTATGACCCAACGGTAGAAACAATGATGTAATGAAAATGCGATTATACGGTCCGTTTCTTTCACCTGTTTCTCCGTTTTCCTCCAAGCTACAAAGACCCACTTGGACGAGGAATTTGATGAGCCGATATGCAGACAACAGAGAGATTAAAGAAGAAGTACTGACGACCTTATACACAGATTTTTGATGGACAATGCCATGGGTCCCCAGTTTCCCTAGAAATGTTAAAATTACGCTAGCCCAACACTTTTGTAAATCTATGGACATTGATACAGCTTTTTGCTCGCACCTAATGGGCAAAAGCACAAAGAAGACTGCAATCAACAGACACCGAACAAGACTTCAACTGACAAATGTACATTAACCTGACATAGAATACCACCCCATTTACCATAAGTGTTCTTTATCTTCATTTCTACAACCCTCAGGTAATGACACACATAGTCGATAGGGAATACAGGCACAGATATCAGCGATCACATATTCCCCCATTCATGTATCATCAACTAAAATGTGCTCCCCCATTTTGTTGCAACCAAAAGCCGAAACGAGCTCGGTAGAGTTTGACAGCCCATCCACAGACCCTTAATACGGGATAAGAAGGAATTCAAATGTATACTTCGCGATACCTCGAAGCTTGATGTACAACACGTACGGCACGATGATACATGACCCCCCAAACATGGATTCATACACACATGCTTCTGCTATCTCACTAGGTCATACCCTTTTCACACTTACTCCTTTCTCCTCCCTTACCCAACCATGGAAATGTATTAACCCCTGACATATATTTTTCTCTTTTTGAATGTTTTAGAAGGTGGCAGTTATTATTGACTGCCAAAGGGTGGACTGTCAAAGTCAGAAAAATATCTCTATGCACACTGCCATATTTGCACCTCATACAGGTCCGTGCTGCGCATGCGTACGCTCTCCCGTGTGTGCGCATACTCACAGTCGCGGGCACCCGCAGGCGCACGGTATGCGTATTTACGGTAGAGTTTATGTGATCGTAGCGTGCGACTCAATCGTTACATATTTTCACTATATAATGTATTTTATAGATAATGGTCCCTTTGATAGATTCTGAAAGTTTAGTTAATATAGCATGTTCCTGGACAGAGAGATCCCTCTTTGTATTGTGCGAAGGGTCCAACAGGGGTCATACAGTGGTGTTTAGTACCCATCGGAAGAGTATTTAATTAGCAATATTCCGGTGTTGGTTTGGAGCGGATTAATCGCTCGTGCGAATAGTTATGAACATAAGAAGTTTATGTTCATTTACTATTATTTGTTCCCACTTAGTCATGCGGCGGGAAACCCAGTATCCCACCCACCTGGACAGTTGGAAGCAGCCACAGCCCACCTGTATGAATGAACCTATGACCTTTTGTAATAATGCGAAGCCGAATTCCTGTGTCCAATGAACAATGAGATTGTAGGGACCATTGAATTGTATTGTGTGTGTAGCATAAATAGACAAGCCGATCACATCCAGCACTCACTCTTCAACGGTTCTCATTGTTGATAATCGGGTGCTGGATGTCCAGAGGCGCATGCGATCGTTTCCTTTGTGCGTAAGTTTCTCCGCAACTATATTGATCTTCATGTTATTGTGAGCCATTTCTCTCTATCTCTCTCTGCTTCTCTTCCCCTTCTATTTTCCCATAAATAATAATTGTATTGTATTTCCTGTGTAGTTATCTGGTTAGGTAGTCTATGTTATATTGTAGTGTATGACTTGTATTGTGTTAAATTCTTTTGCAAGTATATCATTCATAATATATATTTAGGCGTTGGACCCTGAGCACGGTATCTGTGAATTTCTTATAGTATTAAGTAATCTCAGAGCGTCGGTGACGCTCGAACAGCTTTAAAGGTAATAAGGTTATTCTGTGCTGCATTTACACTCTATCATTACACTAAGGTTTTACTGCATAATACACTGTTTATGATTTAGATACAAAGGTTTAACATTGTGAGCGTCTGCGCCGCTGGTGATCTCCTCGTGGTCCCGAGCGTCCTCTACGCTATAGCGAATCATTACGTTAGTCGGCAGCCAATAGCGTGCCTGCCTGTGATCTCTTGGCCGTGAGCGAACGTGACGCTTGAGCGTCTCGACTACGGCTAAGCGATTGTTACGCAACTAGCGTACCCTTACGGTACATCATACGTTGATAGCGTACAGTGTTCTTAGACCTCATAAAGGGTATCATATAAGATAAATATTTAGTTTTATCAGTAAGCAAGTGTGAGAAGCTTGAAATGGATTCTGAAAGGGAAGGGGAGCCAGTGAAGGTCTAGTAAGAGAGGAGAGGTAGACGTAGTGCGTTCGGTGAGGAAAATGATCCGGGCAGCAGCATGGAGGATAGATTGGAGTGGAGAGAGGTATTTGTCAGGAATGCCAATCAGGAGGCGATTACAGTAGTCCTGTTAGGCGCCGCGGTCCGAGACTTCCGCCCGGCCCGGCACCTAGCAACTAGGGATGCCTAGCGTGCTGAGCCGCCGGGTTCCTAGCAACACTGGGACGCCGTGCGCGCTGAGCCGCCGGCTCCCTAGCAACGCTAGGACGCCGGGTGCGCCGAGCCGCCGGGACCCTAGCAACGGGGACGCCACGGGCGGACCGCGTTCCCCGTTGCAGGGATGATTACTGAACTAGACACACATGTCTTCTGGTCGTGCAGCAAGGCAGCTGCACGACATTCATGGTAATCAGGTTCTGTACTCTGATTGGGGGATTCACTGCTTAAAGCCTTCTCAGTGCCTCACACAGACGCCGGTTATAGCTTCCTGCATGCTGCTCATGTTTGCTGATCTGTTCCTGGTCTGCTGTGTCCGGTCGTTCCTGTCCTCAGAGTTCCCGAGTTTTGGTGTCTGTCATCTCATCCCAACGAGTTCTTCTGGTCCTCATTTACCTGCAACAGTCGTTTGAGGATCATTTGGTTTCGTGAGTGGCGGCTCTGCCGTGTGCTGCGGCCTAGGCCGCTTTATTTTGTATTCTGGTTTTGGAGCATTTGCGGAGGTTTCTGCTCCCACAGTCCTCTCCGGAATTAGGCAGTGCCGTGTAGGAGAGTGGACAAGTGGGTATTTTGGTTGTCCTTTTCCCTGGCGGTAATCCGCGCATACTTAGTTTTAGGTTAGTTATTAGCCCCTGGCCTTGTTGTTTAGTTAGAGGGCACCTTGTTATCACCCTGTCTCGGTTCTCTCTTTGTCTCCCATTAAGACCTGAAGGGGCATCGGAGTTGGGCAGACGTAATCCGCCCTTCAAACGCGGCTGCCATGGGCTCAAGAAACCATAGTCTCGCAAGAGAGTTCTGACAGCACGGGTGAGACAACGGAGATAGGGTGCCAGGGGCTATTCCTGTTCCTACCCCCTTTCCCAGCATTACGTTCTGGTACTCAGGTCCTTTGCTATAAGATCTCCCCAGACCTGAGTATTGGAATCATAACATTATAACCGGCCCACAAAAAATAAAGGGGGTTTAATTTTTTCCCATTTTTGTCTTGGTGAGAGTTTATCGGCTTCATGAATCCAACAGGGTTAGGACCAAATCCTGGTCAGCTCTTAGTTAACCAAATTCAAGAACTTACTCAGATGGTTCAGGATCTTTCTCTTCGGGTGAGATCGCAGGAAGATCTTTTGCGAGCCTCCCCGAGGGTGGTCCCAGAACCGAAGATGCATTTACCCGACTGTTTTTCCGGTGACAGAAAAGATTTTTTTCATTTTAAAGAAGCTTGTAAGCTATATTTTCGTTTAAGGCCCACATCCTCTGGTACTGAATCTCAGCGGGTTGGGATTATTATTTCGTTACTCCAGGGGGATCCTCAGACCTGGGCGTTTGGTTTAAAAGCTGAGGATCCTGCGTTGTTATCTGTAGACGCCTTTTTTAAGTCATTAGGGCTCTTGTATGATGACCCAGATAGAAAAGCGTCAGCTGAGAGTCATCTGCGCGCTCTCAAACAAGGTAGAAATCCAGCGGAGGTTTATTGTACCGAATTTCGCCGTTGGTCGAACGACTGTGGCTGGAATGACCGGGCCCTGCGTAGTCAGTTTCGCCTCGGTTTATCTGAACTTATTAAAGACAGTCTCCTCGCTCCTGAGACTCTCGATAAACTCATGGAGCTTGCTATAAAAATAGATCGTCGTCTCCGAGAGCGGAGGGCTGAAAGAGGAACAACTCTTAGGCCTAGTCCTTGTGTTTATACCTTCCAAGAGGACGTCGAGGAGCCCATGCAGGTGGGTCTCTCCCGGCTGTCTCCTGAGGAAAAAACCAGAAGACTAAATTCCGGTCTTTGTTTGTACTGTGGTGGTAAGGAACATTTTGCCCGTAACTACCCGAACAAGTCGGGAAACGCTCTGACCAGGTGAATTGTGAGGGGGTTCACTTAGGTCTGCAGCTTATCTCCTCAAAGGACTCTCTATTAGTCCCTGTTAAGGTTTCCTTTGGCAGCCTCAGTTCATTGGTGACGGCCTTTGTCGACAGTGGAGCTGCAGGAAAGTTCATGGATTTAACTTGGGCTAAGGCCTTAGGCATTCCACATATACCGTTGGATAAACGTATCACCATGCATGGGTTAGATGGGGGTCCGCTTTCCAATGGGAAAATTACTCACCGTACACCTCCAGTATTGCTTACAGTAGGAGCCTTACATTCTGAAGATTTAGAATTCTACCTTACACATTGTCCGGCAGTTCCTGTAGTTTTGGGTCACCCTTGGCTTGCCTTTCATAATCCCACCATTGATTGGCGGTCCGGGGAGATTTCTCAATGGGGTTCTTTTTGTACTAAAGAATGTATTTCTTATTCGGTCAGGGTTGCAGCAGTCGTCCCAGAGCTTATTCCTGTCGAATACCAGGATTTTGCAGATGTGTTCTCCAAGGGCAATGTGGACATTCTGCCTCCCCATCGGTCCTACGATTGTGCAATAGAGCTAGTACCAGGTGCCACTTTGCCTAAGGGGAGATTATATGACCTGTCCGGGCCAGAAACCACGGCCATGAATAATTATATTCAGGAAAGCCTAAAAAACAGTTTTATTAGACCTTCAAAATCTCCATTAAGTGCTGGATTTTTCTTTGTGGAGAAAAAAGATGGCTCGCTTAGACCATGCATTGATTTTAGGGCTCTGAATAAGATCTCTGTGAAAAACACCTATCCTTTGCCTTTAATTTCAGTACTTTTTGATCAGTTACGTTCCGCCGTGATCTTCTCGAAAATTGATCTTAGAGGAGCTTACAACCTCATCCGAATTAAATCTGGGGATGAGTGGAAGACGGCTTTCAGCACTCAGTCGGGTCACTATGCATACCTGGTGATGCCGTTCGGCCTGTCAAATGCTCCGGCGGTTTTTTAAGACCTCATTAACGATGTTCTCCATGACTTCCTAGGGAAATTCGTGGTCGTTTATTTAGACGACATTTTGATATATTCTGAGTCGATTGAACAACATGTTACCCAGGTGCGTCTGGTTCTTCAAAAGTTACGAGAGAATCATTTATATGCCAAGCTTGAGAAGTGTGATTTTCACATCACAGAGGTGTATTTCTTGGGGTACAAAATTTCTCCCCAGGGATTTTCCATGGAACCGAAGAAACTCCAGGCCATCCTTAATTGGGCGCAACCCACTAATTTAAAAGCAATTCAGCGCTTTTTAGGGTTTGCTAATTAATATAGGAGGTTTATTCATACTTTTTCTGACCTGGTCGCTCCCATAGTAGCTCTGACTAAAAAAAGGAGCGGATCCCTCCAATTGGTCGCATGAAGCTGAGTTAGCCTTCCGGACCTTGAAACAAGCCTTTGTCTCGGCTCCTGTCCTCAGACATCCTAATCCGGAACTTCCTTTTATTGTGGAGGTTGATGCCTCAGAGGTTGGAGTGGGGACTATCCTTTCTCAAGAAGACCTGGAGTCTCAGGAGTTGCATCCTTGTGCCTTCATGTCCAGGAAATTCTCCTCTGCTGAATCCAACTATGACGTTGGTAATCGGGAATTACTAGCAGTAAAATGGGCTTTCGAGGAATGGAGGCATTGGCTGGAGGGAGCTAGACATACTATTTCAGTTTTTACTGACCATAAGAACCTGCAATATATTGAATAAGCTAAACGGCTTAATGCTCGGCAGGCACGTTGGGCATTATTTTTTACTCGTTTCAGGTTTATAATCACCTTCAGGCCTGGTTCCAAGAATACGAAGGCTGATGCCCTGTCACGTAGCTTTCTTCCGGTTCACAATAGCAATTCTGTTGTTACTCCCATTGTTCCATCTTCGGTCATCCGGGCAGGCCTCACACAGGATTTATATACTCAGTTAAACCAGCTTCAACACCAAGCTCCTAGACTTACTCCTGCTGGTCGTCTTTTTGTTCCCGAATTTTTGAGAGGCACTGTTTTAACTGAGTTTCATGACAACAAGGTCTCAGGGCATCCGGGTATCACTAAGACTTTGGAGTTAGTCTCTCACTCAGTGTGGTGGCCTAGTCTTTCTAAAGACATTAAGGAATTCGTCCATTCCTGTCAGGTTTGTGCACAGCATAAGGTTCCTCGTTCGTTGCCTATCGGGCAACTCATGCCTTTAACCGTTCCTCTCAGGACATGGTCTCATATTTCCATGGATTTCGTGGTTGACCTTCCCCTTTCAGACGGATTACGAGTCATTTGGGTGGTAGTGGACCGTTTTAGTAAAATGGCTCATTTCATTGCTCTTCCCCAATTACCCTCTGCTCAAGGGTTGGCAGTTTTGTTCCTCAGTCATGTGTTCAGGCTTCATGGTTTGCCCACTGATGTTGTTTCTGATCGGGGTCCACAATTCATCGCACGATTCTGGAAACATTTTTGTGCCTCATTGAAGATGAAACTGTCTTTAACATCTGGTTACCACCCGCAGTCTAACGGGCAAACCGAACGAGTCAACCAGTCATTAAAACAGTACTTACGTTTGTATTCGGCCAAACTCCAGAATGATTGGTCCGAGTTTCTTCCTTTGGCCGAATTTGCTTATAATATCTCATGTCATTCCTCCACCAACGAGTCTCCATTCTTTTCAGTCTTTGGTTTTCATCCTAGAGCCAACTCTTTTTTCCAACTTCCGGTTGTTCAGTGCGGCTTCCGGCGGGACCCGGCAGCCTAGCAGCAGAGCTAGGAAGGCTTCCAGCTCTGTCTGCTGAGGAGCACCACCGGGGACGGATACAGCGGAAACAGCGCAAGTGGCCATATCATCACTCACCACAGAGTGAACAAAGAGAACTAAACATCACAACGTGAGGGTAAGTTGCACCTGGCAGGCCGGGACGCCGGCCTCCCAGAACACGACCTCCACCTACGATCAGTTATTGACAAAAGAACCGCCTCTGGGCACACTGCTCAGACTCACACTGAGGGGAAAGGAAATCCCTTCAGATAAAGACTGACTCCTATATATCTGGAACAAAGATACTCCTTTTCTCACAAGACTTTTCTTTAGGATATTCATCAAGCGGCAATACCATATTTTATTTCATCTTGTGTTTATTTTCCCTATACATCGGATGTTCACACAATATTCATGTTACTATTGCAAATAAGGGCATTTATGTGTAATCACAATATTATCAATTATATAAGAATTATTGTACCATCTGTTATACTAAGCATTGTGACTTATAAAGGTATTTACAGATCATAGAGATACATCATTTCTCACATACAAACACCAAATAGAGGGTGAGCGCAGGTATCCAAAACCTGTACGATAATACTAGGCAGTGTTAACAAGTTAACAAATCGGCCGGTTATATCAGATAATTATTTAAATAGAAACAATATGTCATAGATTTAGAATCCACAAAAGACCGCTAATCTGTTAATTGAGAATGGAAATAACAGATAGTATATGTCAGATACCACAAAACAAAATAATAAATGAAAATGCAAAAAATTGAAAATATGCTGGCCACTGTTGGAGTTGTAGCCCATATAGGAGAGCAAGACTCACATACAGATAGGATACTAAGCTCCAGTTAGCAATGGATACATTTGCATTCATAAGCTGCCTGTGTATGATATTGCTGCCTGTGTGACCACAGAGCAGTGAAGGCTTATGATACTCCAGACAGTGGACAGGAGTCAGTGCATAGTCAGGTGCAAGGAGCTGGCGCCGTGCAGTCACTCCATGTGCGGACCCCCGTGTGGAAGACGCGTTTCGCCTGCTAGGGCTTGTTCACTTCCGGGTTTGTGAAACCCTCCCAGGCCTTAGGTCCTACTGAGATTGGCATTTAAGCAGGATTACATCAATATCATGGATGGCTGCTGCTCATGATCACTGTGAAAGATCTGTGGTCAGTAGAAAACCGGTACCAGCAACCATCTCTATGGGAGCATGGATACTGGGCGTGGCTTCTCAGAGCATTCCTTCATTAGTTAATGACATCTGCAGATGGTATGTAGCTTTGTGTGACGCAGCTCTGGAGAGGTATTATTTATTAACAGTTTCTTATATAGCGCAGAAAATTGTGTTGCACTTTACAATTGGAAACAACAGTGATAACACAAGACTGGGAAAGAACAGACATAGAGGTAGGAAGGCTGTGCTCACAAGCTTACTCTATAGGGAAGTAGGCATTGATATAAAAGGATAGGTGTGATCTGTTGTATAATGAGCCACCAGATTGCAAAGGTTCTTGGTGGGCTGTATGAAGTGGTCACACAGCAATGTTGGCCTGGGGTCTGGAGGATGGGAAAGTGATGAAGGAGAAAATATGTGTAGACTACCGTGGGGATGTAATTGGATAGGAAAGTTTATAAAGATTATTTGGGCAGTCACAGAATTTGATAGGCTTGCCTGGAGAGGTGAGATTTCAGGGAACGCTTGAAGGTTTGGAAACTAGAGGAGAGTCTTATTGTGTGTAAGAGGGCATTCCACAGAGTGGACAAAGAAAGTCCTGCATTTGTGAATGGGAGAAAATAATGAGTGTGGATGAGAGATATAGATCTTGCGAAGAGATTGGGTTGGGAGATATTTTGAGATAAGAGATGTACGTTGGTGCAGTTTGGTTAATGTACGCGTGTGAGTAAAAGTATTTCTCTGACGTCCTAGTGGATGCTGGGAACTCCGTAAGGACCATGGGGAATAGCGGCTCCGCAGGAGACTGTGCACAAAAGAAAAGCTTTAGGACTACCTGGTGTGCACTGGCTCCTACCCCTATGACCCTCCTCCAAGCCTCAGTTAGATTTTTGTGCCCGACCGAGCTGGGTGCAATCTAGGGGGCTCTCCTGAGCTTCTTAGGAAAAGTTAGTTTTAGGTTTTTTATTTTCAGTGAGACCTGCTGGCAACAGGCTCACTGCATCGAGGGACTAAGGAGAGAAGAAGCGAACCTACCTGCTTGCAGCCAGCTTGGGCTTCTTAGGCTACTGGACACCATTAGCTCCAGAGGGACCGAACACAGGCCCAGCCTCGGAGTCCGGTCCCAGAGCCGCGCCGCCGGCCCCCTTACAGAGCCAGAAGCAAGAAGAGGTCCGGAAAATCGGCGGCAGAAGACATCAGTCTTCATCAAGGTAGCGCACAGCACTGCAGCTGTGCGCCATTGCTCCTCATGCACACCTCACACTGCGGTCACTGATGGGTGCAGGGCGCTGGGGGGGCGCCCTGAGCAGCAATAAAAACACCTTGGCTGGCAAAAATACATCACATATAACCCCCAGGGCTATATGGATGTATATTAACCCCTGCCAGATTCCAGAAAAAAGCGGGAGAAAAGTCCGCCGAGAAGGGGGCGGAGCCTATCTCCTCAGCACACTGGCGCCATTTTCCCTCACAGCTCCGCTGGAAGGACGTCTCCCTGACTCTCCCCTGCAGTCCTGCACTACAGAAAAGGGTAAAACAAGAGGGGGGGCACTAATTAGGCGCAGTAATAATACAAACAGCAGCTATAAGGGGAAAAACACTCTGTATAGTGTTATCCCAATATATATAGCGCTCTGGTGTGTGCTGGCATACTCTCCCTCTGTCTCCCCAAAGGGCTAGTGGGGTCCTGTCCTCTATCAGAGTATTCCCCGTGTGTCGGTACGATTGTGTCGACATGTATGAGGAGGAAAATGATGTGGAGGCGGAGGAATTGCCTGTAATGGAGATGTCACCCCCTAGGGAGTCGACACCTGAGTGGATGGGCTTATGGAAGGAATTACGTGACAGTGTCAGCTCTTTACAAAAGACGGTTGATGACATGAGACAGCCGGCTACTCAGCTTGTGCCTGTCCAAGCGTCTCAAAGACCATCAGGGGCTCTAAAACGCCCGTTACCTCAGATGGCAGATACAGACGCCGACACGGATACTGACTCCAGTGTCGACGATGAAGAGACGAATGTGACTTCCAGTAGGCCCGTTACATGATTGAGGCAATGAAAAATGTTTTACACATTTCTGATAGTACAAGTACCACTAAAAAGGGTATTATGTTTGGTGAGAAAAAACTACCTGTAGTTTTTCCTGCATCTGAGGAATTAAATGAAGTGTGTGATGAAGCGTGGGTTTCCCCCGATAAAAAACTGATAATTCCTAAAAGGTTATGGGCATCATACCCCTTCCCGCCAGAGGATAGGGCACGTTGGGAAACACCCCCTAGGGTGGATAAAGCGCTCACACGCTTGTCTAAACAGGTGGCACTACCGTCTCCTGATACGCCCGCCCTTAAGGAACCTGTTGACAGAAAGCAGGAGAATATCCTAAAATGTATATACACTCACACGGGTCTTATACTGCGACCAGCAATCGCCTCAGCCTGGATGTGCAGTGCTGGGGTGGCTTGGTCGGATTCCCTGACTGACAATATTGATACCCTAGATAGGGACAGTATATTACTGACTATAGAGCATTTAAAAGATGCATTTTTATATATGCGTGATGCACAGAGGGATATTTGCCGACTGGCATCAAGAGTAAGTGCGCTGTCCATTTCTGCCAGAAGGGGGTTATGGACTCGGCAGTGGTCAGGTGATGCTGATTCCAAAAGGCATATGGAAGTATTGCCTTATAAAGGGGAGGAGTTATTTGGGGTAGGTCTATCAGACCTGGTGGCCACGGCAACTGCTGGGAAATCCACATTTTTACCCCAGGTAGCCTCTCAACATAAGAAGACGCCGTATTATCAGGCGCAGTCCTTTCGGCCCCATAAGGGCAAGCGGGCAAAAGGCTCCTCATTTCTGCCCCGTGGCAGAGGTTAGAGGAAAAAGGCTGCAGCAAACAGCCAGTTCCCAGGAACAGAAGCCCTCTCCCATTTTCGGCCAAGTCCTCAGCATGACGCTGGGGCTTTACAAGCGGACTCAGGCACGGTGGGGGCCCGTCTCAAGAATTTCAGCGCGCAGTGGGCTCACTCACAAGTGGACCCCTGTATCCTTCAGGTGGTATCTCAGGGGTACAAATTGGAATTCGAGACGTCTCCCCCTCGCCGTTTCCTAAAGTCTGCTTTACCGACGTCTCCCTCCGACAGGGAGGCGGTATTGGATGCCATTCACAAGCTGTATTCTCAGCAGGTGATAATCAAGGTACCCCTCCTGCAACAGGGAAAGGGGTATTATTCCACGCTGTTTGTGGTACCGAAGCCGGACGGCTCGGTGAGACCTATTTTAAATCTGAAATCCTTGAACACTTACATACAGAGGTTCAACTTCAAGATGGAGTCACTCAGAGCGGTGATTGCGAACCTGGAAGAAGGGGATTTTATGGTGTCTCTGGACATCAAGGATGCTTACCTCCATGTCCCAATTTACCCTTCTCAACAAGGGTACCTCAGGTTTGTGGTACAGAACTGCCACTATCAGTTACAGACGTTGCCGTTTGGATTGTCCACGGCACCCCGGGTCTTTACCAAAGTAATGGCCGAAATGATGATACTTCTTCGAAGGAAAGGAGTATTAATTATCCCTTTCTTGGACGATCTGCTGATAAGGGCAAGATCCAGGGAACAGTTGGTAGTCGGAGTAGCACTATCTGAAGTAGTGCTGCGGCAGCACGGTTGGATTCTCAATATCCCAAAATCGCAGCTGATCCCGACGACACGTCTTCTATTCCTAGGGATGATCCTGGACACAGTCCAGAAAAAGGTTTTCTTCCGGAGGAGAAAGCCAGGGAGTTATCCGAGCTAGTCAGAAACCTCCTAAAACCAGGCCAAGTCTCAGTGCATCAATGCACAAGGGTCCTGGGAAAAATGGTGGCTTCCTACGAAGCAATCCCATTCGGCAGATTCCACGCAAGAACATTCCAGTGGGACCTGCTGGACAAATGGTACGGATCGCATCTTCAGATGCATCAGCGGATAACCCTATCCCCAAGGACAAGGGTGTCTCTCCTGTGGTGGTTGCAGAGTGCTCATCTTCTAGAGGGCCGCAGATTCGGCATTCAGAACTGGGTCCTGGTGACCACAGATGCCAGCCTGAGAGGCTGGGGAGCAGTCACACAGGGAAGAAATTTCCAGGGCTTGTGGTCAAGCCTGGAGACATCACTTCACATAAATATCCTGGAGTTAAGGGCCATTTACAATGCTCTAAGCCAAGCAAGACCTCTGCTTCAAGGTCAGCCGGTGCTGATCCAGTCAGACAACATCACGGCAGTCGCCCACGTAAACAGACAGGGCGGCACAAGAAGCAGGAGGGCAATGGCAGAAGCTGCAAGGATTCTTCGCTGGGCGGAAAATCATGTGATAGCACTGTCAGCAGTGTTCATTCCGGGAGTGGACAACTGGGAAGCAGACTTCCTCAGCAGGCACGACCTCCACCCGGGAGAGTGGGGACTTCATCCAGAAGTCTTCCACATGATTGTAAACCGTTGGGAAAAACCAAAGGTGGACATGATGGCGTCCCGCCTCAACAAAAAACTGGACAGGTATTGCGCCAGGTCAAGGGACCCTCAGGCAATAGCTGTGGACGCTCTGGTAACACCGTGGGTGTTCCAGTCGGTATACGTGTTCCCTCCTCTGCCTCTCCTACCCAAGGTACTGAGAATTATAAGACGGAGAGGAGAAAGAACTATACTCGTGGCTCCGGATTGGCCAAGAAAGACTTGGTACCCGGAACTTCAAGAGATGCTCACAGAGGACCCGTGGCCTCTGCCTCTAAGAAGGGACCTGCTCCAGCAAGGACCCTGCCTGTTTCAAGACTTACCGCGGCTGCGTTTGACGGCATGGCGGTTGAACGCCGGATCCTGAAGGAAAAAGGCATTCCGGAAGAAGTCATCCCTACCCTGATCAAAGCCAGGAAGCATGTAACCGCAAAGCATTATCACCGCATTTGGCGGAAATATGTTGCGTGGTGCGAGGCCAGGAAGGCCCCAACGGAGGAATTTCAACTGGGTCGATTCCTGCATTTCCTGCAAACAGGAGTGTCTATGGGCCTCAAATTGGGGTCCATTAAGGTTCAAATTTCGGCCCTGTCGATTTTCTTCCAGAAAGAACTGGCTTCAGTTCCTGAAGTTCAGACGTTTGTCAAGGATGTGCTGCATATACAGCCTCCTTTTGTGCCTCCAGTGGCACCTTGGGATCTCAATGTAGTTTTGGGGTTCCTAAAGTCACATTGGTTTGAACCACTTAAATCTGTGGATTTAAAATATCTCACATGGAAAGTGGTCATGCTGTTGGCCCTGGCTTCGGCCAGGCGCGTCTCAGAATTGGCGGCTTTATCCTGTAAAAGCCCTTATCTGATTTTCCATTCGGACAGGGTGGAATTGAGGACTCGTCCTCAGTTTCTCCCTAAGGTGGTGTCAGCGTTTCACCTGAACCAGCCTATTGTGGTGCCTGCGGCTACTAGGGACTTGGAGGACTCCAAGTTGCTAGACGTTGTCAGTGCCCTGAAAATATATGTTTCCAGGACGGCTGGAGTCAGAAAATCTGACTCGCTGTTTATCCTGTACGCACCCAACAAGCTGGGTGCTCCTGCTTCTAAGCAGACCATTGCTCGCTGGATCTGTAATACAATTCAGCTTGCGTATTCTGTGGCAGGCCTGCCACAGCCAAAATCGGTAAATGCCCACTCTACAAGGAAGGTGGGCTCATCCTGGGCAGCTGCCCGAGGGGTCTCGGCGTTACAACTTTGCCGAGCTGCTACTTGGTCAGGGTCAAATACCTTTGTAAAATTTTACAAATTTGACACTCTGGCTGAGGAGGACCTTGAGTTCTCTCATTCGGTGCTGCAGAGTCATCCGCACTCTCCCGCCCGTTTGGGAGCTTTGGTATAATCCCCATGGTCCTTACGGAGTTCCCAGCATCCACTAGGACGTCAGAGAAAATAAGAATTTACTTACCGATTGTTCTATTTCTCGTAGTCCGTAGTGGATGCTGGGCGCCCATCCCAAGTGCGGATTATCTGCAATACTTGTACATAGTTATTGTTAACAATTCGGGTTATTGTTGTTGTGAGCCATCTATCCAGAGGCTCCTCTGTTATCATGCTGTTAACTGGGTACTTATCATAAGTTGTACGGTGTGATTGGTGTGGCTGGTATGAGTCTTACCCGGGATTCAGAATCCTTCCTTATTGTGTACGCTCGTCCGGGCACAGTATCCTAACTGGCTTGGAGGAGGGTCATAGGGGGAGGAGCCAGTGCACACCAGGTAGTCCTAAAGCTTTTCTTTTGTGCCCAGTCTCCTGCGGAGCCGCTATTCCCCATGGTCCTTACGGAGTTCCCAGCATCCGCTACGGACTATGACAAATAGAATTATCGGTAAGTAAATTCTTATTTTTATACTGAATCCGGTAGAATACAGGTAGCCAATGGAGGGACTGGCAGAGTGGATCAGCAGAAGAAAGCTTTGTGAGGAAGATTAGCCTCACAGCTGCATTCAGAATGAATTGTAGTGGTGAGAGTCTCTTTGTGTGAAGACCAGTAAGAAGACTATTGCAATAATCAATGCGGGAGATAATGAAAACATGGATTAGAATTTTTGCAATGTCTTGTGTAAAGTATTGTCGTATTTTGAACTTTTTTTTGGATGGATGTAACATGATTTTGAGACAGATTGAATCTGGGGAACAAAGGACAGTTCAGAGTCAAGAATGACACCCAGGCATCAAGCTTGTGGGGTAGGGTTGATTGTTGAGTTATCAACAGCGATAGAGATATCAGGTTTATAACTATTACTGGGCGGTGGCATAATTAATTCTGTTTTGGAAATATTAAGTTTGAGGTGGCGAAATGACATCCATGAGGAAACAGCAGAAAGGCATTCAGTGACATGGACCTATACAGATGGTGACATATCTGGGAAGGATAGGTGGATTTGAGTATCATCCAAATAATGATGATACTGAAAGCCAGAAGAGCTGATCAGTGTGCCAAGAGATGTGGTATAGAGTGAGGAAAGAAAAGGCCCTAGGAGAGGGCCTTGCGGTACTTCAACTGATAGAGGTAGTGGAGAGGAGGTGGAGTCAGAGAAGCGGACACAGAACAGCGATTAGGTAGGTAGGATGAGAACCAAGAAACCACGTTTGCATATTTATATTAAGACCTGCAAGAGCTGTAGAAATTCTACCCACGGCAACTGTGGTGAGAGGGCTTGTGTCTCACCACAGCTGCCCACATTTCTGTGGGATCAGCTCCCTCCAAGGGAGAGGAAAACAAGGCCTGCACATTCTGCATCTGCAGTAGAAGTGTGGAACTCTGGGGCTTATGGGCTGCACAGCTCAAGGTGTAAAAAAAGAATTCCGGATCTTCCAGCTCACCCGGAGCCAGCAGTAAGTCAGAAGCAGGAGAAGGGTCTAAAACTCCCCTCCACCCTCAGTCATCACACTTTCTCTGACGTCCTAGTGGATGCTGGGAACTCCGTAAGGACCATGGGGAATAGCGGCTCCGCAGGAGACTGGGCACAAAAAGAAAGCTTTAGGACTACCTGGTGTGCACTGGCTCCTCCCCCTATGACCCTCCTCCAAGCCTCAGTTAGATTTTTGTGCCCGACCGAGCAGGGCGCAATCTAGGGGGCTCTCCTGAGCTTCCTAGAGAAAAGTTAGTTTTAGGTTTTTTATTTTCAGTGAGACCTGCTGGCAACAGGCTCACTGCAACGAGGGACTAAGGGGAGAAGAAGCGAACCTGCCTGCTTGCAGCCAGCTTGGGCTTCTTAGGCTACTGGACACCATTAGCTCCAGAGGGATCGAACACAGGCCCAGCCTCGGAGTCCGGTCCCAGAGCCGCGCCGCCGGCCCCCTTACAGAGCCAGAAGCAAGAAGAGGTCCGGAAAATCGGCGGCAGAAGACATCAGTCTTCATCAAGGTAGCGCACAGCACTGCAGCTGTGCGCCATTGCTCCTCATGCACACCTCACACTGCGGTCACTGATGGGTGCAGGGCGCTGGGGGGGGGGCGCCCTGAGCAGCAATATTAACACCTTGGCTGGCAAAAATACATCACATATAACCCCCAGGGCTATATGGATGTACATTAACCCCTGCCAGAATCCATAAAAATGCGGGAGAAAAGTCAGCGGAAAAGGGGCGGAGCTATCTCCTTCAGCACACTGGCGCCATTTTTCCCTGCAGTTATTACACTACAGAAAGGGTTAAAAAGAGAGGGGGGGGCACATTTTAGGCGTAGTATACAATATATATGCAGCTATAAGGGAAAAACTTTTTTATAGGTGCTATCCCTGTGATATATAGCGCCCTGGTGTGTGCTGGCATACTCTCCCTCTGTCTCCCCAAAGGGCTTTGTGGGGTCCTGTCCTCTATCAGAGCATTCCCTGTGTGTGTGCTGTGTGTCGGTACGGCTGTGTCGACAGGTATGTGGAGGATAATGAGGTGGAGGCAGAGCGAATGCCTGTAAATATGTTGTCACCCCCTGCGGGGTCGACACCGGTGTGGTTGAACTTATGAAAGGATTACGTGAAAGTGTCAACTCCTTACATAAAAGGTAGACGACACAGAACAGCCGGCTACTCAGTTTGTGCCTGTTCCAGCGTCTCAGATGTCATGGGGGGCTCTAAAATCGCCCGCTACCTCAGATAACAGACACAGATGTCGACACGAATACTGAATCCAGTGTTACAGGATTGAGGCAATGAAAAATGTATTACACATTTATGATTATACCCCAGGTACCACATAAAAGGGTATTGTGTTTGGTGAGAGAAAACTATTAGTAGTTTTTCCTGCATCTGAGAAATTAAATGAGGTGTGTGAGGAAGAGTGGTCTTCCCCCGGTAAGAAATTGATAATTTCTAAAACGGTTCTTGGCAGCGTACCCTTTTCCGCCAGAGGATAGGTCACGCGGGGAAACACCCCATAGGGTAGATACAGTGCTTACACGCTTATCAGAATAGGTGGCACTACCGTCTCCGGATACGGCCGCCCTGAAGGAACCTGCTGATAGAAAGCAGGAGGTTACCCTATAAGATATAGTCACACACTAGGGCCACACACACGGGCCGTTGCTTCGGCATGGATGTGCAGTGCTCCCGCTGCGTGGTCAGATTCCCTGTTGGAAAATAACTATGGATAGGGACAATATTTTGCTGAAAATAGAGCATATAAAAGACATGGTCTTATACATGCGTGATGCACAGAGGGATATTTGCCGGCTGGCATCAAAAATAAGCGCTAGGTCCATAGCCGCCAGACGGGGGTTATGGACTTGGAAATGGTCAGGCGATGCCGACTCGAATCGGCACATGAAAGTTGCCCTATAAGGGGGTAAAACTGTTTGGGGATTGTTTTTTCAGACCTCGTTTCCACAGCTACTGCTGGGAAATCGATTTTTTTGCCACAGGCTACCCCACAACAAAAGAAAGCACCGTATCATCAAGTACAGTCCTTTCGGCCCCAGAAAAGCAAGAGGGTTAGAGGCTCATCCTTTCTGCCGAGAGGCAAAGGTAGAGGAAAAAGCTGCAGCACACAGCTAGTTCCCAAGAGCAGAAGTCCTCCCGACGTCCGGTAGGTCCACAGCATGGTGCTGGGGCTGCTCAGGCGGACCCGGGTACGGTGGGGGCCCGTCTCAGAAATTTCAGCGGACAGTGGGCTCTCTCACATGGATCCCTGGGTCCTTCAAGTAGTATCTCAGGGGTACAGGCTGGAGTCCGAGACGTTCTTCCCCCCGCCGTTTCCTAAAATCTGCCTTACCGGCACCTCCCTCTGCCAGGGAGACGGTGTTGGTGGATATTCAACACTATAATCACAACAAGTGATTGTCAAGGTGCCCCTCCTTCAGCAAGGAAGGGGTTACTATTCCACAGTGGTTGTGGTACCGAAACGGTTCGGTGAGACCCATCTTGAAATTAAAATACTTGAACTTTTATATCAGAAGATTCAAGTTCAAGATGGAATCGCTCAGGGCGGTTATTACGAGCCTGGACGAGGGGGATTACAGGGTCTCCCTGGACATCAAGGATGCGTACCTGCATGTCCCCATTTACCCTCCTCATCAGGAGTACCTCAGATATGTGGTACAGGACTGTCACTATCAGTTCCAGACGCGGCCGTTGGAGTTGTCCACGGCACCGAAGGTCTTTACCTAGGTAATGGCCGAAGTGATGATACTCCTTCGCAAGAAGGAAGTTTTTATTATCCCGTACTTGGACGATCTCCTGATAAAGGCGAGGTCCAAAGAACAGTTGGTAGTGGGGGTAGCACTCTCTCGGGAAGTGCTTCAACAGCACGACTGGATTCTCAATATTCCAAAGTCACAGCTGGTCCCGACCACACGTCTTCTGTTCCTGGGAATGATTCTGAACACAGACCAGAAAAAAGTGTTTCTTCCAGTGGAAAAAGCCAAGGAGTTGTCATCTCTAGTCAGAGATATCCTAAAACCAGGACAGGTGTCGGTACATCAATGCACACGAGTCCTGGGAAAAATGGTAGCTTCGTACGAAGCATAATTCCATTCGGATGACTCCACGCAAGGACGTTCCAGTGGGACCTGTGGGACTAATGGTCCGGGTCCCATCTACAGATACAACAGCGGATAACCCTGTCAGCAAGAAACAGGGTGTCGCTGCTGGGGTGGCTGCAGAGGGCTCATCTACTAGAGGGCCGCAGATTCGGAATACAGGACTGGGTCCTGGTGACCACGGATGCCAGCCTTCGGAGCTGGGGTGCAGTCACATAGGGAAGAAATTTCCAAGGAGATTTCGCTTCACATAAATATTCTGCAGCTAAGGGCCATTTACAATGCACTAAGCCAAGCAAGGCCCCTGCTTCAGAACCAGCCGGTACTGATCCAATCAGACGACATCACGGCGGTCGCCCATGTAAACAGACAGGGCGGCACAAGAAGCAGGATGGCGATGGCAGAAGCCACAAGGATTCTCCGATGGGCGACCTACACCCAGGAGAATGGGGACTTCATCCAGAAGTTTTCCAAATGCGGGTAAACCGTTGGGAATGACCACGGGTGGACATGATGGCGTCCCGCCTCAACAAGAAGTTGAAAAGATATTGCGCCAGGTCAAGGGACCCTCAGGCGATCGCTGGGGACGCTCTAGTGACACCGTGGGTGTACCAGTCGGTTTATGTGTCTCCTCCTCTACCTCTCATACCCAAGGTACTGAGAATAATAAGAAGGCGAGGAGTGAAAACCATACTCGGGGTTCCGGATTGGCCATGAAGAGCTTGGTACCCGGAACTTCAAGAGATGCTGGCAGAGGACCCTTGGCCTCTGCCGCTCAGACAAGACCTGCTGCAGCAGGGACCCTATCTGTTCCAAGACTTACCGCGGCTGCGTTTGACGGCATGGCGGTAGAACACCAGATCCTAAAGGAAAAGGGTATTCCGAAGGAAGTCACTCCTACCCTGATCATAGCCAGGAAGGATGTCACCGCAAGACATTATCGCCGCGTTTGGCGAAAATTTGTTGCTTCGTGGGAGGCCATGAAGGCCCCGACGGAGGAATTTCAACTATGTCGATTCCTGCACTTCCTGCAAGCAGGGGTGACGTTTTGGGCCTCAAATTGGGGTCCATCTAGGTCCAGATTTCGGCTCTGTCGATTTTCTTCCAGAATGAACTGGCTTCACTGCCTGAAGTTCAGACTTTGGTTAAAGGAGTACTACATATTCAGCCTCCTTTTGTGCCTCCTGTGGCACTTTTTGGATCTCAACGTGGTGTTGGATTTCCTAAAGTCGCATTGGTTGAGCCACTTAAAACCATGGAGCTAAAGTATCTCGCGTGGAAAGTGGTCATGCTGTTGGCCTTGGCATTGGCCAGGCGTGTGTCAGAATTGGCGGCTTTGTCAGGTAAAAGCCCTTATCTGATTTTCTATATGGATAGGGCAGAGTTGAGGACTCGTCCTCAGTTTCTCCCAAAGGTGGTCTCAGGTTTTCACTTGAACCAACCTATTGTGGTGCCTGCGGCTACTAGGGACTTGGAGGATTCCAAGTTGCTGGACGTAGTCAGGGCCCTGAAAATTTTATTTTTCCAGGACGGCTGGAGTCAGGAAAACTGACTCGCTGTTTATCCTGATGGCACCCAACAAGCTGGGTGCTCCTGCTTCTAAGCAGTCTATTGCGCGCTGGATTTGTAGAACTATTTAGCTGGCGCATTCTGCGGTAGGATTACCGCAGCCTAAATCAATAAAAACCCATTCCACAAGAGGGTGGGCTCATCTTGGGCAGCTGCCCGAGGGGTCTCGGCTTTACAACTTTGCCGAGCAGCTACTTGGTCAGGGGCAAACACGTTTGTACAGTGTGATTGGTGTGGCTGGTATGAGTCTTACCCGGGATTCAAAATCCTTCCTAATTGTGTACCCTCGTCCGGGCACAGTATCCTAACTGAGGCTTGGAGGAGGGTCATAGGGGGAGGAGCCAGTGCACACCAGGTAGTCCTAAAGCTTTCTTTTTGTGCCCAGTCTCCTGCGGAGCCGCTATTCCCCATGGTCCTTACGGAGTTCCCAGCATCCACTACGGACTACGAGAAATAGAATTATCGGTAAGTAAATTCTTATTTTTAAACTGTCAACCACCAGTAGACAGCGGTGGGATATTGTCCAAGATGTTAATATTGTATACACTAGGTGTAAATAAAGAAAGGAGCAAGTTTTTGTAATGAGCGCATGCGCAGAAGTCCCTAAGAGCACCACACATGGGTAATACTGTGTACACACAAAGGCAGAGTAGCAATTGAGATGTACGGTATCAGAAATGTCTTGGAAAATTGTTGGGCATTCCTGGGCAATAATTGGAAAGTGGCTAACCAGATGCGCGGAGATGGCCCATCTTATGGGCATGTTATGGAAGTCACGGGCATGTAGCTGAAACTTTGCATCCACAGATGCTCAACTGTTACCACTGGAAGCCATATTCAGACCGAAAATCTGCACCTGTCATGTGGCTAGTGCAAGTTTCGATGGTGAGACCAATGGTTTCAGGTTGCAACGTTCCTGAGAAAATGGCTGTTTGGCAACAAAGTATTACAGCACTCAGGTGACTTGGTAATAGTCCGTACTAACACCTCATGTAGCACTTTATAGCACTTATACTGCCTCTCACTCATGTAACACTTTTACCACTTAAGCTGCTAGTTCTTATTAATGTAACACTTTTTAAAACTTATACTGCTACTTCTTACTAGTGTGATGCCTTGAGGCGGTTGGGTTGTGCTGGAGCTAGAAGTCCCGTGTTCTGGACTTGAACCTTAGGAATGTTAGAGACCCTCTTGATGAGGTCGCAGTAGGTGGGTCCATATAATACTTTTTGTCCAAAATGATTCGAAGAACCTCAATTCTACTTCATGTTGAATTTCAGAGTTTATTATAATTATTCTTATTACCATTGTTCTTTGAGTTCATACATACATCCAAATATACTAGCGGTTTACTCAGAGGTTACTGCAGACTCTTACCAAGTCACCTGAGTGCTGTAATACTTTGTTGCCACACAGCCATATTATCAGGTATAGTCACTCATGGATAGATTATGAAAAAGAGGATTATTGGGGGTCATTCCGAGTTGATCGCTCGTTATTTTTTTTTCCGCAACGGAGCGATCAATCGCTAACGCGCATGGGCAATGTCCGCAGTGCGACTGCGCCAAGTAAATTTGCTATGCAGTTAGGATTTTCACTCACAGCTTTTTCATCGTTCTGGAGATCGTAATGTGATTGACAGGAAGTGGGTGTTACTGGGCGGAAACTGGCCGTTTTATGGGAGAGTGCGGAAAAACGCTACCGTTTCTGGGAAAAACGCGGGAGTGGCTGGAGAAACGGAGGAGTGTCTGGGCGAACGCTGGGTGTGTTTGTGACGTCAAACCAGGAACGACAAGCACTGAACTGATCGCAGATGCCAAGTAAGTGTGGAGCTACTCAGAAACTGCTAAGAGGTGTGTAATCGCAATTTTGAGAATCTTTCGTTCGCAATTTTAAGAAGCTAAGATTCACTCCCAGTAGGCGGCGGCTTAGCGTGTGCAATGCTGCTAAAAACAGCTTGCGAGCGAACAACTCGGAATGAGGGCCATAGACAATTAGAGGAGAAATCCACCTACAGAAAATTAAGGAATAATCAAACAGATTTATTCCTAACCAAGCCAAGAGTGTTGAAAGAAATATATGAACAAAATGGAACCCTAAGTAAAACTGAAGTTCCTAATACCAGAAGAGCCCATTGTACTAGTGTTATATATGCACCCATAGTTGCATAATGATCTAAATAATTCTCCAGACTGTCCTATAGTGTCTGGAATTGGATCAATAAGTGCTAATTTATCACAGTATGTAGATTACCACCTCCAACCTTTGGTAGCATATAACAGGTCACATCTAAAAGACACTAGAGACTTCCTGAACATACTTACTAATATTGTATGGGAAGATCTCTGGCTTGTAAGTGCCAATGTGAGCTCTCTATACACAATTATTGAACATACACAGGGAATAAAAGCATTGTCCAGAAGCTTAGAGCAAACATAAATAGAAAAGTTCTTACAGGAATTAAAAGTCAAAGATATAACTTACATTTTACATCTCAATTATTTTTTGTT
This sequence comes from Pseudophryne corroboree, assembly GCF_028390025.1. Classification (NCBI taxonomy): domain Eukaryota; kingdom Metazoa; phylum Chordata; class Amphibia; order Anura; family Myobatrachidae; genus Pseudophryne; species Pseudophryne corroboree. The sequence continues at coordinate 5,493,797 of NW_026967508.1, read as the reverse complement.
TAAAGGCACTTCTAATTTACAGAAAAGAAGAACAGCCATGGGCACCAGGTTTGCTCCAAGTTATGCCAATATATTTATGGGGCAGTGGATCAAAACATCTGGAATAACAACCTATTCGGAGCAAACCTAGTGATCTGGTCACAATATATTGATGACTTTTTTGTTTGGCAAGGGGATTCCTCTATGTTGGAATCTTTTTTTGAATATTATAATAATAATAATAATAATAATAATAATAATACCAATAACATCCAGTTAAGCTTTGACAAAAAACAGGCATCAGTTATATAAAGGATAATAATTTTCAAACATAAAAAATCAAAAGAGTATGTTATATATCACCTCTTACAGTTGTCCTCTTCAATAGCAGGCAGACAATTTAAATATTTAAAGCGCAACTCCACAGTGTTGAGTACGTTTGAAGAACAGGCTTTAGACATGAAACAGAAATTGATCTCCTGTGGTTATGATAAGGAAAGAGTAGAGGAGGACCTTAAACAAGTTAATAAGATTGATAGAAAAGAACTTCTAACTGTAAATAAGAAGGGAAAAGATGAACCACCTGAAAATAAGTACTCATGGCCACTGATTACTAATTACAATGCACAGCACAAATAATTAGAAATGGTACTTAGAAAGCATTGGTCCTTGCTGTCTAGAGATCCTGTTTTGGGATTGTTAATCTCATTCACATCTCTCCCACAAACTCACACCCCCTATCCTGTGCCCTCTGGAATGCTACAGATCTGTTTGTAACAAACTGGACCCCACTCATGACCTTTTCATTTCCAACTCCCTGCACCTACTAGTCATTACTGAAACCTGAATTACTCTCTCTGACACTACTTCTCCTGCTGCTCTCTCTGCTGGGGGCCTCGCATTCACACACACACACACCACGACCTGGGGGTCACCATGGGGGTGGTGTCGGGATCCTTTTACCTTCTAGTTACTCCTACCAACTCATACCACCAGAACCATCCCTTACATTCTCTACATTAGAGGTCCATTTTCCAACCAGTCCATCTTAGAGTAGCTGTCATTTACCACCCCCCTGGCATTGCCTCCAAATTCATCGACAACTTTGCCTCCTGGCTTCCTCACTTCTGACATTACCTCCATTATCCTAGGTGATTTCAACATCCCTATCGATATCCCCACACAATCCCCTGCCTCTAAACTCCTTAACCTCACCTCTTCACTTGGTCTCTCCCAGTGGACCTCCTCACCCTCCCATGTGAAAGGGAGCTCACTGGATCTGGTCTTCACTCACCGTTGTGGTATTTCTGACTTTCCAACTCCCCATTTCCCCTCTCTGACCACCACCTGCTCTTCTTTAACCTATCTCTCTCTGCTTCCCCATCTCTACCTCCTAAGGCTACCATCACTAAGCGTAACATTGAGTCTACTGACACCACATTCCTTTCCTCCCTGTTTGACTCACTCCTCTCTCCTATTCTCTCTCTCTCATGCCCTGAACGAGCCACTTAGGTATACAATGCATCCCTTCTGCTCTTGACTCTGTCGCTCCACCAACCACTATTCACCCTCGCAAATTAACACCTCAACCCGGGCACACTGGAGGAAATCACACTCTAAGGCAGACTTCCTCCATTTCAAACTTATGCTCTCATCCTTCAGTGCTGCCCTTTCCCTTGCTAAACAGTTATACTTCAAAAAACCTCATCTCCTCCCAGTCTTCCAACCCCCAGTGCCACTTTGCCACGCTGAACTCCCTCCTCTGCCCACCTCCACCTCGTCTCCGCTCCTCACTCTCTGCTCTTGACTTTGCCACTTACTTCACATCCAAAATTGACTGCATACGTCAGGACATCACATCACACAAGACCATCAGCAACCAGCCTCCTCCCATAACTTACCACCCCTCCCCATCCCTCTCACCAACTCCTAAATCTTTCTCCCATACAGTACATCTGGTGAGGAAGTCATAACCCTCATTCGTTCCTCTCCCCATACCACCTCCCCTCTTGACCCTAGCTACCTCTGTCACGCTCGTCTTGAGTTGGGTATCTGACAACTGATCAATGACAGAACGAAACACTGAGGAAAGTTTAGTTCAGCTTTAATGAGACTTAAATCATACACAACGACTAGGAGATAAGTCTAAGTGAATTCTGAAGGACGAAATGTTCGTGACTATTAAACAATGATGAAGAATACGGAATGAAGAAGTGATTTATGATTTGGAAACAATGCCGAAGTTCACTGAATGAAGAGATGACTTGTAATTTGTAAACAATGCTGAAGAACACTGAATGGAGAGATGACTTGTGATTTGTAAACAATGCTGAAGAGCACTGAATGGAGAGATGACTTGTGATTTGTAAATGATGCTGAAGAACACTGAATAGAGAGATGACTTGTGATTTGTAAATGATGCTGAAGAACACTGAATGGAGAGATGACTTGTGATTTGTAAACAATGCTGAAGAGCACTGGAGAGATGACTTGTGATTTGTAAACGATGCTGAAGAACACTGAATGGAGAGATGACTTGTGATTTGTAAACAATTCTGAAGAACACTGAATGGAGAGATGACTTGTGATTTGTAAATGATGCTGAAGAACACTGAATGGAGAGATAACTTGTGATTTGTAAACAATGCTGGAGAACACTGAATGGAGAGATGACTTGTGATATGATGTTAAAGAGAAGATCGCTGTGAGCACCGTCAGCAAATGGAGACTCTCTACTGGATAGTGAACCCAGTGGTTAAACTGCAAGAGGCGATGGACTTAGAGCAAAGGACTGCAATAACAGGATTGACAACCGGGTGGCCACAGCAGAACCAGGATTCCAGGGGTTAACCTGGGAGCACAGAGCTTGAGCACCTTACAGCAGCAAGTAACTTGAAACACTGGCACCATAGCTAAGCATCCACCCCTTTTTATAAGGGAAGACTGCATCGGATTGGCTGGATGCGAACTGGGATACCTATTGGCTAGGCTTGATCTCCAACATGGCTGCTCCCTGCACAGAGAACACATGAGGAACAAGCACACAGCCACTACCTCTGGCCTCAGCCATCCAGACACGCACTCCAGCAACAGGACACCAGGAAACAGACAGCTCCGGCTGCCATGCTCAGCTCCCGAGGACCCGGATCCCGGCCTCCAGATGCCCGGCAGCTGCACTGGAGGACCTTGTTACCGCAGCTCCTATCCGTCGCAGCCACACCCGCCAACCAACAGGAAGGTCGCAGGGACCAGAACCGGAGGTAAGACTCCGGATGCTGACACTCTCCTTCTGCCTATTCCCATCTTTCCCACCTTCTCAATCTCTCCCTCTTATCAGGCACTGTCCTCTCTGCCTTCAAGCATGCACTCATCTTCTATTCTTCAAAAACCTACCCTTGATCCATTATCTCCAACTACCGACCCATCTCTCTTCTCCCTTTTGCCTCCAAACTCCTTGAACGTATTGTCTACAACCGCCTTACTTCCTTTCTTTCCGCACACTCACTGCTTGACCCATTCCAGTCTGGCTTCCATCCTCTCCACTCCACTGAAACTGCCCTTACAAAAGTCTGCAATGACCTCCATGCTGCTAAATCTAAGAGCCACTGCTCTCTACTTATTCTTCTTGATCTCTCTGCTGCTTTTGACACTGTGGGCCACCCTCTCCTTCTGCAAATCCTTCACTCCATTGGTCTGCATGATACTGCCCTCTCTTGGCTGTCTTCCTACCTTTCTGACCATTCTCTGTCTCCTCTCATGACTCCACCTCCCCCACACTTCCACTAAATGTAGATGTACCCCAAGGCTCTGTCTTTGGTCCTCTTCCTTTCTCTCTCTATACATCCTCAATAGGTAAGCTCATTAGTTCTTTGGATTTCCAATATCATCTCTGTCAGGTCCGGGTGTTTTTGTGAATCCGTTAACCCGGAACCAACCACAGGTGTAGGTGCTGGGGTATGAAGAAAGCAGGGAGGACGAAGAAAGTTCTGTTTCATATATTTATTAAAACAACAATTCAGTAAGGAGTTAAATGACTAGTTGTTAATCATCATTATACTGAAGTATTGCAGGAATGGCAGAAATAATATGCAAGAAAAAACTCAAAAATAAATAAAAGAAATGTTCATGGAAACATATGCAAAAACAAGCTGAAGAATAAATGTTGAATTGTCCAAATACAAACAAGCTTTGATGCTGAACTGCAGATTGTGTTTAACTGGATAATGCAGACATGGAGAATTAACTGTAAGAATTTGCAATGGAGTTTTGAGAGTTAACTGAGAGACTGTGAAGAATTATCCTTGTAATGACAACATAGCAAATTGTTAGGCGCCGAGGGTCCGCTCGTCAGTGCGGCCGGCGCCTAGCAACGGGGACGCCACTGTCGGATCATGTTCCCCGTTGCTGGGTCTAAGTTTATATCATCACTGGTTTCCTGGCTGTGTAGCATGCAGCTGCATGGCATGTTGTAATCATCACTCATCTGTTTCCCTGGCCATGCAGCTTGTCAGCTGCATGGCATTTAATCCAATCAGCCTCCAAACAGCTGATTGGAAGACTCTCTGTTAAAAGCACTCCCAGGACTCCTCACAGACGCCGGTGATAGCTTCCTGTTTGCCTGTGTCTGCTGCAGAGAAAGTTCCCAGTCCCGGTCTATCCGTTTGTTCCTGTTCTCAGTGATCCTGTACTCGGAAGTTACCATCTGTTCCTGGAGTCTGATCGAGCACCTTTAACATCTGGTGGTGTTCGTGAGTCGCGGCGCAGCCGTGTGTTGCGGCTTGTCCGCTATTATTTATTATTTTGTTTATATTGTGTTCTGGAGCTTTGCGGAGGATTCCGCTTCCACAAGATCCACTCTGGTGTCCAGCGGTGCCGGATAGGAGTGTCGGATCAGTGGATCTTTGGTTGTCCTTTTCCCTGGTGGCTAGTCCGCACATACCTTTTGATTTAGTTAAGTTAGCTTGTAACCCCTGGCTTGGTTGCTTAGTCAGCGGGCCCCTTGTTATCACCCTGTCTCGGACTTCCCCTTGTCTCCCATTAAGACCTGCGGGGGCATCGGGGTTGGGCAGACATAATCCGCCCTTCGAACGCGGCTGCCAAGGGCTCAAGAAACCATAGTCTCGCAGGGGATTTCTGATAACACGGGCGAGACAACGGAGTTAGGGTGCCAGGGGTTACTAGGCTTTCCAGCTCCCACAACCTGTATATGGTTCCTGTGCTCAGATCCCTGCCATAAGATCTTCTCCAGTCTGGGGTACAGGAATCGTAACATTATCACCGGCCACAAAAGAAAAAATTTCAACAGGAGTTAATTTTTTCACTGATCCAGTTGGGAGAATTTTTGTCGGCCTCATGAATCCCACCGGTGTTGGGCCAAATCCTGGCCAGTTCCTCGTTAGTCAGATTCAGGAACTTACCCAGATGGTTCAGGATCTGTCCCTCCGGGTGAGCTCACAGGAAGATCTGTTACGGACTTCCCCGAGGGTCATCCCTGAACCAAAAATGCATCTGCCTGACCGTTTTTCTGGGGATAGAAAACAGTTTTTTAATTTTAAAGAGTCTTGTAAACTGTATTTTCGTTTGAGACCAGTCTCCTCAGGTACGGAGGCTCAGCGGGTTGGGATTATAATTTCTCTGCTTCAGGGGGATCCTCAGACCTGGGCTTTTGGTTTGAAGACAGACGATCCGGCCTTATCGTCTGTAGATGCCTTTTTAAAATCTTTGGGGCTATTGTATGACGACCCTGATAGAGAGGCGTCCGCAGAAAGTCAGTTGCGTGCTCTGAGACAGGGTAGGAATCCTGCAGAGAATTATTGTACGGAGTTTCGCCGTTGGTCGAACGACTGTGGCTGGAATGACCCTGCCCTGCGCAGTCAGTTTCGCCTCGGCTTATCTGAATCTATAAAAGACAGCCTCCTTCAGTATCCCGCTCCTGAGACCCTTGATAAACTCATGGAGCTCACTATTAAAATAGATCGTCGGCTCAGAGAGCGGAGGACTGAAAAAGGGGCATCTGTAGTTTCTTTTCCCTGTGTTCCTTCCGTTCCTGTAGACATGGGAGAGCCTATGCAGATTGGTCTCTCCAAATTGTCTCCGGAAGAAAGAACCAGGAGGCAAAATTCTGGTCTGTGTTTGTACTGCGGAGGTAAGGGACATTTTGCCCGTAGTTGCCCAAACAAGTCGGGAAACTTCCTGACCAAGTGAATAGTGAGGGGGTTCACTTTGGTCTACAGCTCATCTCCTCGAATAATTCACTGTTGGTTCCTGCTAAAGTTTCTTATGACAGCCTCTGTTCCTCGGTCTCTGCTTTTGTGGACAGTGGAGCTGCAGGAAACTTTATGGACTTAACATGGGCCAAGGCCTTAGGTATTCCTCAGCTAACCTTAGGTAGGTGTGTCACCATGCATGGTTTAGATGGGAGTCCCTTATCCAATGGGGTTATTTCTCTATGTACACCTCCAGTTTTGCTCTCGGTGGGAGCTCTACATTCAGAAAAGATTGAGTTTTTTCTTACCCATTGTCCAGCAGTTCCTGTGGTTCTGGGTCACCCTTGGCTGGCCTTCCATAATCCCATCATAGATTGGCAGTCTGGGGAGATCCTACAATGGGGTACCATCTGTGATAAAGAATGTATTACACTTCCTATCCGAGTAGCTGCTGCCAGGTCCGCACATATTCCTGGAGAATACCAGGATTTTTTGGATGTGTTTTCCAAGGGCAATGCTGATATTTTGCCTCCCCATAGGCCTTATGATTGTACCATTGAGTTAATTCCTGGTGCCACGTTGCCTAAAGGAAGGTTATATGCTTTGTCTGGTCCTGAAACGGTGGCCATGAATGAGTATGTGAAAGAAAGTCTTGAGAAAGGGTTTATCAGGCCATCTAAATCCCCTTTAAGTGCAGGTTTCTTCTTCGTAGAGAAGAAGGATGGTTCCCTCAGACCCTGCATTGACTTTCGAGCCTTGAATAAGATCTCAGTAAAGAATACTTACCTCCTGCCACTGATCTCTGTCCTCTTTGATCAGCTACGTTCGGCTGTTATTTTTTCTAAGATTGACCTGAGAGGAGCATATAATCTCATTAGAATCAGGTCAGGGGATGAGTGGAAAACGGCATTCAGTACTCAATCAGGCCACTATGAGTATCTGGTCATGCCATTCGGCCTATCTAACGCTCCGGCAGTCTTTCAGGATCTCATTAATGATGTGCTCCGTGAGTTTCTGGGAAGATTCGTCGTAGTCTATTTAGACGACATTTTGATATATTCTGACTCTGTAGAACAACATGTTACCCAGGTGCGTCAGGTGCTTAAGAAATTACGTGAAAATCACTTGTATGCCAAACCGGAGAAGTGTGAATTTCACGTCACGGAGGTATCCTTTTTAGGGTACATTATTTCCCCTCAGGGATTCCGAATGGAACCTAAGAAGCTCCAAGCCATCCTGAGTTGGGCGCAACCCACTAACTTAAAAGCTATTCAGCGCTTTTTAGGGTTTGCAAACTACTATAGAAGGTTTATTCACTCTTTCTCTGACCTAGTTGCTCCCATTGTGGCACTCACTAAGAAGGGAGCAGATCCTACCAATTGGTCATGTGAAGCTAAAGCATCTTTTCAGGCCTTGAAACAAGCCTTTGTCTCAGCCCCTGTCCTTAGACATCCCAACCCAGAATTGCCTTTCATCGTTGAGGTAGATGCCTCGGAGGTTGGTGTAGGGGCTATCCTTTCTCAGAAGGATCCAGATTCCCTTGAGTTACATCCTTGTGCCTTTATGTCCAGGAAGTTCTCGTCTGCTGAATCCAACTACGATGTTGGTAATCGGGAGTTGCTGGCTATTAAATGGGCTTTTGAGGAGTGGAGACATTGGCTTGAAGGAGCGAGCCATACCATTTCTGTTTTGACGGATCACAAAAATCTTCAATACATTGAATCAGCTAAGCGACTGAATGCCCGACAGGCTCGTTGGGCTTTATTTTTTACTCGTTTCAAATTCATTATCACCTTCAGACCTGGTTCCAAGAATACCAAGGCAGATGCCCTCTCACGCAGTTTTCTTCCCGTTCAAGACAACAGTCCTGTTACTCCCATACTTCCGCCTTCAGTCATTCAGGCAGGTCTCACACAGGATGTTTTTTCTCAATTGAAGCTGCTTCAACATCAAGCTCCGGGAAATACTCCTGCTGGTCGTCTTTTTGTTCCTGAGTCTTTGAGAGCAACTGTTTTGGAGGAATTTCATGATAGCAAAGTTGCAGGGCATCTGGGAGTCGCTAAAACTTTGGAATTGGTATCCCGCTCAGTGTGGTGGCCTGGTCTTTCTAAAGACATTAAAGAATTTGTTTTTTCATGTCAGGTCTGTGCACAGCATAAAGTTCCTCGCTCTTTGCCTATTGGTCAACTCATGCCATTGAATGTTCCTCTTAGACCATGGTCGCATATCTCCATGGATTTTGTGGTGGATCTCCCTCTGTCAGCTGGATGCACAGTCATATGGGTGGTAGTGGACCGTTTTAGTAAGATGGCTCATTTTGTTGGTCTTCCCCGATTGCCATCTGCCCAGGGATTGGCAGTCTTGTTCCTCCATCATGTTTTCAGACTCCATGGGTTACCCACTGATATTGTTTCTGACAGGGGTCCACAATTCATTGCACAATTTTGGAAATCTTTTTGTGCTTCATTAAAGATGAAATTATCATTAACCTCCGGTTATCATCCACAATCAAATGGACAGACTGAGCGAGTGAATCAATCCCTGAAACAATATTTACGTTTGTACTCGGCCAAACTCCAAAATGACTGGTCTGAGTTTCTTCCATTAGCAGAGTTTGCTTATAATAATGCCTGTCATTCCTCCACCAATGTATCTCCATTTTTTGCAGTTTTTGGTTTCCATCCCAGAGCTAATTCATTTTTTCAACATTCCTCTGTCTCCTCTCTGGCCCTGACCTCTCATCTTAAACTTATTTGGAAAAGAGTGCACATTGCTCTCAGAAAAGCAGCTTTCAGGGAAAAAAAAATTTCTGACAAGCTCCGGCGGCCGTGCACTTTTAAAGTAGGAGACAGGGTGTGGCTGTCGACTCGCAATATCAAACTTCGACAAACCTCAGCCAGATTGGGTCCTAGATTTATTGGACCATTTCTCATTATCAAAAAAGTCAATCCAGTTGCTTTCCGGTTACAGCTACCAAAAACTTTACGGATCGGAAATACCTTCCATTGCTCTTTGCTCAAACCATATGTTTCGTCTAGCAGATTTCCTCGTAAAAAACCTCAGGGGAGATCACCAGTTAATGTACAGGGTCAGCAGGAGTTCGTGGTTGAGAAGGTTCTCGATTCCAAGTTGTCCCGGGGTCGGCTCTATTTTTTGGTCCATTGGAGAGGTTATGGTCCTGAGGAAAGGTCGTGGGTCCTAGATGAGGATCTTCATGCCCCAAGACTCAAAAGGGCATTTTTTCAAGAATTTCCTCAGAAACCCGGATTTAGGGGTTCCTTGACCCCTCCTCAAGGGGGGGGTACTGTTAGGCGCCGAGGGTCCGCTCGTCAGTGCGGCCGATGCCTAGCAACGGGGACGCCACTGTCGGATCATGTTCCCCGTTGCTGGGTCTAAGTTTATATCATCACTGGTTTCCTGGCTGTGTAGCATGCAGCTGCATGGCATGTTGTAATCATCACTCATCTGTTTCCCTGGCCATGCAGCTTGTCAGCTGCATGGCATTTAATCCAATCAGCCTCCAAACAGCTGATTGGAAGACTCTCTGTTAAAAGCACTCCCAGGACTCCTCACAGACGCCGGTGATAGCTTCCTGTTTGCCTGTGTCTGCTGCAGAGAAAGTTCCCAGTCCCGGTCTATCCGTTTGTTCCTGTTCTCAGTGATCCTGTACTCGGAAGTTACCATCTGTTCCTGGAGTCTGATCGAGCACCTTTAACATCTGGTGGTGTTCGTGAGTCGCGGCGCAGCCGTGTGTTGCGGCTTGTCCGCTATTATTTATTATTTTGTTTATATTGTGTTCTGGAGCTTTGCGGAGGATTCCGCTTCCACAAGATCCACTCTGGTGTCCAGCGGTGCCGGATAGGAGTGTCGGATCAGTGGATCTTTGGTTGTCCTTTTCCCTGGCGGCTAGTCCGCACATACCTTTTGATTTAGTTAAGTTAGCTTGTAACCCCTGGCTTGGTTGCTTAGTCAGAGGGCCCCTTGTTATCACCCTGTCTCGGACTTTCCCTTGTCTCCCATTAAGACCTGCGGGGGCATCGGGGTTGGGCAGACATAATCCGCCCTTCGAACGCGGCTGCCATGGGCTCAAGAAACCATAGTCTCGCAGGGGATTTCTGATAACACGGGCGAGACAACGGAGTTAGGGTGCCAGGGGTTACTAGGCTTTCCAGCTCCCACAACCTGTATATGGTTCCTGTGCTCAGATCCCTGCCATAAGATCTTCTCCAGTCTGGGGTACAGGAATCGTAACACAAATAAAAAGTACTGAATTGGGTTACTTGCGGGTTCCGGAGATCACTGTGAAACTGTAGTAGATGAAAAGGTGATGAATGGGTTAAATGCAGAGTTGAACAAACGAACAGCTGAGGGAAATGGAATCCTCCAGACTTTGAATGTTAGGCAGAGAGACAAGGTAACCTCATGCAGGACACTGGGAATCCAACTATTTCCAATAGGTGTGCAATTAACTGATAGCACAACGGAGAGCCGGTGGATCTTTGGCAGTGAAGGCTGCAAACGGACCTCTGGGAACGGAGGCGATATCTGGACCACGGGAATCACACAGGAATGCACGGAGAGAGCTCAGAGCTAGAGCACAGCGTTGATACAACAAAGCACTGGCCCAGAGTAACATAATCCCAGCCTACTTAAAGGCAGCACAAGCACGGGATTGGCTTACACCTGCCCACAGGTGTTTTCACAAGTGCTCTGTATTAGCTATTTGGTCTCCAACATGGCCACCTCCTATACAGCAGACACACCGCAGTGACTTAGGCCATTTGGTCCCCGCACTCACAGTTCCCAGACTCTGCATTACCTGTGGCACTGATCACGCCGCGTCCCCACACGAGCGCACAGCACCGCGAGCAACCACACTGGCAACGGATGAACCCCAGAACCCGCAAAGGTGAGAGACCGGTTCGTGACAGTACCCCCTCTTCTACGGGTGGTCTCCGAACACCTTTGAACCTTGTCAGGATTTTTGGAGAAGTATTTCTGTACCAGTCTTGGAGCATGAACATCTTCAGAGAAAACCCAGGATCTCTCCTCCGGACCGTAACCCTTCCAGTCGACCAGAAACTGCAAACGTCCATATCGGGAACGTGAGTCCACAATCTCTTTAACTTCAAATTCCTCATTCTGCAAAGAGTGAACTTTAGGAGACTTGGACTGGGTAGTACGGAACTTATTGAGAATCAAAGGCTTCAGTAAAGATGTATGAAAGGCGTTAGGAATTCTCAGAGACGGTGGCAACTTGACTTTGTATGACACAGGGTTGAGTACCTTTACAATGGGAAATGGACCAATAAACTTGGGAGCAAATTTCTTAGAAGGAACTTTGAACTTGAGATTGCGCGTAGAAATCCAAACTTGGTCTCCCACTTTGTAATTCGGTACAGCTTTACGTTTTCTATCTGCAAAAGATTTATAACGAGCGGAAGTTTTGACCAAGGACTTACGTACACAACTCCAGATGCTAGATAGACGTTGAAGCTCTTGATCTGCCGCTGGAACCTCTAGGGCTGGCAATGGATGAAACTCTGGCACACGAGGATGAAAGCCGTAGTTAATATAAAAGGGCGTAGATTCTGAAGATGAATGGAAGAGATTATTATGAGCAAATTCTGCCAATGGAAGGTAGTCAACCCAGTCATCCTGTGAGGATGATATATATAGCCGGAGAAATGTTTCAAGGTCTTGGTTGACTCTCTCAGTTTGTCCATCTGTCTGAGGATGATATGCAGAAGAAGAATTCAACTTGACATTTAAAGATGAACAAAGCGACCTCCAAAACTTGGCCACAAACTGTGTTCCCCGATCAGAGATAATTTCTCGAGGAAGGCCATGCAACTTGAAGATTTCAGAGATGAACAATCTGGCTAGTAAAGGGGCTGATGGTAACCCAGTTAATGGAATGAAATGTGCCATTTTTCGAAAATCGATCCACTATCACCCAAATGGTATTTCGCCTTTTTGATGGAGGTAGATCGGTTACGAAATCCATTGAGATATGAGTCCATGGTTGTTTGGGTATGGATAGTGGATGTAATAAACCTGGTGGAGAACTTCTTGGACTCTTATGTTGGGCACATTTAGGACATGCTGCTATAAACTCTTGGACATCGGCTTTGAGACGTGGCCACCAATAAGACTGTTGGATAAATTTGAGAGTCTTTAGAACCCCAGGATGACCCATAAAGGAAGAGGAGTGAGCCCAGGTGAGCAGCCGTTTTCGAAGACTTGTGGCGACAAAGGTCTTGCCAAGCGGAGGAACTGGAGAGGTTCGAGTCATTAAAAAGGACGTAGGATTCACAATGGCTTGATTCGTGGTAGCATCATTTAATTCAGAAGAAGCAAAGGACCGGGAAAGGGCATCTGCCTTTTTGTTCTGAGACCCTGGACGATAGGTGAGTTTGAAATCAAATCGTGAGAAGAAAAGCGCCCATTGAGCTTGTCGTGGATTCAAACACTGAGCTGACTGCAGATACAGAAGATTCTTATGATCAGTATAAACTGTAATGTGATGTTGAGCTCCTTCTAGAAGGTATCTCCACTCCTCAAATGCCAACTTAATGGCAAGTAACTCTTGCTCACCGATTGCATAATTACGTTCTGCCGGGAGGAACTTACGGGAGAAATATCCGCAGGGATGGACCTTTTTATCTTCAAAGACTTGTGACAACACAGCTCCTACTGCTTCTGTAGATGCATCCACCTCTAGTAGAAAGGGACGATTCAAATCAGGCTGCCGAAGAATGGGGGCTGACACAAAGGCTTGCTTTAAATCAGAGAAGGCTTTGATTGCTTCTGAAGACCAGTTCGTAGGATTTGCTCCCTTACGAGTTAGGGCTGTGATGGGAGCAGCTAACGTAGAATAATTCTTAATGAATCTCCTATAGAAATTAGCAAAGCCGAGAAATCGCTGAATCCCCTTGAGAGTTGTAGGAGTGGACCAATCTCGGATAGCTTGTACCTTACCGGGATCCATACATAGCTCTGATCCAGAAATGATGTAACCAAGGAACGGTATGGAAGATACTTCAAAAGTGCACTTCTCTAACTTACAATAAAGTTGATTTTTCCTCAGACGTGTCAGTACCTCTTTAACTTGGTGACGGTGAGATTTTATATCCCTAGAGAATATTAGGATATCATCCAGGTACACTACTAGACACTTGTAGAGAAGATCACGAAAAAGTTCATTCACATAGCTTTGAAAAACTGCAGGTGCATTACAAAGACCGAAAGGCATTACAAGGTATTCGTAATGCCCATCCCGGGTATTAAAAGCAGTCTTCCACTCGTCCCCTTCTCGGATGCGGATTAAATTGTAGGCCCCTCTGAGATCCAGTTTTGTAAACACAGTAGCTCCTTTTACCCGATCAAATAATTCTGGAATTAAGGGTAATGGGTACTTGTTTTTCACAGTGATCTCATTGAGTCCACGGTAATCTATGCATGGTCGTAACCCACCGTCCTTCTTAACGAAAAAGAATCCGGCTCCTGCAGGTGAAGAAGATGGTCTGATAAACCCTTTGGTTAGATTTTCCTGTATATAATCAGACATAGCTTGCGTCTCTGGGATGGATAGCGGATAAATTCGACCCCTAGGAGGCGTTTTACCCGGAACCAGGACAATTGGGCAGTCCCATTCGCGATGAGGAGGTAGAGAGTCTGCTGCTTGTTTACTGAAAACATCCGCAAAGGATTGATACACCGGAGGTAGGTCGGGAAGGCTAATTGACCGGAGAGGTACAATTGAGTCTAAACAGTCCTTGGTACAAGATTTACCCCATGAAAGGACTTCCATGGTTTGCCAATTAAGTTGAGGATTATGTTTCTGCAGCCAAGGTAAACCAAGTATCACATCTTGAGAGGCTTTGGGAATCACGCAGAAGGAGAGGTATTCGGAATGGAGCACACCAACTTTCATCTTGAGACATACGGTTCGATGAGTAATTATACCATCTGGAATTCGACTTCCATCCACTGCTGTAACGGCAACTGCTGCTTCCAGAGGCATGGTTTGAACTTTAGACCGCATGACAAAGGCTGAGGAGATGAAGTTCTCGGCTGCCCCGGAATCTAGGTGTTACGATTCCTGTACCCCAGACTGGAGAAGATCTTATGGCAGGGATCTGAGCACAGGAACCATATACAGGTTGTGGGAGCTGGAAAGCCTAGTAACCCCTGGCACCCTAACTCCGTTGTCTCGCCCGTGTTATCAGAAATCCCCTGCGAGACTATGGTTGCTTGAGCCCATGGCAGCCGCGTTCGAAGGGCGGATTATGTCTGCCCAACCCCGATGCCCCCGCAGGTCTTAATGGGAGACAAGGGGAAGTCCGAGACAGGGTGATAACAAGGGGCCCTCTGACTAAGCAACCAAGCCAGGGGTTACAAGCTAACTTAACTAAATCAAAAGGTATGTGCGGACTAGCCGCCAGGGAAAAGGACAACCAAAGATCCACTGATCCGACACTCCTATCCGGCACCGCTGGACACCAGAGTGGATCTTGTGGAAGCGGAATCTTCCGCAAAGCTCCAGAACACAATATAAACAAAATAATAAATAATAGCGGACAAGCCGCAACACACGGCTGCGCCGCGACTCACGAACACCACCAGATGTTAAAGGTGCTCGATCAGACTCCAGGAACAGATGGTAACTTCCGAGTACAGGATCACTGAGAACAGGAACAAACGGATAGACCGGGACTGGGAACTTTCTCTGCAGCAGACACAGGCAAACAGGAAGCTATCACCGGCGTCTGTGAGGAGTCCTGGGAGTGCTTTTAACAGAGAGTCTTCCAATCAGCTGTTTGGAGGCTGATTGGATTAAATGCCATGCAGCTGACAAGCTGCATGGCCAGGGAAACAGATGAGTGATAATTACAACATGCCATGCAGCTGCATGCTACACAGCCAGGAAACCAGTGATGATATAAACTTAGACCCAGCAACGGGGAACACGATCCGACAGTGGCGTCCCCGTTGCTAGGCGCCGGCCGCACTGACGAGCGGACCCTCGGCGCCTAACAGTACCCCCCCCCCTTTGAGGAGGGGTCAAGGAACCCCTAAATCCGGGTTTCTGAGGAAATTCTTGAAAAAATGCCCTTTTGAGTCTTGGGGCATGAAGATCCTCATCTAGGACCCACGACCTTTCCTCAGGACCATAACCTCTCCAATGGACCAAAAAATAGAGCCGACCCCGGGACAACTTGGAATCGAGAACCTTCTCAACCACGAACTCCTGCTGACCCTGTACATTAACTGGTGATCTCCCCTGAGGTTTTTTACGAGGAAATCTGCTAGATGAAACATATGGTTTGAGCAAAGAGCAATGGAAGGTATTTCCGATCCGTAAAGTTTTTGGTAGCTGTAACCGGAAAGCAACTGGATTGACTTTTTTGATAATGAGAAATGGTCCAATAAATCTAGGACCCAATCTGGCTGAGGTTTGTCGAAGTTTGATATTGCGAGTCGACAGCCACACCCTGTCTCCTACTTTAAAAGTGCACGGCCGCCGGAGCTTGTCAGAAAATTTTTTTTTCCCTGAAAGCTGCTTTTCTGAGAGCAATGTGCACTCTTTTCCAAATAAGTTTAAGATGAGAGGTCAGGGCCAGAGAGGAGACAGAGGAATGTTGAAAAAATGAATTAGCTCTGGGATGGAAACCAAAAACTGCAAAAAATGGAGATACATTGGTGGAGGAATGACAGGCATTATTATAAGCAAACTCTGCTAATGGAAGAAACTCAGACCAGTCATTTTGGAGTTTGGCCGAGTACAAACGTAAATATTGTTTCAGGGATTGATTCACTCACTCAGTCTGTCCATTTGATTGTGGATGATAACCGGAGGTTAATGATAATTTCATCTTTAATGAAGCACAAAAAGATTTCCAAAATTGTGCAATGAATTGTGGACCCCTGTCAGAAACAATATCAGTGGGTAACCCATGGAGTCTGAAAACATGACGGAGGAACAAGACTGCCAATCCCTGGGCAGATGGCAATCGGGGAAGACCAACAAAATGAGCCATCTTACTAAAACGGTCCACTACCACCCATATGACTGTGCATCCAGCTGACAGAGGGAGATCCACCACAAAATCCATGGAGATATGCGACCATGGTCTAAGAGGAACATTCAATGGCATGAGTTGACCAATAGGCAAAGAGCGAGGAACTTTATGCTGTGCACAGACCTGACATGAAAAAACAAATTCTTTAATGTCTTTAGAAAGACCAGGCCACCACACTGAGCGGGATACCAATTCCAAAGTTTTAGCGACTCCCAGATGCCCTGCAACTTTGCTATCATGAAATTCCTCCAAAACAGTTGCTCTCAAAGACTCAGGAACAAAAAGACGACCAGCAGGAGTATTTCCCGGAGCTTGATGTTGAAGCAGCTTCAATTGAGAAAAAACATCCTGTGTGAGACCTGCCTGAATGACTGAAGGCGGAAGTATGGGAGTAACAGGACTGTTGTCTTGAACGGGAAGAAAACTGCGTGAGAGGGCATCTGCCTTGGTATTCTTGGAACCAGGTCTGAAGGTGATAATGAATTTGAAACGAGTAAAAAATAAAGCCAACGAGCCTGTCGGGCATTCAGTCGCTTAGCTGATTCAATGTATTGAAGGTTTTTGTGATCCGCCAAAACAGAAATGGTATGGCTCGCTCCTTCAAGCCAATGTCTCCACTCCTCAAAAGCCCATTTAATAGCCAGCAACTCCCGATTACCAACATCATAGTTGGATTCAGCAGACGAGAACTTCCTGGACATAAAGGCACAAGGATGTAACTCAAGGGAATCTGGATCCTTCTGAGAAAGGATAGCCCCTACACCAACCTCCGAGGCATCTACCTCAACGATGAAAGGCAATTCTGGGTTGGGATGTCTAAGGACAGGGGCTGAGACAAAGGCTTGTTTCAAGGCCTGAAAAGATGCTTTAGCTTCACATGACCAATTGGTAGGATCTGCTCCCTTCTTAGTGAGTGCCACAATGGGAGCAACTAGGTCAGAGAAAGAGTGAATAAACCTTCTATAGTAGTTTGCAAACCCTAAAAAGCGCTGAATAGCTTTTAAGTTAGTGGGTTGCGCCCAACTCAGGATGGCTTGGAGCTTCTTAGGTTCCATTCGGAATCCCCGAGGGGAAATAATGTACCCTAAAAAGGATACCTCCGTGACGTGAAATTCACACTTCTCCGGTTTGGCATACAAGTGATTTTCACGTAATTTCTTAAGCACCTGACGCACCTGGGTAACATGTTGTTCTACAGAGTCAGAATATATCAAAATGTCGTCTAAATAGACTACGACGAATCTTCCCAGAAACTCACGGAGCACATCATTAATGAGATCCTGAAAGACTGCCGGAGCGTTAGATAGGCCGAATGGCATGACCAGATACTCATAGTGGCCTGATTGAGTACTGAATGCCGTTTTCCACTCAACCCCTGACCTGATTCTAATGAGATTATATGCTCCTCTCAGGTCAATCTTAGAAAAAATAACAGCCGAACGTAGCTGATCAAAGAGGACAGAGATCAGTGGCAGGGGGTAAGTATTCTTTACTGAGATCTTATTCAAGGCTCGAAAGTCAATGCAGGGTCTGAGGGAACCATCCTTCTTCTCTACGAAGAAGAAACCTGCACTTAAAGGGGATTTAGATGGCCTGATAAACCCTTTCTCAAGACTTTCTTTCACATACTCATTCATGGCCACCGTTTCAGGACCAGACAAAGCATATAACCTTCCTTTAGGCAACGTGGCACCAGGAATTAACTCAATGGTACAATCATAAGGCCTATGGGGAGGCAAAATATCAGCATTGCCCTTGGAAAACACATCCAAAAAATCCTGGTATTCTCCAGGAATATGTGCGGACCTGGCAGCAGCTACTCGGATAGGAAGTGTAATACATTCTTTATCACAGATGGTACCCCATTGTAGGATCTCCCCAGACTGCCAATCTATGATGGGATTATGGAAGGCCAGCCAAGGGTGACCCAGAACCACAGGAACTGCTGGACAATGGGTAAGAAAAAACTCAATCTTTTCTGAATGTAGAGCTCCCACCGAGAGCAAAACTGGAGGTGTACATAGAGAAATAACCCCATTGGATAAGGGACTCCCATCTAAACCATGCATGGTGACACACCTACCTAAGGTTAGCTGAGGAATACCTAAGGCCTTGGCCCATGTTAAGTCCATAAAGTTTCCTGCAGCTCCACTGTCCACAAAAGCAGAGACCGAGGAACAGAGGCTGTCATAAGAAACTTTAGCAGGAACCAACAGTGAATTATTCGAGGAGATGAGCTGTAGACCAAAGTGAACCCCCTCACTATTCACTTGGTCAGGAAGTTTCCCGACTTGTTTGGGCAACTACGGGCAAAATGTCCCTTACCTCCGCAGTACAAACACAGACCAGAATTTTGCCTCCTGGTTCTTTCTTCCGGAGACAATTTGGAGAGACCAATCTGCATAGGCTCTCCCATGTCTACAGGAACGGAAGGAACACAGGGAAAAGAAACTACAGATGCCCCTTTTTCAGTCCTCCGCTCTCTGAGCCGACGATCTATTTTAATAGAGAGCTCCATGAGTTTATCAAGGGTCTCAGGAGCGGGATACTGAAGGAGGCTGTCTTTTATAGATTCAGATAAGCCGAGGCGAAACTGACTGCGCAGGGCAGGGTCATTCCAGCCACAGTCGTTCGACCAACGGCGAAACTCCGTACAATAATTCTCTGCAGGATTCCTACCCTGTCTCAGAGCACGCAACTGACTTTCTGCGGACGCCTCTCTATCAGGGTCGTCATACAATAGCCCCAAAGATTTTAAAAAGGCGTCTACAGACGATAAGGCCGGATCGTCTGTCTTCAAACCAAAAGCCCAGGTCTGAGGATCCCCCTGAAGCAGAGAAATTATAATCCCAACCCGCTGAGCCTCCGTACCTGAGGAGACTGGTCTCAAACGAAAATACAGTTTACAAGACTCTTTAAAATTAAAAAAACTGTTTTCTATCCCCAGAAAAACGGTCAGGCAGATGCATTTTTGGTTCAGGGATGACCCTCGGGGAAGTCCGTAACAGATCTTCCTGTGAGCTCACCCGGAGGGACAGATCCTGAACCATCTGGGTAAGTTCCTGAATCTGACTAACTAGGAACTGGCCAGGATTTGGCCCAACACCGGTGGGATTCATGAGGCCGACAAAAATTCTCCCAACTGGATCAGTGAAAAAATTAACTCCTGTTGAAATTTTTTCTTTTGTGGCCGGTGATAATGTTACGATTCCTGTACCCCAGACTGGAGAAGATCTTATGGCAGGGATCTGAGCACAGGAACCATATACAGGTTGTGGGAGCTGGAAAGCCTAGTAACCCCTGGCACCCTAACTCCGTTGTCTCGCCCGTGTTATCAGAAATCCCCTGCGAGACTATGGTTGCTTGAGCCCATGGCAGCCGCGTTCGAAGGGCGGATTATGTCTGCCCAACCCCGATGCCCCCGCAGGTCTTAATGGGAGACAAGGGGAAGTCCGAGACAGGGTGATAACAAGGGGCCCTCTGACTAAGCAACCAAGCCAGGGGTTACAAGCTAACTTAACTAAATCAAAAGGTATGTGCGGACTAGCCGCCAGGGAAAAGGACAACCAAAGATCCACTGATCCGACACTCCTATCCGGCACCGCTGGACACCAGAGTGGATCTTGTGGAAGTGGAATCCTCCGCAAAGCTCCAGAACACAATATAAACAAATTAATAAATAATAGCGGACAAGCCGCAACACACGGCTGCGCCGCGACTCACGAACACCACCAGATGTTAAAGGTGCTCGATCAGACTCCAGGAACAGATGGTAACTTCCGAGTACAGGATCACTGAGAACAGGAACAAACGGATAGACCGGGACTGGGAACTTTCTCTGCAGCAGACACAGGCAAACAGGAAGCTATCACCGGCGTCTGTGAGGAGTCCTGGGAGTGCTTTTAACAGAGAGTCTTCCAATCAGCTGTTTGGAGGCTGATTGGATTAAATGCCATGCAGCTGACAAGCTGCATGGCCAGGGAAACAGATGAGTGATAATTACAACATGCCATGCAGCTGCATGCTACACAGCCAGGAAACCAGTGATGATATAAACTTAGACCCAGCAACGGGGAACACGATCCGACAGTGGCGTCCCCGTTGCTAGGCGCCGGCCGCACTGACGAGCGGACCCTCGGCGCCTAACACTAGGAGAGCTGAAACTTTCACTGTAGAACTTGGAACTTCTAATTGAATAGACAAGGTCGGCTCTTTCCCAGAACGTGATTCTAGAGTAACTCCTAGCTTAACCTCTCTTGAATAAGCTAGGAGCGAGAGTTTCCCGGTCGGAGTTTGCAGAATTTAACTAAGTGTTCGGAGGACCCACAGTACATGCAGAGGTTACCCTG
This sequence comes from Pseudophryne corroboree, assembly GCF_028390025.1. Taxonomy (NCBI): domain Eukaryota; kingdom Metazoa; phylum Chordata; class Amphibia; order Anura; family Myobatrachidae; genus Pseudophryne; species Pseudophryne corroboree. Next base: position 5,473,178 of record NW_026967508.1, on the reverse strand, counting down.
TCGACGACAAAGTCGTTCCTCTTCTGTGAGGCGAGAGCGCCCAATCTGCATAGGTTCTTCTGTCGTTACCGGAGGCTGTGATGAAGAATCTTGTCGAGGCCTAGGATGATAACGTGGACTGGATCGCTCTGCCCTGGATTTCTCTAAACATCGCTCCCTGTAGCGTAGGTCAAGTTTGTTACAGAGAGAAATCAATTCATCCAGTTTAGTTGGCACATCCCGGATAGTTAAATCATCCTTGATTCTCTCAGAAAGTCCATTCCAAAACGCGGCGATCAGGGCCTCCTCATTCCAGTTTAACTCTGAAGACAACGTGCGAAACTGAATAATATATTGACTGACAGGACATAAACCTTGACGTAGACGGAGAATCTCCAAGGATGCTGAGGTGGTCCTGCCTGGTTCGTCAAAGATTCTCCGGAAGGAAGATACGAACTCTTTGTAATTAGAGAGGATAGGATCACCTCTCTCCCATAATGGTGATGCCCACTCCAGAGCCTGACCGGAGAGGAGGGCAATAATATATGCGACCTTAGAACGAGCTGATGGGAAACTGGCGGACATCAGTTCGAACTGGATCTCGCATTGATTCAGGAATCCTCTGCAAAGTTTTGGAGTTCCGTCAAACTTACTCGGAGAGGGTAACTGCAAGCGGGACGTAGGCAGCATCACAGGAGAAGCTGTAGTGGTAACTAGGACAACCGGAGTTGGAGTCTGGACTTGAGACGTTTTAATAGCTGTATGAAGAGTCTCTAAACGGTCTGCCATAGTTTGCATAAACTGCACTATTTGTGTCTGTATAGACTCCTGGTTTTCCAGACGGGAAAGGATATCTGACGTAGCACCGCCTCCTGCGAATTGGTCACTTGACGGATCCATGTGGCCAGTGCTTACTGTCAGGTCCGGGTGTTTTTGTGAATCCGTTAACCCGGAACCAACCACAGGTGTAGGTGCTGGGGTATGAAGAAAGCAGGGAGGACGAAGAAAGTTCCGTTTCATATATTTATTAAAACAACAATTCAGTAAGGAGTTAAATGACTAGTTGTTAATCATCATTATACTGAAGTATTGCAGGAATGGCAGAAATAATATGCAAGAAAAAACTCAAAAATAAATAAAAGAAATGTTCATGGAAACATATGCAAAAACAAGCTGAAGAATAAATGTTGAATTGTTCAAATACAAACAAGCTTTGATGCTGAACTGCAGATTGTGTTTAACTGGATAATGCAGACATGGAGAATTAACTGTAAGAATTTGCAATGGAGTTTTGAGAGTTAACTGAGAGACTGTGAAGAATTATCCTTGTAATGACAACATAGCAAATAAAAAGTACTGAATTGGGTTACTTGCGGGTTCCGGAGATCACTGTGAAACTGTAGTAGATGAAAAGGTGATGAATGGGTTAAATGCAGAGTTGAACAAACGAACAGCTGAGGGAAATGGAATCCTCCAGACTTTGAATGTTAGGCAGAGAGACAAGGTAACCTCATGCAGGACACTGGGAATCCAACTATTTCCAATAGGTGTGCAATTAACTGATAGCACAACGGAGAGCCGGTGGATCTTTGGCAGTGAAGGCTGCAAACGGACCTCTGGGAACGGAGGCGATATCTGGACCACGGGAATCACACAGGAATGCACGGAGAGAGCTCAGAGCTAGAGCACAGTGTTGATACAACAAAACACTGGCCCAGAGTAACATAATCCCAGCCTACTTAAAGGCAGCACAAGCACGGGATTGGCTTACACCTGCCCACAGGTGTTTTCACAAGTGCTCTGTATTAGCTATTTGGTCTCCAACATGGCCACCTCCTATACAGCAGACACACCGCAGTGCCTTAGGCCATTTGGTCCCCGCACTCACAGTTCCCAGACTCTGCATTACCTGTGCCACTGATCACGCCGCGTCCCCACACGAGCGCACAGCACCGCGAGCAACCGCACTGGCAACGGATGAACCCCAGAACCCGCAAAGGTGAGAGACCGGTTCGTGACAATCTCTATGCTGATGACACTGAAATCTATCTTACCTCTACGGACCTCTCTGCTGCTCTCCTCACTCGAATCTCCAACTGTCTCTCTGCTATCTCTGTTTGGATGTCGCAGCGCTTTCTTAATATGTCTAAGACTGAGCTGATCATCTTCCCCCCCTCCCGCATAACCTCACCTCCCACAATCTCCTTATCTTTTGATGTCACTACTATCTCCTCTATCCAAGTGCGCTGTCTTGGAGTAATCCTTGACTCCTACCTCTCCATCAAACCACACATTCAGCACCTCTCACAAACCTGCCGTTTTCATCTAAAAAATATTTCCAGGATCAGACCCTTTCTCACCCAGGATGCTACTAAGTCCCTTATCTACTCACTGGTCATCTCCAGACTGGACTACTGTACTCTCCTCCTGACTGGCATTCCTGACAAATACCTCTCTCCACTCCAATCTATCCTCAATGCTGCTGCCCACCTCATTTTCCTCACCAAACACACTACGTCCACCTCGACTCTCCTACAAGACCTTCACTGGCTCCCCTTCCCTTTCAGAATCCATTTCAAGCTTCTCACACACACTTACAAAGCCCTCACCCACTCCTCTCCCATTTACATCTCTGACCATAGCTCCCTTTACACTCCCACCCGTCCTCTGTGCTCTGGTAATGCATGCCACCTCTCCTGCCTACTGATCACTTCCTCCCACTCCTACCTCCAAGATTTCTCACGTGCTGCTCCAATTCTCTAGAATTCCCTACCTCTCCGCCTCTCTACAAAACTTCAAACGGGCTCTCAAGACCCACTTCTTCACCAAACCCAGCCAAATCTCATCCAAACCCTCTGTTCCACGCTCTCTATGTACCCCGTATGTGTCACTCCTGTCTGTCTACCTCTCACCTTTAGAATGTACGCTCTCACGAGCAGGGCCCTCTTCCCTCATGTGCTTATCCTTTCTTACTTTAATAATCTTCAACTGCACCAAATCCAGCAGTCCTCTGCCACCTGATACTTATTTCAGTGTTATCTGCTGATGTAGCTATGTTTATTTACCCTGTACTTGTCCTATATTGTCTTCAACTGTAAGTTGTTGTTTTCCTGTTTTGATTATTTGTTTATGAACTCTGTAATTGGGCGCTGCGGAACCTTGTGGCGCCATATAAATAAAAGATAATAATAATAAAATAATACCAAAGAAGCCGGCTTATATTTATAGAAAATCTTCAAGCCTAAAATATTATCTAGTGACCAGTGCACATTTAGAGAAAGAATATAAACCTGGACAGGTCCTTTCAGTAGGCTTCTATAGATGTGGGGGATGTGCTGGATGCCGGAGCATCAAAGGGACCACAACGAAAAAATGTGATTCGGCTATAATTAATGGCAAGAACATGTTAAGAATTTATTACCTGGAACACAAAAGAAGTGATTTATGCTATACAATGCAGCTGCAATAAACTTTATATAGGGAGAACCACAAGAACCCTAAAAATAAGAATAGGGGAAAACGAGAAATATTGAGAGGTTTAGAAACCCATTCATTGTCCGCACACTTTAAAAAAAGAACACTCTTCCTCCGGAGAAAATATAAGGAATGTTTCTAGCAGAAAACAGGTCAAAAAGAATGTAAGATGTAGCTCACATACTCAGAATATTGCTAAAACAGAAATAAAACTAATTTATTTATACAATATTCTCATGCCTTGTGGTCTAAACAGTGATTTAGAAGTAGAGTGGTTGTTATGATTTTTTTATGTTAGGTCTGTTTACGTGGGATTATTAAACTGCTTAACATTGTTTTCTATTTATTTACCACTTTTTATGTTTTAGGAAGGATTCTGCCTTCTAAATTTGCAATAATTTAGGATTTTTGGTGTGGACAAATGATTATAAACCTTTTACAATACACGGACTTCAACAAAATGGCAGCCACAACCCATCAAAGATGGCCACCGCAGCAAACCAGGCTCCCAGACATCTTTGAGTAAAATGACGCTATCATCGCATCACTTCTGGGGAAGTGTGGTACGTCCTTCTGGCCGCCAGCTCCATGGCAACCTGGATGCTTAGCCGATGTGGCGGGTGGGATTGATGCTAGGCAACTGGCGCCCGGTGGCTTCTGTGAGTTACCTGGTTACGCAGACGCCAGGCACTCACAGGAAGGCAGCAGGACATGCAGTCGGGCAGCTGCATGGAATTGCTATCAAGGGGAGGCTTGGCTTCATGGAAATGCTTATTGGCTTTTACTCCTTTTATCTTCCTGGTCTGCCTCTCACTCCTTGCTGGTCATAGTTCCTGGCTGCAGCGGGATCCCTTGTCTCTTGGTTCTAGCACTAGCCGTGGATACCTTTGTCTGGTTATCTTACAACCGTCCTCTGCAGAATTCCTGTGTGCATCTCTGTCAGTTGTATTATCTGTCTCGTTGCTTATTTGTTATTTCTGCTAATACTACCCCTCATCTATTTACTATACAGTCCTGTGTTTTCTCTGTGATCTATTTCTCCTGCAAACCTTCAGTACTCTCACTGCCAGTAGCTCCACCTGTTGGTTCAGAGCTTTCAGTGTTCTCATGCTCTCACTTCTTTACAATCCAGTCCATTTTACAGCTGCCTTGTCTTTGTCTGGGACACTCCTGTCTAATATCTCTGGATATCCCACGTTTCCCTTACATTGTAGTGTTATTCTCTTACTCTTGTCTTATCTTTGTGCTACTCCTCTCTTCTTTTGGGTCTTTCTTCCTATCGGAATTGATTCGGGTCACTCGCAGTTAAGCTCGTACTACCACCAGTGGTGTAAGTCCTGGTGGCATCCCAGTACCGGTAGGCACATCACGCCTTATGGGAAAGGCGGCTATTATAAGCTAGAAGACCTGCTGGTAAGTTCTAGGAGTCTTAACCAGGGGTGTACAAGGGTCATTGCCCAGAAGATCTCCGGAAACCTCAGCCTCCTCGGAAAAAAGATTCTTCAGTCATAACACAACCCCATTACTCTTCACACTCCAGGTGGAGGGACAGAGCTGCATGCGGAACATTCTTGATATGCCTAAATATGCCTCTTGTTGTGAGTGCATAGAAGTGGGGGCCACCCCAATAACTGACAACAATTTAAGGAGGTGAATTGTACCCATGAATAGAAATTCAATATAATATACATTCTTTATTTGTGTGTGGGTATACAGGGTAGACAGGCATTACAGAAGCATGTAGGACAAGTGGTCGTAAGACCTAGTGTCCACCAAGAACCACAGTTTTAAAATAAACAAGTAGAACAAACAGGAAAAATGAACAATGGCAAATAATTATGAGGTTAGGGGGGAGGCGAAAGGGGAGGGGGGACATAGGGAAGGAAACCACATTGTATCCTACTCCCAGTGTCTGTCCTGGGGTTGATATAAGCAAAAGAGAGAGGGAAAGACAGGAAAAGGTGACAGGGAGGAAAAGGAGAAGAGACAGGGAAGAGAGAGAAGGGAAGACGAGAAGGAAGACAATAAAGTCAGAGCGACAGGCGGTGCCCATGGTACTGCGGTAGGGTCTAGGAGGGAGAGGAGGGGGGTGGGGGTCTGCGTTCAGCGGTGAGCCAGGGGGCCCAAACCTGCTCAAAGATATGGCCCCGATCATGGAGGTGGTATGTAATCTTTTCCATGGACGCAATATGCCATATTTTGGTTTTGAGACAGCAGGGAAGGCGTAGAGGGGTTCTTACAATTAAGGGCTATCGACGGGTTCGCCGCCGCTAGAATATGCGCTACCAGGTTTTGGGAGAATTTGGTAAGCGTCGGGGGAGGGTAGCACAGTAAAAAGATCCATGGATCCTTCTGCACAGGGGAATCCAGGAGCGAGTTAAGGAGGGAGTGGACTAGATTCCAGAAGTGGGTGATGGACGGACAAGTCCACCATATGTGTAGCATCGTACCTTTAGCTCCGCAGTTCCTCCAGCAGTTAGGGGAGGAAGACGGAGTTTGTTGAGCCTGTCAGGGGTGTAGTACCAGCGATAGTAGATTTTGTAGGCCGTCTCCTTAAAAGCAGTAGCCGGATTCATGAGGGCGAAATTCTAGGCCCACCAATACAAAGGGAAAATTATGCCACTTTTTTTTTTTGGGCCGGTGATAATGTTACGAGCCCTGGTGCTCAGAACACGGAAGATGTTATGAAGTGAGTCCAGAGCACCAGGACATAATGCTGGATTTGGTGAAATGGAACGGGAATAGCCCCTGGCACCCTACCTCCGTTGTTTTACCCGTGTTGTCAATTCACGCATGCATGACTATGGTTTCTTGGGCCCATGGCAGCCGCGTTTGAAGGGCGGATTAGGTCTGCCCAACTCCGATGCCCCCCCAGGTCTTAAAGAGAGACAAAGCGTGAACTGAGACAGGGTAATAACAAGGGGACCTCTAACTGAAACAACCAAAGCCAGGGGCTACTGACTAGCCTAAAACTAAATGTATGTGCGGCTTGCCGCCAAAGAAAAAGAACAACCAAAAAGATACCACTGTCCACTCCCCCACACGGCACCGCTGAGTTCCGGGGAGGACAGTTGAAGCGGAAACCTCCGCAAATGCACCAAAACAAAATAACGCAAATCCAAAGCGGGCTAGGACCCGGCGGCCCTGAACGCACGGCGCCCGGCGTCCCTAGGCGCCATGCAGAGACGGACAGGAAGAGGGACGCGGCGGCTGTGACCGCTGCTCTGTCAGAGTGCGGACGAGCACCACCGCGCCTAACACTTGGATAGCAGTGTTTGCGCCTCAGGGAGATTCCTGGCTGTAAGCAGCTTCCCCTGATGCCAAACCAGGATACGGAAAGGGAAGCCCCATCGGTATTTAACGTTATGACGGGAAAGCAGGGAAGTGATGGGTTTAAAGTCTCTACGTTTGGCCAAGGTGAGCGGGGACAGATCCTGGAAGATCTGCAAAGGGACATTCTGTAAAGTCACGGATCCCATCCGTCGGGCCTCCCTCATAATAGCCTCCTTTGCAGTAAAGTAATGTAGTCGGAGGATGACGTCTCTGGGTTGGGAGGAGACCTGGGAGCGAGGACGGAGGGCTCGGTGTGCTCGGTCCAGGAGAAGGTGTTCGTCAGGGGTGTCAGGTGACAGAAGGGCAAAAAGCCGCTTAAGGTAGAGGTCAATGTGGGCCGACTCGACTTCCTCAGGAATGCCACGAATCCTCAGGTTGTTTCTCCTCACCCTATTGTCTTGATCCTCATGCTCCTCCCTCAGTTGAGCGATATCTTGGCGGAGTTGGTGGAAATTGGTCTTGACCGCTTGCTGGAACGTCACCACCTCCTCCACTCGCCGTTCAAGTTGGTCCATTCTGGAGCCGATGTCGGCAATGTCGGATTTCAGGGAGTGGGGAGCCTTGAGGAGGGAGAGGAAGTCTCTTCTGGTAAGCGGTGTGAGGTCATCATCTTCAGCCTCAGAGTCCGAGGAGCCCTGGGGAGGATCAGAAGCATCAGGCCTGTTCATGGCCGGGGTGCTCTTTTTAGTGAGAAATGGTGTGAGATCGGAGCCCTGTAACTTTTTACTGCCCCTGGGCATCGTGAATATATAAGAAAGAGGGTGATAGACAGGGGCTCCAGAGCAGGAATCACAGGGCCTCGGACTGCTCCGATCAGCAGCGCCTCTTCACCGTTGTGCGCAGTCTTAGCAGCAGGGTCCACGGCTTCCAAGTGGGACGGAGGACCTCGTTGGTGGCATCCGCGGCAACAGGACTTCCGGGAACAGGTAATTAAGGTCCCGGCCCGGTGCACAGGCCGCAACCCGCAGGAGCCAGGAAACCGGCTCCCCGATTCCGCAGTCCACCAACACCAGGGAGGTCCGCGCTCACAAGCCCAGTTGTGGGGGCCACAAAGCAGGGGTATTATATGGCAGAAAAGGGGGGATTTAGAAGCCTGATCTCAGGAGCACTCTGAGATTGCCTCCTACCCAGTCAGCCTCCAGGCCACGCCCCCCTGAGAAACTGTTTTCATACAGTGTTTAAACAGTGTGTACTGCTTAATCACCAGATTGAGAGAACCATCTACAGAATATGAACAGGGGAGTATAGTTATTTTTTATTTACCTGGCGCCTATCACCTAGTACCATTTCTTTTATGTGTTGCCTTGGAGTTGTGCAGGAACTTTACAGCGGCTGCCGTGTGATTCTTTGCAAGCTGAAACCTGTTGCTGTATATGATCTAGTGCTGTGAGGTTGTTTTATTCTGGACCAGCAAACCACCTACCTGTCCTGAGGGGAAGCATCTGCGCGCTCTTACCACTTGTCAGTCACTGCTATTACAGATGCATTCATTGGAGACTAGAGTCCAAACATCTCCCAGCTCAGTCACTGCTGATTTCCCTTGCTCCTCATACACACTTCACACTCCGGTCACTGAGGGTGCAGGGCGCTGGGATGGGGGGGGGGCTCTGAGAAGCAATAAAAACACCTTGGCTGGCAAAACAATCACAATATATAGCCCCAGAGGCTATATATGTGATAAATACCCCTGCCAGAATCCATAAAAAAGCGGGAGAAAAGTCAGCGAAAAAGGGGCGGAGCTATCTCCCTCAGCACACTGGCGCCATTTTCTCTTCACAGTGCAGCTGGAAGACAGCTCCCCAGGCTCTCCCCTGTAGTTTTCAGGCTCAAAGGGTTAAAAAGAGAGGGGGTGGGGGCACTAAATTTAGGCGCAATATTGTATATACAAGCAGCTATTGGGGAAAATTCACTCAGTTATAGTGTTAATCCCCACATTATATAGCGCTCTGGTGTGTGCTGGCATACTCTCTCTCTGTCTCCGCAAAGGGCTTTGTGGGGTCCTGTCCTCAGTCAGAGCATTCCCTGTGTGTGTGCGGTATGTCGGTACGGCTGTGTCGACATGTTTGATGAGGAGGCTTATGTGGTGACGGAGCAGATGCCGATAAATGTGATGTCGTGTGGGGCCGACACCAGAGTGGATGGATAGGTGGAAGGTATTAACCGACAGTGTCAACTCCTTACATAAAAGGCTGGATGACGTAACAGCTGTGGGACAGACTGCTTCTCAGCCCGCGCCGGCCCAGGCGTCTCAAAGGCCATCAGGGGCTCAAAAACGCCCGCTCCCTCAGATGGCGGACACAGATGTCGACACGGAGTCTGACTCCAGTGTCGACAAGGTTGAGACATATACACAATCCACTAGGAACATCCGTGACTTGATCCCGGCAATAAAAAATGTGTTACACATTTCTGACATTAACCCAAGTACCTCTAAAAAAGGGTTTTGTGTTTGGGGAGAAAAAGCAGGCAGTGTTTTGTTCCCCCATCAGATGAGTGAATGAAGTGTGTGAAAAAGCGTGGGTTCCCCCGATAAGAAACTGGTAATTTCTAAAAAGTTACTGATGGCGTACCCTTTCCCGCCAGAGGATAAGTTACGCTGGGAGATATCCCCTAGGGTGGATAAGGCGCTCACACGGTTGTCAAAAAAGGTGACACTGCCGTCTTAGGATACGGCCACTTTGAAGGTACCTGTTGATAAAAAGCAGGAGGCTATCCTGAAGTCTGTATTTACACACTCAGGTACTAGACTGAGACCTGCAGATCGTGCTGCTGCAGCATGGTCGGTGACCCTGTCAAACATACTAGTTTGCTAACATAAGAACATATTAAAGACGTCGTCTTATATATGAGGGATGTACAGAGGGATATTTTGCCGGCTGGCATCCAAAATTAATGTATTGTCCATTCTGTCAAGAGGGTATTAGAGACCTGTCACTGGACAGGTGATGCTGACTTTAAAAGGCGCATAGAGATTCTGCCTTATAAGGGTGAGGAATTATTTGGGGATGGTCTCTGGGACCTCGTATCCACAGCAACAGCTGGGAAGAATTTTTTTTACCTCAGGTTTCCTCACAGACTAAGAAAGCACTGTATTATCAGGTACAGTCCTTTCGGCTTCAGAAAAGCAAGCGGGTCAAAGGCGCTTCCTTTCTGCACAGAGACAAGGGAAGAGGGAAAAAGCTGCACTAGTCAGCCAGTTCCCAGAATCAAAATTCTTCTCCCGCTTCCTCTGAGTCCACCGCATGACGCGGGGGCTCCACAGGCGTAGCCAGGTACGGTGGAGGGCCGCCTCAAAAATTTCAGCGATCAGTGGGCTCGCTCACAGATGGATCCCTGTTTCCTTCAAGTAGTATTTCAGGGCTACAAGCTGGAATTCGAGATGTCTCCCCCCCCTGCCGTTTCCTCAAATCTGCCTTGCCGACAACTCCCTCAGGCAGGGAGGCTGTGCTAGAGGCAATTCACAAGCTGTATTCCCTGCAGGTGATAGTCAAGGTGCCCCTACTTCAACAAGGACGGGGTTACTATTCTACACTGTTTGGAGAACCAAAACCGCACGGTTCGGTGGGACCCATTTTATATTTAAAATCCTTGAACACATACATAAAAAAATTCAAGTTCAAGATGGAATCGCTCAGGGCGGTTATTGCAAGCCTGGACGAGGGGGATTACATGGTATCCCTGGACATCAAGGATGCTTACCTGCATGTCCCCATTTACCATCCTCACCAGGAGTACCTCAGATTTGTGGTACAGGATTGCCATTACCAAGTCCAGACACTGCCGTTTGGACTGTACATGGCACCGAGGGTGTTTACCAAGGTAATGGCCGAAATGATGATACTCCTTCGAAAAAAGGGAGTTTTAATTATCCCGCACTTGGACAATCTCCTTATAAAAGGCGAGGTCCAGGGAGCAGTTGTTAGTCGGGGTAACACTATCTCGGAAAGTGCTACAACAGCACGGTTGGATTCTAAACAGTCCAAAGTCACAGCTGGTTCCTACGACACGTCTACTGTTCCTGGGAATGGTTCTGGACACAGACCAGAAAAAAGTGTTTCTCCCGGAGGAGAAAGCCAAGGAGCTGTCATCTCTAGTCAGAGACCTCCTGAAGCCGAAACAGGTATCGGTGCATCATTGCACGCGAGTCCTGGGAAAAATGGTAGCTTCCTACGAAGCAATCCCATTCGGCAGGTTCCATGCAAGAACATTTCAGTGGGATCTGTTGGACAAGTGGTCCGGATCGCATCTTCAGATGCATCGGCTGATAACCCTGTCTCCAAGGACCAGGGTATCTGTACTGTGGTGGCTGCAGAGTGCTCATCTTCAAGAGGGCCGCAGGTTCGGCATACAGGACTGGGTCCTGGTGACCATGGATGCCAGCCTTTGAGGCTGGGGGGCAGTCACACAGGGAAGAAACTTCCAGGGACTTTGGTCAAGTCAGGAGACTTCCCTACACATAAATATTCTGGAACTGAGGGCCATTTACAATGCCCTGAGTCAGGCAAGGCCTCTGCTTCAAAACCAGCCGGTACTGTTCCAATCAGACAACATCACGGCAGTCGCCCATGTAAGCCGACAGGGCGGCACAAGAAGCAGGATGGCGATGGCAGAAGCCACAAGGATTCTCCTATGGGCGAAAAATCACGTGTTAGCACTGTCAGCAATATTCATTCCGGGAGTGGATAACTGGGAAGCAGACTTCCTCAGCAGACACGATCTACACCCGGGAGAGTGGGGACTTCATCCAGAAGTCTTCCAACTGATGGTAAACCGTTGGGAAAGGCCACAGGTGGACATGATGGCGTCCCGCTTAAACAAAAAAACTAGAGAAATATTGCGCCAGGTCAAGAGACCCTCAGGCAATAGCTGTGGACGTTCTAGTGACACCGTGGGTGTACCAGTCGGTTTATGTGTTTCCTCCTCTGCCTCTCATACCAAAGGTACTGAGAATAATAAGAAGGCGAGGAGTAAGAACGATACTCGTGGTTCCGGATTGGCCAAGAAGAGCTTGGTACCCAGAACTTCAAGAAATTATATCAGAGGACCCATGGCCTCTACCGCTCAGACAGGATCTGCTACAGCAGGGGCCCTGTCTGTTCCAAGACTTACCGCGACTGCGTTTGACGGCATGGCGGTTGAACACCAGATCCTAAAGGAAAAGGGCATTCCGGAGGAAGTCATTCCTACGCTGATTAAAGCTAGGAAAGACGTAACCGCAAACCATTATCACCGTATTTGGCGAAAATATGTTGCGTGGTGTGAGGCCAGGAAGGCCCCAACGGAGGAATTTCAGCTGGGTCGATTTCTGCACTTCCTACAGTCAGGAGTGACTATGGGCCTAAAATTAGGTTCCATTAAGGTCCAGATTTCGGCTCTGTCGATTTTCTTTCAGAAAGAACTGGCTTCACTGCCTGAAGTTCAGACTTTTGTAAAGGGAGTCCTGCATATTCAGCCCCCTTTTGTGCCTCCAGTGGCACCTTGGGATCTCAACGTGGTGTTGAGTTTCCTAAAATCACATTGGTTTGAACCACTTAAAACCGTGGATCTAAAATATCTCACGTGGAAAGTGGTCATGTTATTGGTCTTGGCTTCGGCCAGGCGTGTGTCAGAATTGGCGGCTTTGTCATGTAAAAGCCCTTATCTGATTTTCCATATGGATAGGGCGGAATTGAGGACTCGTCCCCAGTTTCTCCCTAAGGTGGTATCAGCTTTTCACTTGAACCAACCTATTGTGGTGCCTGCGGCTACTAGGGACTTGGAGGATTCCAAGTTACTGGACGTAGTCAGGGCCTTGAAAATTTATGTTTCCAGGATGGCTAGAGTCAGGAAAACTGACTCGCTATTTATACTGTATGCACCCAACAAACTGGGTGCTCCTGCTGCTAAGCAGACTATTGCTCGCTGGATTTGTAGCACAATTCAGCTGGCGCATTCTGCGGCTGGACTGCCGCATCCTAAATCAGTAAAAGCCCATTCCACAAGGAAGGTGGGCTCATCTTGGGCGGCTGCCCGAGGGGTCTCGGCTTTACAACTTTGCCGAGCTGCTACTTGGTCAGGGGCAAACACGTTTGCAAAATTCTACAAATTTGATACCCTGGCTGAGAAGGACCTGGAGTTCTCTTTTTCGGTGCTGCAGAGTCATCCGCACTCTCCCGCCCGTTTGGGAGCTTTGGTATAATCCCCATGGTCCTTTCGGAGTTCCCAGCATCCACTAGGACGTTAGAGAAAATAAGATTTTACTCACCGGTAAATCTATTTCTCGTAGTCCGTAGTGGATGCTGGGCGCCCATCCCAAGTGCGGATTGTCTGCAATACTTGTACATAGTTATTGTTAACAAAAGGGTTATTGTTGAGCCATCTGTTGAGAGGCTCAGTGCTTTCATACTGTTAACTGGGTATAGTATCACGAGTTATACGGTGTGATTAGTGTGGCTGGTATGAGTCTTACCCGGGATTCAAAATCCTTCCTTATTGTGTCAGCTCTTCCGGACACAGTATCCTAACTGAGGCTTGGAGGAGGGTCATAGTGGGAGGAGCCAGTGCACACCAGGTGACCTAAAGCTTTCTTTAGTTTTGCCCAGTCTCCTGTGGAGCCGCTATTCCCCATGGTCCTTTCGGAGTTCCCAGCATCCACTACGGACTACGAGAAATAGATTTACCGGTGAGTAAAATCTTATTTTTTGAACACTGATCTTGATTAATAACGAAAACTGGTGATATTGGTTAATGAGTAATCACCGACTGCAGTGGTAACTAACTAGTGAGTTCTATGTGTCTTTAACAATCACTTTGTGTGTAGGTATATACATAATATATATTTTGTGTGCACATTACTACGGTAGGTGGTTTGTGGATAATAAATATTTACTGTTTTAAGAAACGATCCGGTCTTTAGTGTTAAAATGTATGCACCAAATTTTGTGATGATGTATACCAGGGAAAGCCTTTGTAGTGGGCAGATGGCCGTCTGGTCCAACTCTGAATCGGGCCACAATGTCTGAGTCAGCCTCGACATTTGCCTCTACCAAGGATGAATATAAAAGTGTCAGTAAGCGCAGTCGCAGTGGTTTAAAATATATAATTGTTTAACTTTTTATTGAAACAAAGCATCATACAATCGTAAATATAAAAGAAAATTAATATTGTGTACATTACAGTGTAATTAAACAATAAATTCAAAGACGTTGTACAAATCTGTTGTCTGCATTTATCTCGTTTCTTTCAGACGTTCAATCACAGAAAACGACACAAAAGTACAAGGATCGCACAGTATTGTTGATTTCGGCTAGAACATCATATTATGCCAGCTATCATTCACATCCAACAAGAACTTGTTAAGAAATACTTGTGCTAGAAAAAACAAAAACGTTTTCTGCGCTCGCCCCTATTAATATTATTTATAAATACTGTAAGGGACAATACAAGGATTTATCAGATGATCTGTTTATCAAAAAAATGCTACACAGGACAGGAGGACACCCCCTGCGGTTAGAAGAAAAAAACATTTCATACACAACGGAGGAAAGGGTTCTTTACAGTAAGAGCAGTAAGGATTTGGAATTATCTACCAGAGGAAGTAGTAATGGTGGACTCACTAAATAAGTGGATTAGATAAATTCCTAACTGATTGAAATATCCAAGGTTACTGCATCTACATTATACTTAATTTTATAATACAGGTTGAACTCGATGGATATTTGTCTTTTTTCAACCTCACCAACTATGTAACTATGCAAGAGAGATACAATCTGTGAAGTATGTTCAGAAACATTTCTTTATTGGTTTAAAAATATTTGAATCATTTCCAATAAAACAAAGTTGCTCAGAGTTACACCAGTGTATCACTTTCCATATATAATTCCCCTCCGCAGTGTCACATGACTTAGCTGTGATCTTTGGAAGCAATAGGAGTTGTTATATTATCATGAGACGCTTGAATAAGGTTTATCCCCATTTGTTTGTAGATCTGTTGCAATTGGATATAAATCCTGACTGGTCTGGATGGATCACATCTCCTAGATGAAAAGGAATCCTTTCTGTCAAGGTCTTGGCTAAACGTAACATTTAGGGCCGGATGTAATGCCGTCCCAGTTGGCCGGAGGTGCGGGTTGCCCGTCACACTTGTAAATAACTGGTGCTTTAAAAAATGTCCAAGACATAGGGGGTCATTCCAACCCGATCGCTCGCTGCAGTTTATCGCAGCGCAGCGATTGGGTCGGAACTGCGTCGTTGCCTAGCGATCGCCTCTGCCTGATTGACAGGCAGAAGCGGTCGCAGGGCGGGAGGGGGCGGCACGACAGTGTTTGGCTGCAGGCATGGCCAGACCGTGCGGGGGGCGGGCCGCAGCGGCTGGGTGACATCACACGCAGCCGCTGCGACCAGGGGCAGCGACGATCAACTCCCGGCCAGCCGCAGGAGCTGCACTGGCCGGGAGTTACTCCACAAGTACATAAACATGGCCGCTGTGCGATGCTTCTGTACTTGTGCGGGGGAGGGGAGGGGGGTGGACTAGCCCTGTGCTGGGCGTCCCCCCGCATGTCTGGGAACATGATCATAGCCGTGCTAAATTTACACAGCTACGATAACTCGGAATGACCCCCATAACCACGCCTTATAAATGATTGACTCTTTAGAAAAAAAAAAAGTCAGATTTCGGCTGGCAACACGGCCCTTAGTATTTAAAAGGGAAAACTATAGGATTCACAAAGACCAATGTTCTTAACTTTTTATGGAATAACCACCAGTAAGCTGGAGAGGTGACTGGGGATGGCAATGTAAAATGTGAGCTGAGGAAAATAAGAATTTACTTACCGATAATTCTATTTCTCGTAGTCCGTAGTGGATGCTGGGAACTCCGTAAGGACCATGGGGAATAGCGGCTCCGCAGGAGACTGGGCACAAAAGTAAAGATTTAGGACTACCTGGTGTGCACTGGCTCCTCCCTCTATGACCCTCCTCCAAGCCTCAGTTAGGATACTGTGCCCGGACGAGCGTACACAATAAGGAAGGATTTTGAATCCCGGGTAAGACTCATACCAGCCACACCAATCACACTGTACAACCTGTGATCTGAACCCAGTTAACAGCATGATAACAGAGGAGCCTCTGAAAAGATGGCTCACAACAACAATAACCCGATTTAGTTAACAATAACTATGTACAAGTATTGCAGATAATCCGCACTTGGGATGGGCGCCCAGCATCCACTACGGACTACGAGAAATAGAATTATCGGTAAGTAAATTCTTATTTTCTCTGACGTCCTAGTGGATGCTGGGAACTCCGTAAGGACCATGGGGATTATACCAAAGCTCCCAAACGGGCGGGAGAGTGCGGATGACTCTGCAGCACCAAATGAGAGAACTCCAGGTCCTCCTTAGCCAGGGTATCAAATTTGTAAAATTTTGCAAACGTGTTTGCCCCTGACCAAGTAGCTGCTCGGCAAAGTTGTAAAGCCGAGACCCCTCGGGCAGCCGCCCAAGATGAGCCCACCTTCCTTGTGGAATGGGCTTTTACAGATTTTGGCTGTGGCAGCCCTGCCACAGAATGTGCAAGCTGAATTGTATTACAAATCCAACGAGCAATAGTCTGCTTAGAAGCAGGAGCACCCAGCTTCTTGGGTGCATACAGGATAAACAGCGAGTCAGATTTTCTGACTCCAGCCGTCCTGGAAACATATATTTTCAGGGCCCTGACTACGTCCAACAACTTGGAGTCCTCCAAGTCACTAGTAGCCCCAGGTACCACAATAGGTTGGTTCAGATGAAACGCTGAAACCACCTTAGGGAGAAAATGAGGACGAGTCCTCAATTCCGCCCTGTCTGAATGGAAGATCAGATAAGGGCTTTTACAGGATAAAGCCGCCAATTCTGACACGCGCCTGGCCGAGGCCAGGACCAACAGCATGACCACTTTCCATGTGAGATATTTTAACTCCACAGATTCAAGTGGTTCAAACCAATGTGACTTTAGGAACCCCAAAACTACATTGAGATCCCAAGGTGCCACTGGAGGCACAAAAGGAGGCTGTATATGCAGTACCCCTTTGACAAACGTCTGAACTTCAGGAACTGAAGCTAGTTCTTTCTGGAAGAAAATCGACAAGGCCGAAATTTGAACCTTAATGGACCCCAATTTTAGGCCCATAGACACTCCTGTTTGCTGGAAATGCAGGAATCGACCTAGTTGAAATTCCTCCATCGGGGCCTTACTGGCCTCGCACCACGCAACATATTTTCGCCAAATGCGGTGATAATGCTTTGTGGTTACATCCTTCCTGGCTTTGATCAGGGTAGGGATGACTTCATCCGGAATGCCTTTTTCCTTCAGGATCCGGCGTTCAACCGCCCTGCCGTCAAACGCAGCCGCAGTAAGTCTTGGAATAGACAGAGTCCTTGCTGGAGCAGGTCCCTTCTTAGAGGTAGAGGCCACTGGGTCCTCCGTGAGCATCTCTTGAAGTTCCAGGTACCAAGCCCTTCTTGGCCAATCCGGAGCCACGAGTATAGTTCTTACTCCCCTCCGTCTCATAATTCTCAGTACTTTTGGTATGAGAGGAAGAGGAGGGAACACATACACTGACTGGTACACCCACGGTGTTACCAGAGCGTCCACAGCTATTGCCTGAGGGTCCCTTGACCTGGCGCAATACCTGTCCAATTTTTTGTTTAGGCGGGATGCCATCATGTCCACCTTTGGTTTTTCCCAACGGTTTACAATCATGTGGAAGACATCTGGGTGAAGTCCCCACTCTCCCGGGTGGAGGTCGAGTCTGCTTCCCAGTTGTCCACTCCCGGAATGAACACTGCTGATAATGCTATCACATGATTTTCCGCCCAGCGAAAAATCCTTGCAGCTTCTGCCATTGCCCTCCTGCTTCTTGTGCCGCCCTGTCTGTTCATGTGGGCGACTGCCGTGATGTTGTCCGACTGGATCAGCACCGGCTGACCTTGAAGCAGAGGTCTTGCTGGGCTTAGGGCATTGTAAATGGCCCTTAGCTCCAAGATATTTATGTGAAGTGATGTCTCCAGGCTTGACCACAAGCCCTGGAATTTTTTTCCCTGTGTGACTGCTCCCTAGCCTCGCAGGCTGGCATCCGTGGTCACCAGGACCCAGTCCTGAATGCCGAATCTGCGGCCCTCTAGAAGATGAGCACTCTGCAACCACCACAGGAGAGACACCCTTGTCTTTGGTGACATGGTTATCCGCTGATGCATCTGAAGATGCGATCCGGACCATTTGTCCAGCAGGTCCCACTGGAAAGTTCTTGAATGGAATCTGCCGAATGGAATTGCTTCGTAGGAAGCCACCATTTTTCCCCAGGACCCTTGTGCACTGATGTACAGACACTTGGCCTGGTTTTAGGAGGTTTCTGACTAGTTCGGATAACTCCCTGGCTTTCTCCTACGGGAGGAACACCTTTTTCTGGACTGTGTCCAGGATCATCCCTAGGAATAGAAGACGTGTCGTCGGGCTCAGCTGCGATTTTGGAATATTGAGAATCCAACCGTGCTGCCGCAACACTACTTGAGATAGTGCTACCCCGACTACCAACTGTTCCCTGGATCTTGCCCTTATCAGGAGATCGTCCAAGTAAGGGATAACTAAAACTCCCTTCATTCGAAGGAGTATCATCATTTCGGCCATTACTTTGGTAAAGACCCGGGGTGCCGTGGACAAACCAAACGGCAGCGTCTGAAACTGATAGTGACAGTTCTGTACCACAAACCTGAGGTACCCTTGGTGAGAATGGTAAATTGGGACATGGAGATAAGCATCCTTGATGTCCAGAGACGCCATATAATCCCCTTCTTCCAGGTTCGCAATCACCGCTCTGAGTGACTCCATCTTGAATTTGAACCTTTGTATGTAAGTGTTCAAGGATTTCAGATTTAAAATAGGTCTCACCGAGCCGTCCGGCTTCGGTACCACAAACAGCGTGGAATAATACCCCTTTCCCTGTTGTAGGAGGGGTACCTTGATTATCACCTGCTGGGAATACAGCTTGTGAATGGCTTCCAATACCGCCTCCCTGTCGGAGGGAGACGTCGGTAAAGCAGACTTTAGGAAACGGCGAGGGGGAGACGTCTCGAATTCCAATTTGTACCCCTGAGATACCACCTGAAGGATCCAGGGGTCCACCTGTGAGTGAGCCCACTGCACGCTGACATTTTTGAGACGGGCCCCCACCGTGCCTGAGTCCGCTAGTAAAGCCCCAGCGTCATGCTGAGGACTTGGCAGAAGCGGGAGAGGGCTTCTGTTCCTGGGAACTGGCTGTTTGCTGCAGCCTTTTTCCTCTCCCTCTGCCACGGGGCAGAAAAGAGGAGCCTTTTGCCCGCTTGCCCTTATGGGGCCGAAAGGACTGCGCCTGATAATACAGCGTCTTCTTATGTTGAGAGGCTACCTGGGGTAAAAATGTGGATTTCCCAGCCGTTGCCGTGGCCACCAGGTCTGTTAGACCTACCCCAAATAACTCCTCCCTTTTATAAGGCAATACTTCCATATGCCTTTTGGAATCAGCATCACCTGACCACTGTCTTGTCCATAACCCTCTTCTGGCAGAAATGGACAGCGCACTTACTCTTGATGCCAGTCGGCAAATATCCCTCTGTGCATCACGCATATATAGAAATGCATCTTTTAAATGCTCTATAGTCAGTAATATACTGTCCCTATATAGGGTATCAATATTGTCAGTCAGGGCATCCGACCAAGCCACCCCAGCACTGCACATCCAGGCTGAGGCGATTGCTGGTCGCAGTATCACACCCGTGTGAGTGTATATACATTTTAGGATATTTTCCTGCTTTCTGTCAGCAGGTTCCTTAAGGGCGGCCGTATCCGGGGACGGTAGTGCCACCTGTTTAGACAAGCGTGTGAGCGCTTTATCCACCCTAGGGGGTGTTTCCCAACGTGCCCTATCCTCTGGCGGGAAGGGGTATGATGCTAATAAATTTTTAGGAATTAACAGTTTTTTATCGGGGGGAACCCACGCATCATCACACACTTCATTTAATTCCTCAGATGCAGGAAAAACTACAGGCAGTTTTTTCTCACCAAACATAATACTCTTTTTAGTGGTACTGGTATTATCAGAAATATGTAAAACATTTTTCATAGCCTCAATCATGTAACGTGTTGCCCTACTGGAAGTCACATTCGTCTCTTCATCGTCGACACTGGAGTCAGTATCCGTGTCGGCGTCTGTATCTGCCATCTGAGGTAACGGGCGTTTTAGAGCCCCTGATGGCTTTCGAGATGCCTGGACAGGCACAGGCTGAGTAGCCGGCTGTCTCATGTCATCAATCTTTGTAGCCGGCTGTCTCATGTCATCAATCTTTTGTAAAGAGCTGACACTGTCACGTAATTCCTTCCATAAGCTCAGCCACTCAGGTGTCGACTCCCTAGGGGGTGACATCTCCATTACAGGCAATTGCTCCGCCTCCACACCATTTTCCTCATCATACATGTCGACACAATCGTACCGACACACAGCACACACACAGGGAATGCTCTGATAGAGGACAGGACCCCACTAGCCCTTTGGCGAGACAGAGGGAGAGTATGCCAGCACACACCAGAGCGCTATATATATACAGGGATAACCTTATAGAAGTGTTTTTCCCCTTATAGCTGCTGTTTTATTAATATTGTGCCTAATTAGTGCCCCCCTCTCTTTTTTAACCCCTTTCTGTAGTGTAGTAACTGCAGGGGAGAGCCAGGGAGCTTCCCTCCAACGGAGCTGTGAGAGAAAATGGCGCCAGTGTGCTGAGAAGATAGGCTCCGCCCCTTTTTCGCAGACTTTTCTCCTGCATTTTTATGGATTCTGGCAGGGGTTAAAATACATCTATATAGCCCTGGGGGTTATATGTGATGTATGTTTGCCAGCCAAGGTGTTTTTATTGCTGCTCAGGGCGCCCCCCCTAGCGCCCTGCACCCTCAGTGACCGCAGTGTGAGGTGTGTATGAGGAGCAATGGCGCACAGCTGCAGTGCTGTGCGCTACCTTGGTGAAGACTGATGTCTTCTGCCGCCGATTTTACGGACCTCTTCTTGCTTCTGGCTCTGTAAGGGGGCCGGCGGCGCGGCTCTGGGACTGGACTCCGAGGCTGGGCCTATGTTCGGTCCCTCTGGAGCTAATGGTGTCCAGTAGCCAAGAAGCCCAAGCTGGCTGCAAGCAGGCAGGTTCGCTTCTTCTCCCCTTAGTCCCTCGATGCAGTGAGCCTGTTGCCAGCAGGTCTCACTGAAAATAAAAAACCTAAAACTAAACTTTCACTAAGAAGCTCAGGAGAGCCCCTAGTGTGCACCCTTCTCGGCCGGGCACAAAAATCTAACTGAGGCTTGGAGGAGGGTCATAGGGGGAGGAGCCAGTGCACACCAGGTAGTCCTAAAGCTTTACTTTTGTGCCAGTCTCCTGCGGAGCCGCTATTCCCCATGGTCCTTACGGAGTTCCCAGCATCCACTAGGACGTCAGAGAAATATACGTTATGGTAAGAACTTACCGTTGATAACGGTATTTCTCCTTTGTCCACAGGATAACATTGGGATATGCTTGAGCGTCAGCGGATTGACACCAAATCAATCACGAGCTTTGTGGCCACTCAGGATGCACCGGGCTCGTCTATATAATCCCGCCCACCGACAGTTGTTTCCAAAGCATTTAGGCAGGAGCATTATGTAGAACCCTATTCAGGCGAGAAGAACACACATGCACACCCTTCCACACAAGAGGGAAGAGGTTAGTGAGTATAAAGATTCTCAAATCAGGTGCGTCTGGGTGGGATCCCTGTGGACATAGGAGAAATACCATTATCAACGGTGAGTTCTTACCATAATGTATATTTCTCCGGCTTGGTCCACAGGTTATCCACTGGATAACATTGGGATTTCCCAAAGCAAATTTTTAGTGGTGGGGACGCTCCTGATTGGACAGGAGAACCTTTCGCCCGAATTCAGCGTCATGAGAGGCAAAGGTATCCAAGGCATAATGTCTAATGAATGTGTTAATGGAAGACCATGTGGCTGCCTTACATATCTGTTCTGCTGAAGCACCATGTTGTGCTGTCCATGATGGACCTATCTTACGTGTAGAGTGAGCAGAGACATTAGCCGAAACAGGGAGATCAGCTTGAGAGTATGCTTCTGAAATAGTCATTCGAAGCCATCTTGCTAGCGTCTGTTTAGTAGCAGGCCATCCCCTCTTATGAAATCCGTAGAGAATGAAGAGAGGATCTGTCTTTCTGACAGCACTGGTACGATCTACGTTGATTCTTAATGCACGGACTACGTCCAGCGACGCTTCTCCTGCAGACAGTCCCGCTACCTGAAAAGCCGGGACCACAATTTCTTCATTAAGGTGAAACTTAGAGACCACGATTGGAAGATAACCAGATTTAGTTCTGAGAACTGCTTCATCTGGATAAAAAAAAAAAATCAGAAAAGGAGACTTACACGACAGCGCTCCTAAATCTGATTCTCTTCTAGCTGATGCCATAGTCAGAAGAAAGCGTACTTTAGCTGTCAACCATTTAAGATCCACTTAAGTGGTTAAAACGGAGAACCCTGGAGGGCTTTGAGAACCAGACTTAAATCACAAGATACTGCAGGAGGAACAAAGGGTGGTTAAATGCACATCATTCCCTGGAAAAAAAGGACGCACATCCTGTAAAGCAGCAATTTTCTTTTGCCACCATACAGTTAATGCTGAAACTTGAACTCTCAAGGAAGCCACCTTCAAACCCTTATCCATTCCTACCTGAAGGAAATCTAAGATTCTGGATACTCTGAAAGATCTTAGATTCATATTTCTTTCACTGCACCAATGAATATAGGCTTGCCATATTCTGTGATAAATGCGAGCAGAGGAAGGTTTCCTTGCTCTAAGCATTGTTTGAATTACCTGTTGTGAAAAACCTCTAGATCTTAGGATAGAGGTTTCAACAGCCATGCCGTCAAAGACAGCCATCCAGATGCTTGTGACAACAAGGACCCTGCATTAGTAGATCTGGACGTTGAGGGAGCAGAATTGGTGCATCCAACGACATCCTCTGCAGATCTATGTACCAATGCCTCCTTGGCCAAGCCGGAGCTATTAGACTCACGGCATCCTTTGCTTGCTTTATTTTCCTCACCACCCTGGGTAGCAGGGAGATTGGAGGAAACCGATATGCCAGATGAAATTCCCATTTCACTGATAGTGTGTCCAGTAGGGTCGCTCTGGGGTCTTTTGTCCTTGACCCAATTACCGGAACTTTGTGATTCAGACGGGACGCCATGAGATCTATCTCTGGCAACCCCCACTTGTCTACTAGAGTCTGAAAGACCTCCGGGTGTAGAGCCCATTCGGTTTCCTAAATGGTGTGCCGACTGAGAAAGTCCACTTCCCAGTTTAGGACTCCTGGAACGAATACTGAGGATAACGCTGGAAGATGGAGTTCTGCCCACTTTAGTATGTGACTTACCTCCTCCATTGCTCCTTGGCTGCGAGTTCCTCCCTGACGGTTGAGGTACGCTACTGCCGTTGCATTGTCCGAGCGGATCTGGACTGGTTTTCCTTGCAGAATGTCCTTTGCCTGAATCAGTGCCATGTATATGGCTCATAATTCCAACAAATTTATTGGCAGGCAACTTTCTTTTTTGGTCCATTGTCCCTGGAACCATAATTTTCCAGACACTGCTCCCCAGCACTGAAGACTGGCATCCGTTGCGAGGATCTCCCAATCTGATACCCTAAAGGGTCTCCCCTTGTCTAGATGGGATGTCTGTAGCCACCAGGCTAACAATCTTTTTACCATTACCGGAAGTACTATAATTTGTTTCTTTATTGTCTGATGTACTCCATTCCATCTGGTAAGAATCAGATGTTGTAAAGGTCTTGAGTGGAATTGTGCATATTCCACCATGTCGAATGTCAACACCATCAACCCCATCACTCGCATAGCCGTGTGAACTGATATTGTTTGACTGCGCAACAATACCTGAATCATCAACTGCATCTTGGATATTTTTCCCACAGGTAGAATTATCCTCTACAGACTTGAATCCAATACAGCCCCTAAGTGAATCATCCGTTGTGACGGAATTAGAGACGACTTTGCCCAATTTATGAGCCATCCATGTTTTTGTAGACAAGTTATTGTCTGTTGGAGATGAGTCAAAAGCAATTCCCGGGACTGTGCCAGGATTAAAAGATCGGCGGGGTATGGAAATATTCTTATCCCCTGTTTGCGGAGATAAGCTGCCATAACCACCATAATCTTGGTGAATACTCTGGGGGCTGTGGCCAACCCAAAGGGTAAGGCTTGGAACTGAAACTGTTGCTGGAGGATAGCGAAACCTGAGATAACACTGATGGGACAATGCTATTGGCACATGCAGGTAAGCATCCTGTATAGCCAGAGATACCATGTAATTCCCTGGTTCCATGGCCAAAATGATGAAACGTAATGTTTCCATATGGAACCTCGGTACCCAAATGTATTTGTTTAACATTTTGAGATTGAGAATGGGTCGAAACGACCCATTTGATTTCTGGACCAAGAATAGGTTGGAGTAAAACCCCTTCCTCCATTGTTCCAGAGGTACTGGGATGATTACTCCTGGCTGAAGCAGTTTGTGATTTGCTTCTTGCAGTGCCCTGGCCCTCGTCTTTATGCAAGACGGGCTGGTACAAAAAAACCTTAGAGGAGGCTGTTTTTTGAATGGGAAAACATAACCCCGAGATACCACTTCTTGCACCCAAGCGTCTGTTGTCGACTGTTGCCATATGTGTGCAAACTAAAGAAGACGGCCCCCTACCTTGGAGTCCCCCAAGTGGAGGAGCGCACCCTCAGGCTGATGGTTTCTGTTCTGGTTTGAAAGCTGGCCCTCTAGTAGCACACTGCTTCCTCGTTTTACCAGACTTATTGTACTGGATTTGCTTAGGTTCATTCTTACCTTTTGTTTTACCATGCCACCGAAATGGCCTAAAACCTGAACCCCTAGGTTTAGGAGTATAACTGGCAGGAAATTTCACCTTCTTGGATTCAGCTTCTGACTCCAGAATTTCTGTCAATTTCTTACCAAAAAGAATGTTCCCAACAAAAGGCAAAGCTTCCAGAACCTTTTTGGATTCGGAATCAGCTTTCCATGTACGTAGCCAAATTGCTCTGCGAGCGGCTACTGTTAAGGCTGAAGCTTTGTAAGCAATCGTACCCATATCCATTGCTGCTTCTTCTAGAAATAGTGCAGCCTGTTTCATATGGGCTATATGAGACTCCTGCTCCCACGTAGTTGCTAAAAGCCCATTCTCTAATTCTTCAGCCCATTCGACTACCGCTTTTCCCATCCAGGCCGAGGCCATGGACGGCCTTATGACTGCCCCTGACAGGGAAATTTTTTTTTTAAAAACCCATCCACTCTCCTGTCTGTGACATCATCTAATGATGTTGAAGGCAAAGGTAAAACGGATTTTCACACCAGTCGAATGACGTGCGTATCTACTTTAGGAGGCACTTCTCTTTTTAAACAGTCCCCAGTTGGAAAAGGGTAGTACGAATCCCATTTCCTTGGGATTTGTATTTCTTATTGGGCGTAGCCCAAGGCTCCTCCATAATTTCCGTCAGTTCCTCTGACCCTGGAAAGACAGAATAGCCTTCATTGCTCCAATTAACTCAGATATATCTTCTGAGCTGAAGCCCTCTATTTGTGCTTCATAAGGTGAAGTAGAGTATATGGAGTCGTCATCTGTTGTATCCTCCTGTGTAGCTTGCGAATTGGATGATATATTTACCTTCGGTTTATCAGCTTGTTGACTTGTAGAAGCTGTAGGGTCTATACCATAAGATGGGAGCTGCATGTAAGGGTTAACTGTGTAACCTATTCCTGCGATAGGAGCTGCAGGGGCCAACCTGTCAGCTATACTGGATAGAGTCTGTGCAAACATGGCCCAGGGTGGATCTATTTGTTGTTGAACAGGGATCTGCCTAGTAGTCTGCTGAAATGAAAAGCAATTTGCACACAATCCATTATTTCCCAAGGATTGAGTTATTAACCCCACCTTGCAGGATAAACATGCTTTGAGTGTTGGTGTTACTGTAGTAACCTCGTCATCTTTGCCGCTCTTAGACATGATAAATAATCAACTCATCCACAGTACTACACAATCTGTGACTGAAAACACTTTTTCTCTGACGTCCTAGTGGATGCTGGGAACTCTGTAAGGACCATGGGGAATAGCGGGCTCCGAAGGAGACTGGGCACTCTAAGAAAGAATTCGGACTACCTGGTGTGCACTGGCTCCTCCTCTATGCCCCTCCTCCAGACCTCAGTTAGAATCTGTGCCCGGCTCGAGCTGGTTGCACACTAGGGGATCTCCTGAGCTCTTAGAAAAGAAAGTATTTGTTAGGTTTTTTATTTTCAGTGAGATCTGCTGGCAACAGACTCACTGCAACGAGGGACTTAGGGGAGAGAAGCGAACCTACCTGCTTGCAGCTAGCTTGGGCTTCTAGGCTACTGGACACCATTAGCTCCAGAGGGATCGAACACAGGCCCAGCCTTGGTCGTCCTGTCCCGGCGCCGCGCTGCCGTCCCCCTTGCAGAGCCAGAAGATCTTCACGGAAATCGGCAGCTGAAGACTCCGGTCTTCATTAAGGTAGCGTACAGCACTGCAGCTATGCGCCATTGCTCCCTATGCACACCACATACTCCGGTCACTGATGGGTGCAGGGCGCTAGGGGGGGCGCCCTGGGCAGCAATTAGAGTACCTTAAGGTGGCTAATCACACATAATATAGCCTAAGAAGCTATATATGTGTAAAATACCCCTGCCACATTATTATTATAAGAGCGGGAAAAGTCTGCCGAAAAAGGGGCGGGGCTATCTCCCTCTCAAAGCTCCGCTGGAAGGACGCTCCCCAGACTCTCGCCTGCAGTTTCCAGGCTCAATAGGGTAAAAAAGAGAGGGGGGCACTAAATTTAGGCGCAAATACTATATATATATATATATATATATATATATATATGTATATATATAGCGGCTATAGGGTAAATCACTTGTGTAGTGTAACTCCCTGCATTATATAGCGCTGTGGTGTGTGCTGGCATATTCTCTCTCTGTCTCCCCAAAGGACTTTGTGGGGTCCTGTCCTCAGTCAGAGCATTCCCTGTGTGTGTGCGGTGTGTCGGTACGGCTGTGTCGACATGTTTGATGAGGAGGCTTATGTGGAGGCGGAGCAGGTGCCGATAAATGTGATGTCACCCCCTGCGGGGTCGACACCTGAATGGATGGATATGTGGAAGGGATTACGCGACAGTGTCAACTCCTTACATAAAAGGTTTGACGACATAGATGTGGGACAGCCGGCTTCTCAGCCCGTGCCTGCCCAGGCGTCTCAAAAGCCATCAGGGGCTCAAAAACGCCTGCTACCTCAGATGGCAGACACAGATGTCGACACGGATACTGACTCCAGTGTCGACGACGATGAGACTAGTGTACATTCCAATAGAGCCACCTGTTACATGATTACGGCAATGAAAAATGTGTTGCACATTTCTGATAATACCCTTTTTTGTGGTACCTGGGGTAATATGTTTGGGGAGAAAAAGCTTCCAGTGGTTTTTCCCCCATCTGATGAGTTAAATGAAGTGTGTGAAGAAGCGTGGGCTTCCCCCGATAAGAAACTGGTGGTTTCTAAAAAGTTACTAATGGCGTACCCTTTCCCGCCAGAGGACAGGTTACGTTGGGAGACATCCCCTAGGGTGGATAAAGCGCTCACACGCCTGTCAAAGAAGGTGGCACTACCATCTCCAGACACGGCCGCCCTAAAGGAGCCTGCTGATAGGAAGCAGGATTCTATCCTGAAGTCTGTATATACACACTCAGGTATTATACTGAGACCGGCTATTGCTTCAGCATGGATGTGCAGTGCTGCAGCTGCGTGGTCAGATTCCCTGTCTGAAAATATTGATACCCTAGACAGGGACACTATATTGCTAACCATAGAGCATATTAAAGACGCAGTCTTATACATGACAGATGCACAGAGGGATATTTGCCGGCTGGCATCTAGAATAAATGCAATGTCCATTTCTGCCAGGAGAGTATTATGGACTCGGCAGTGGACAGGTGATACTGATTCTAAAAGGCACATGGAGGTTTTGCCTTACAAGGGTGAGGAATTGTTTGGGGATGGTCTCTCGGACCTCGTATCCACAGCAACAGCTGGGAAGTCGACATTTTTACCCCATGTTCCCTCACAGCCAAAGAAAGCACCGTATTATCAGGTACAGTCCTTTCGGCCCCAGAAGGGCAAGCGGGTTAGAGGCGCGTCCTTTCTGCCCAGAGGCAAAGGTAGAGGGAAAAAGCTGCAACATACAGCCAGTTCCCAGGAACAAAAGTCCTCCCCCGCTTCCTCTAAGTCCACCGCATGACGCTGGGGCTCCACAGCCGGAGCCAGGTGCGGTGGAGGCCCGTCTCAGGAACTTCAGCGACCAGTGGGCTCGCTCACGGGTCGATCCCTGGATTCTACAAGTGGTATCTCAGGGGTACAAGCTGGAATTCGAGACGTCTCCCCCTCGCCGTTTCCTCAAATCTGCCTTGCCAACAACTCCCCCAGTCAGGGAGGCAGTGCTGGAGGCGATTCACAAGCTGTATTCTCAGCAGGTGATAATCAAGGTTCCCCTCCTGCAACAAGGACGGGGTTACTATTCCACAATGTTTGTGGTACCGAAACCGGACAGTTCGGTGAGACCCATTTTAAATTTGAAATCCTTGAACACTTATATAAGAAGGTTCAAGTTCAAGATGGAATCGCTCAGGGCGGTTATTGCAAGCCTGGACGAAGGGGATTACATGGTATCACTGGACATCAAGGATGCTTACCTGCATGTCCCCATTTACCCTCCTCACCAGGAGAACCTCAGATTTGTGGTACAGGACTGTCATTACTAATTCCAGACGTTGCCGTTTGGTCTGTCCACGGCACCGAGGGTATTTACCAAGGTAACGGCCGAAATGATGATACTCCTTTGGAAAAAGGGAGTTTTAATTATCCCGTACTTGGACGATCTCCATATAAAGGCGAGGTCCAGGGAGCAGTTGTTGGTCGGAGTAGCACTATCTCGGGAAGTGCTACAACAGCACGGCTGGATTCTGAATATTCCAAAGTCGCAGCTGGTTCCTTCGACACGTCTACTGTTCTTGGGGATGGTTCTGGACACAGACCAGAAAAAAGTGTTTCTCCCGGAGGAGAAAGCCAAGGAGCTGTCATCTCTAGTCAGAGACCTCCTAAAACTGAAACAGGTGTCGGTGCATCACTGCACGCGAGTCCTGGGAAAGATGGTAGCTTCTTACGAAGCAATTCCATTCGGCAGGTTCCATGCAAGGATCTTTCAGTGGGATCTGTTGGACAAGTGGCCCGGATCGCATCTTCAGATGCATCGGCTGATAACCCTGTCTCCAAGGAGCAGGGTGTCTCTGCTGTGGTGGCTGCAGAGTGCTCATCTTCTAGAGGGCCGCAGGTTCGGCATACAGGACTGGGTCCTGGTGACCACGGATGCCAGCCTTCGAGGCTGGGGGGGCAGTCTCACAGGGAAGAAACTTCCAAGGACTATGGTCAAGCCAGGAGACTTTCCTACACATAAATATTCTGGAACTAAGGGCCATTTACAATGCCCTAAGTCAGGCAAGACCCCTGCTTCAAAACCAGCCGGTGATCCAGTCAGACAACATCACGGCGGTCGCCCATGTAAACCGACAGGGTGGCACAAGAAGCAGGATGGCGATGGCAGAAGCCACAAGGATTCTCCGATGGGCGGAAAATCACGTGTTAGCACTGTCAGCAGTGTTCATTCCGGGAGTGGACAACTGGGAAGCAGACTTCCTCAGCAGACAAGACCTTCACCCGGGAGAGTGGGGACTTCATCCAGAAGTCTTCAAAATGATTGTAAACCGTTGGGAAAGGCCAGAGGTGGACATGATGGCGTCCCGCCTCAACAAAAAGCTAAAAAGATATGGCGCCAGGTCGAGGGACCCTCAGGCGATAGCTGTGGACGCTCTAGTGACATCGTGGGTGTACCAGTCGGTTTATGTGTTCCCTCCTCTTCCTCTCATACCCAAGGTACTGAGGATAATAAGAAGGAGAAGAGTAAGAACTATACTCAATGTTCCGGATTGGCCAAGAAGAGCTTGGTATCCAGAACTTCAAGAAATGATCTCAGAGGACCCATGGCCTCTGCCGCTCAGACAGGACCTGCTGCAGCAGGGGCCATGTCTGTTCCAAGACTTACTGCGGCTGCGTTTGACGGCATGGCGGTTGAACACCGGATCCTAAAGGAAAAGGGCATTCCGGAGGAAGTCATTCCTACGCTGATTAAAGCTAGGAAGGATGTGACCGCAAAACATTATCACCGCATATGGCGGAAAAATGTTGCTTTGTGTGAGGCCTGGAAGGCCCCAACGGAGGAATTTCAGCTGGGTCGATTTCTGCACTTCCTACAGTCAGGGGTGACTATGGGCCTCAAATTGGGTTCCATTAAGGTCCAGATTTCGGCTCTGTCAATTTTCTTCCAAAAAGAACTGGCTTCACTGCCTGAAGTTCAGACTTTTGTTAAAGGAGTGCTGCATATTCATTCCCCCTTTTGTGCCTCCTGTGGCACCTTGGGATCTCAACGTGGTGTTGGATTTCCTAAAGTCGCATTGGTTTGAGCCACTTAAAACCGTGGAGCTAAAATATCTCACGTGGAAAGTGGTCATGCTGTTGGCCTTGGCTTCGGCCAGGCGTGTGTCAGAATTGGCGGCTTTGTCATGTAAAAGCCCTTATCTGATTTTCCATATGGATAGGGCGGAATTGAGGACTCGTCCCCAATTTCTTCCTAAGGTGGTATCAGCGTTTCATTTGAACCAACCTATTGTGGTGCCTGCGGCTACTAGGGACTTGGAGGATTCCAAGTTGCTGGACGTGGTCAGGGCCCTGAAAATCTTATGTTTCCAGGACGGCTAGAGTCAGGAAGACTGACTCGCTATTTATCCTGTATGCACCCAACAAGCTGGGTGCTCCTGCTTCAAAGAAGACTGTTGCTCGCTGGATCTGTTCCACAATTCAACTTGCACATTCTGCGGCTGGACTGCCGCATCCTAAATCTGTAAAAGCCCATTCCACGAGGAAGGTGGGCTCTTCTTGGGCGGCTGCCCGAGGGGTCTCGGCTTTACAACTTTTCCGAGCTGCTACTTGGTTGGGTTTAAACACTTTTGCAAAATTCTACAAGTTTGATACCCTGGCTGAGGAGGTCCTTGAGTTTGCTCATTCGGTGCTGCAGAGTCATCCGCACTCTCCCGCCCGTTTGGGAGCTTTGGTATAATCCCCATGGTCCTTACGGAGTTCCCAGCATCCACTAGGACGTCAGAGAAAATAAGAATTTATTCACCAGTAATTCTATTTCTCGTAGTCCGTAGTGGATGCTGGGCGCCCATCCCAAGTGCGGATTGTCTGCAATACTTGTATATAGTTATTGCTTAACTAAAGGGTTATTGTTTGGAGCCATCTGTTGGAGAGGCTCAGTTGTTATTCATACTGTTAACTGGGTATAGTATCACGAGTTGTATGGTGTGATTGGTGTGGCTGGTATGAGTCTTACCCGGGATTCCAAATCCTTTCCTTATTGTGTCAGCTCTTCCGGGCACAGTTTCCCTAACTGAGGTCTGGAGGAGGGGCATAGAGGGAGGAGCCAGTGCACACCAAGTAGTCCTAATTCTTTCTTAGAGTGCCCAGTCTCCTTCGGAGCCCGCTATTCCCCATGGTCCTTACGGAGTTCCCAGCATCCACTACGGACTACGAGAAATAGAATTACCGGTGAGTAAATTCTTATTATATTGCATAAAAAGTGATATCAATCCGACCCCAACCCATGCACCAGCATTGAGGTTCAGGAAAAACACTGACAAACATATATAAAGTCAGCAATCACACTAGCAGTCAGCCACATGATATTATTAGTCATATGAGCACATTATCAACTACAAGACATTTCAAGTATGTAGGCGTACATTTACTGTTCTCTGTATTATTCAGTTATTTTATTGTATTCAGACGCAATTGCGGAGAAAACCACAGCATTGTACAAAACTCATATGCAATAGGCACTAAACTTAACTATTCATACTAACACAGTAGATAGAAATTTAGTGCTGTATATCCCTTACTCTGTAGAGAGGGATACAGGGAGACTCACCCCACTTCCAGGATCGATCAATATGTTAACGAACTGCTGAGTGGATCCAGACGCTTCTAGTGTACACTACCGCTCCATATTTTTAATGGATACAGACGCTCAGTGAACGTTTAGTGTATGCAGATGCTCATGTCTGCGACACAGTCTCTTAGCGGTAACTTTAGTGTATACAGACGCAGCGGCCCATGCTGCGACCGAGTCCCCTCATGGTAGCGTCTGAGACGGAAGTGAGGTAAACAGTTCATGGCGGGAGACGCACGGTAACGGGTCATGAACTGGGGGGAGGGGCGACCAGGAGAGTGTCTGACTCCCCACTGCTGGCATCAACCCTAGGGATCGCTGCCTCAAACTAATCCTGGCGCCGTATGATCGCTAAAGCACCCGTGGTGATGGTGCGCCAGCTACTGTTTGGTAGTCTCCTCCCAAATCAGTGCGGCTGTGTCCGTATTCCCCTTCTAAGCGGAACCGATGCCTTACCTTCTCCCCGTGCTCCGGCCACAGCCTGGTAACGTCTGCTGGACCTGCTAGTAATATCCGACACAGACGCCCGGCGAGACAGCACTTGTACCGTGGGTAAGCGTTGTTGCGGCCCGGCGGAGAGTTGTTGGAGCGACTCTTTCCAATATGAGTGTAAGACGCTGTTAGGAAAGATCACTCAGAAAACATAGTAAGACTATAAAAATAAATCAAATTTAAAGTTTAGGGCTGCCAAACACAGCCGCCCTGTGACCGTGGTCCGACTCCTGCCGCACCAAACAAAAAACAGATTTGACTGAGTCGGTGGGCGGGATTATATGGACAAGCCCGGTGCATCCTGGGAGGCCATAAAGCTCATGATCGATTTGGTGCCAATCCACTGACACTCCAGCATATCCCAATGTTATCCTGTGGATAACCTGTGGACCCAGCCGGAGAAGCAAGTGTTGAAAAATCTGACCGGAAATGAGAGACTTAATGTACTGAGAGCATAGATGTATGACAGAAGAGTAAAATTTACAGTACATGAAGCCAGCACTAAAAGCAGCATTTCCTGCAGCAGCAACCCGCCAATGCAGAAGCTCTGTGCAGGTAACGGGATATCATAGCGTGCCAGGTGTGGTGTAAAGAGTGTCAGTGGCCAAAGATTTGGCCAGAGCAGCGGTGTCTAGGACATACGAGAAAGTGTGTTTTTGGAAGAAGATAGAGTAGGGACATAAAATAATAAAAAAGGAAGAAAACATGGCAGGTTAGGTGAATTATGGATGCTTTGCATGAGGGGGGAACTGGAGAAAGGGATGGGTTGAAGCAAATGAGGTTGCTATCAAAGAGAGGAGAGCAAGTTGGAAAATTTGGAGCAGAGATGGAAGAAGATAAGTCTAATTAATTATATGTCCAATGAGAGAGGATAAAAGAGTGAGGGGAAGAAGACCAGTGGCAGCTAACCTGTTAATGGGAATGTTGACATGGACTACAGATATATTCTATGGAAAGGATCATAAAATTGGGAGAAGATGAAGGACTGCAATGCTGTCACTCACATGCTAGGAAGTTGGAGATCCTATACTGTCAGCTAGGAATGGTTCTAACTGGGACAGAAGCTTAAAGCCCAACGTGTCCACTGATGTTCAGTACGTTCTTCGCTGCAAGTGTGACAGCCTAGTCAGGAGAATGGTAAGAAGAAACCGTGGAGAAGGTCACAAGTGAAGAATCAGGACCAGGAGGAAAGCTGAAGGTCAGCTAAACAGGAACCCAAATAGCAAATAAGCACAAGGATGCTGCAGTAAAGGAGAACTGATACTCTAGCAACATACTGGGGATTAAATATGTTGAGAATTTTATTTATGGGCAGACAACGTGAATTTAGCAGTCTCATGTTGCCGTTTCTAAAAGACTGAAATTTCAAAAATACTCTCACTAGAGGACGCACATCCACAGATAGCAGATGTTGCCCGTGGCATAGAGCCCTGGAGTAAATAACTGGTGGCCTCCACTGAGAATACACCAGGAACACAGCATGCCAAACACCGGACTCGGCAAGTAAGAACCAGGACCAGCAACCTGTGACAGTACTCAGTCTTAACAGTAGACTCCAAGCACCCAATGAAAGGTATTTGTTATGCAAGAGTTTTAAGAATTGGATATTCAAGAATGTGTGTTTAGTGTTCACTCTAGGAATTTTTTAGGGCAGGGTGCTGACCTTGGGGAGGGCACATTTTTGATTCGGGAGGGCACATTTTAATTTAGAAGGGAAAAATGATGTACATACTGTAATATGTATGCAGGTGTATTACACTGGCAGCACATTGTATCTTATAAACCATCCTGGGACACCTTCGCTTCAATCTGACAGCACATTTTAAGTTTAAATGTGCCGTCAGATTGAAGCGAAGGTGTCCCAGAATGGTTTATATAACATTCATGTGCTGCCAGTTTATTTCTAGTGTCTCAATATATAGTTTATTAAACTATATAAATCCTATTGAGACACATCAGAATTAAACTGGCAGCACATATTGCTATATAAACCCTATTGAGACACTTCAGAAAAAACTGGCAGCACGTGTTGCTATATAAACCCGATTGAGACACTTTAGAAATAAACTGGCAGCACGTCATATTTTAAGTTTAAATGTGCCGTCAGATTGAAGCGAAGGTGTCCCAGAATGGTTTATATAACATTCATGTGCTGCCAGTTTATTTCTAAAGTGTCTCAATAGGGTTTATATAGTTTATTAAACTATATAAACTCTATTGAGACACTTCAGAATATATCAGGGCCGTTTAGAAACTGGGAGCTCTCCAGGGTAAACAAGCAGGGGATATCCTCTCACATCTGAAGCCTAATAGGTAACATCAGTTTGTGTGTCAATACAACTTACTGGGGGCTGATGCTGCAGGAGTGATCGCACTGGTCCCCCCCCTCACACATTGCGGAACTGGATGAAAATGGCCGCCACACTGATTCTCTTTTATAGGGTCAGGTAAACAGAGGAGGGCTGGGTTTCCCTCGGCGGGAGAGGCAAACCCAGCCCTCCTCATCTCACCAGCAGCCTACAGTATTGCGGAGAGCTGTGAGCGCATTAGCGCAACAAGCCTGAGGCAGCGGCAGGTAGGAGTGACAGCACGGCGGGGAGGAGTGGCAGATGCGGCAGGGAGGAGTGGCAAATGCGGCAGGGAGGAGTGGCAGCGCGGCAGGGAGGAGTGGCAGCGCGGCGAAAAGGAGTGACAGCGCGGCAGGGAGGAGTGGCAGGGCAGCAGGGAGGAGTGGCAGCGCGGCAGGGAGGAGTGGCAGATGCGGCAGGGAGGAGTGGCAGCGCGGCAGGGAGGAGTGGCAAATGCGGCAGGGAGGAGTGGCAGCGCGGCAGGGAGGAGTGGCAGCACGGCGGGGAGGAGTGACAGCGCGACAGGGAGGCGTGACAGCGCGGCAGGGAGGAAGGGAGGAGTGGCAGCGCGGCAGGGAGGAGTGGCAAATGCGGCAGGGAGGAGTGGCAGCGCGGCGGGGAGGAGTGACAGCGCGGCAGGGAGGAGTGGCAGGGCGGCAGGGAGGAGTGGCAGCGCGGCGGGGAGGAGTGACAGCGCGGCAGGGAGGAAGGGAGGAGTGGCAGCGCGGCAGGGAGGAGTGGCAAATGCGGCAGGGAGGAGTGGCAGCGCGGCGGGGAGGAGTGACAGCGCGGCAGGGAGGAGTGGCAGCGCGGCGGGGAGGAGTGACAGCGCGGCAGGGAGGGAGGAGTGGCAGCGCGGCAGGGAGGAGTGGCAAATGCGGCAGGGAGGAGTGGCAGCGCGGCGGGGAGGAGTGACAGCGCGGCAGGGAGGAGTGGCAGATGCGGCAGGGAGGAGTGGCAGCGCGGCCCGGCGCGGCAGTCTTTTACTAATCAGCAGGGTGGGCACAAACGGGCAGGGCGCGATTGACACTAAGAAAAGGGGCAGGGCGCAGCGCCCTGCGAAAGAAGGTTAGAGTGAACACTATGTGTTGTTTTCAACCCAAGAATAATCCAGGCCATATGCCTTCCAAGCCACAAGGAATTGTGGGGTTAATTCCAAGTTGATCGCAGCAGGATATTTGTTAGCAGTTGGGTAAAACCATGTGCACTGCAGGGGGGGCAGATATAACATTTGCAGAGTGAGTTAGATTTGGGTGAGTTATTTTGTTTCTGTGCAGGGTAAATACTGGCTGCATTATTTTTACACTGCAATTTAGATTGCAGATTGAACACACCGCACCCAAATCTAACTCTCTCTGCACATGTTATATCTGACCCCCCCCCCCCCCCCCCCCCCTGCAGTGCACATGGTTTTGCCCAACTGCTAACAAAATTCCTGCTGCGATCAACTTGGAATTACCCCCTGTACTCCTTCCGTGGAATTGCGGGAATCCCTTTTGGTGCTGAATCTTGATAGCGGGTGGAGGATGAGGACTGGAAGAAAACCAATTAATGACAAAGGAGGATGTAGAAGAGATACACAGAAAACGTAGGGAACCAGTAAAGAAGCTGGTATCATATAGCGGGGTGTGAATTTCATGCTGGGAAATCTAGGCGTAAGCTTCAAGATAGCCGCACTCAGGCTCGGTGCAGAGTATATTAATACTTGTTATTATTATTAGTAATAATCACACATTCTGCGGTGAAGAACATAAACATGTAAAACACAGAGAATGAAATATGACTATGCTCCCGGGTGACCGCACTCGTGTAAAAGTTCTGGCTTACTATAACTCCCTCTCCTTACACTCAGACCTATATCATGGGTTCACTCCTGTGTGACTTTTCTGATGTTTAGTAAGTTGTGTATTATATGTAAAGCATTTCCCGCATTCAGAGCAAGAATACGGTCTCTCTCCGGTGTGACGTCTCTGATGTATAACAAGTCCTGTATTACTTCTAAACCCTTTCCCACATTCTGAGCAAGAATACGGTCTCTCTCCCGTGTGACGTCTCTGATGTGTAACAAGTTCTGCATTACTTCTAAACCCTTTCCCACATTCCGAGCAAGAATACGGTCTCTCATCTGTGTGACTTCTCTGATGTATAACAAGTACTGCATTACTTCTAAACCCTTTCCCACATTCTGAGCAAGAATACGGTCTCTCTCCCGTGTGATGTCTCTGATGTATAACAAGTTCTGCATTACTTCTAAACCCTTTCCCACATTCCGAGCAAGAATACGGTCTCTCACCTGTGTGACTTCTCTGATGTCTAACAAATTCTGATTTAATTGAAAAACCTCTCTCACATTCAGAGCAGGAATATGGATATGCTCCTGTGTGAATCATCTGATGTCTAACAAGTAGAGACTTTTCTTCAAACCCTTTCCCACATTCTGAGCAAGAAAACGGTCTCTCACCTGTATGAAATCTCTGATGCCTAACAAGCTCTGGAAAACTTCTATACCCTTCCCCACATTCTGAGCAGGAATATGGTCTCTCTCCGGTGTGAAGTCTCTGATGTACAACAAGTTGAGAATTACGTCTAAAGCATTTCCCACATTCCGAGCAAGAATACGGTCTCTCTCCGGTGTGAAGACTCTGATGTATAACAAGATGTGGATGACGTGTAAAACATTTCCCACACTCAGAGCAGGAATATGGTCTCTGCCCCGTGTGACTTTTCTGATGTCGAGCAAGATCTGATTTCCGTGTAAAAGATTTCCTACAAGCAGAGCAGGAAAATGGTTTCTCTCCGGTATGGCTTCTCTGATGTTCAACAAGTTCTGAATTATTTCTAAACCCATTTCCACATTCAGAGCAAGAATATGGTCTCTCACCTGTGTGACTTCTCTGATGTCGAAAAAGTTCTGATTTCACTGTAAAACATTTCTCACATTCAGAGCAGGAATATGGCCTCTCACCTGTGTGACTTCTCTGATGTATAACAAGTTTTGATTTACATGTAAAACATTTCCCACATTCCGAGCAAGAAAACGGTCTCTTAGCTGTATGAATTCTCTGATGTCTAACAAGATCTGAATTAAGAGTAAAACATTTTCCACATACAGAGCAAGACGCATTTGTAATGCAGTTGCTTTTTATATGAGTAGATATTTTCTGTGTATGATCAGTGTGTGCGAGGTCTCCTCCATCACATAAGAATGATTCCTCCTTTATATCAGTAGATGGATCTTTAGATGGGTCTGTGGGTAAAAATATAGGTTAGTCATTAAATGTAATTGTCCAATTCACTCCATGTGCTAATAACTATGGTGGTCATTCCGAGTTGTTCGCGCTGTATTTTTTTTCGCAACGGACCGATAAGTTGCTAATGCGCATGCGCAATGTCTGCAGTGCGACTGCGCCAAGTAAATTTGCCATGTAGTTAGGTATTTTACTCACGGCATTACGAGGTTTTTTCTTCGTTCTAGTGATCGTAATGTGATTGACAGGAAGTGGGTGTTTCTGAGCGGAAACAGGCCGTTTTATGGGAGTGTGAAAAAACGCTGCAGTTTCTGGGAAAAACGCGGGAGTGGCTGGAGAAACGGAGGAACGCTGGGTGTGTTTGTGACGTCAAACCAGGAACGACAAGCACTGAACTGATCGCAGATGCCGAGTAAGTGTGGAGCTACTCAAAAACTGCTAAGAAGTGTCTAATCACAATTTTGAGAAAGTTTCGTTAGCAATTTTACTATGCTAAGATTCACTCCCAGTAGGCGGCGGCTTAGCGTGTGCAAAGCTGCTAAAATCTGCTAGCGCGCGAACAACTCAGAATAAGGGCCTATATGGGGCCTGATTCTGAGTCAGACTTTGCCGCAGTCATGTCAGCAACTTGCAAATGCTAATGCCACCACAAAGCCCTTCCATGGTGTACAGCCGCACATCTGAATCTGTGAGGTCTGAGACGTCCATCGAAATGTGCAGCAGCCCTACACTAGGTGCAGATTCTCCATCTGAGCAGGGTTGGCTGGTTTAAACCAAATGGGTTTTGTTTTTGTTTTTTGGGGGGGAGGGTTTAGCATATTCTGTTTTTTTTCCCCCCATGCTGTGACCACAGGCACGGTGCCGTAACTACTTAAAAAAAGCCTATTACAAGGGAATCCCCCTGGTATTTTTCCACATTCTTGTTGCTTGGTTCTTCATGTGAGTGAGCTGAACCAATGCAGTAAATACACACACACACACACACACACACACACACACACGAGAAATAAGGAAGATGGGAGGGTGAACCAGATCAGAGGTACTAAATCTACTTAGCATCAGCTAGGACTCCACAAACTCCTCCCAACAATCCTAAAGGACAGGAGAAACCCACAACTAATATTTTAATTTTTCACCTAGATCTGTATTTTGTATGTTTTAATATATTTAGTCTATCTACATATATTTAGATGTAATAGGAATAATAAACAGTAAAAAATGGTTTTAGTGAAAGATGAAACACTGGGCCTAATTCAGAGTTGATCACAGCAGCAAATTTGTTAGCAGTTGGGCAAAACCATGTGCAGTGCAGGGGGGAAGATATAACGTGCAGAGAAAGTAGATTTGGGTGGTGTGTGTTCAAACTGAAATCTAAATTGCAGTGTAAAAATAAAGCAGCCAGTATTTACCCTGCACAGAAACAA
Organism: Pseudophryne corroboree; assembly: GCF_028390025.1. NCBI lineage: Eukaryota > Metazoa > Chordata > Amphibia > Anura > Myobatrachidae > Pseudophryne > Pseudophryne corroboree. The sequence continues at coordinate 5,433,659 of NW_026967508.1, read as the reverse complement.
AATAACCCACCCAAATCTAACTCTCTCTGCACGTTACATCTGCCCCACCTGCACTGCACGTGTTTTTGCCCAACTGCTAACAAATTTGCTGCTGCAATCGACTCTGAATTACCCCCATTAATTATACCAAAGCCTAATAACTTTAGATTGTTAGAAAGCATTAAAACATGGTTGATCAAGGATTCTAATACATAGCAATGTTTCACAGTATTAATATAATAAGCAGGATTCCATTTGTCTTCATCAAAACATTAAAGCTGGCCACACACAGTACGATGTGTACCAATGATGCGATTGAGGGTCCTAGGGGCCGACGTATCGGGCAGTACCCACACACGGGGTGATCCGGTGCACAACCACCCACTCTGCCGGTCCCCACGCACAGCGCTGCATGGGATTGTCAGCCACATTTGTGATCATTTGAACATGGAGTAAGATCAGGCACATCGATGGATAATCCCACGGGAGCGTGCAATGAATGATATCATGCCCAGACACGGAACAATATAGCCGTTCTATCATTCCAATGCGTCGGATCCTCAGCTATATCGTGCAGTGTGTGGGGGCCTTAATGCAAAAATACTCCAAAAACTGGTTTACAGTAAAAAAAAATGTTTCTTCTCAACCCCGCATCGAGTATGGCCTCATTCAGTGGAACATCTCTGTACGCAACCACCTTTAGCAACACTCCTATAAAATGCTACCTCATGCGTGCGTCTTTTTATTCACCGCCCACCTCGCATTACAGGTCATGTTTTCCATACCACCTAGCAGGTGCTCAGGTGTAATCATTACTCACTGACCCATTTTAAAAGATCAAAGGGTGGAGCTAATTACTTCACTTGTGATTCTGTGAGGAGACCTGGGAAGCGTTAACTGTTGGTAGCTCTCGAGGACTGGAGTTGGCTTCCCCTGCTCTATATCCTACTGGTAATGGTTGGATACCTACATTTCATTTTATTATGCTCTAACTCTTAAACCCGGTTATTGCCTTAACCCGCTAATTGTTTGTGAACCCTTCAGAATTTTCTACTGAAATTTGGGCTAAAACTACCTCAGATTTTCTTCACACAAGTTCTAAAACTAGATAAAGAGAACCAAATCAAACAAATGAGACAAAAATAGAGATGTGCTCATTTTTTTATTAGGGAAATTGATTCAATATCACGTATCTGTGAGTAGCATAAGTATGTGAACCTTTGCTTTCAGTATCTGGTATGACCCCCTTGTGCAGTAATAACTGCATCTAAATGTTTCCAGTAATTGTTGCTTAGTCCTGATCATCAGCTTGGAGGAATTTTATCCCATTCCTCTACAAAACCCTGTTATGTTGATGGGTTTCCTCCCATGAACTGCTCATTTCAGGTCCATCCCCAACATTTTCGATTGGACCTCGACTTGGCCATTCCAAAACTTTACATTTATTCTTCTTTAACTATTCTTTGTTCAAATGACTTGTGTGCTTTGGGTCGTTGTCTTGCTGCATGACTCATGTTCTCTTAAGATACAGCTCATGGACCGATGTCCTGACATTTTCCTTTAGAATATTCTGGTATAATTCAGAATTCATTGTTCCATCAATGATGGCAAGTGGTCCTGGGCCAGATGCAGCAAACAGGCCCAAACCATGATACCACCACCACCACCACCACCGTGTTTCACAGATGGTATGAGGCTTTTATGCTGGAATGCAGTTTTCTCCTTTCTCCAAACATAACGCTTCTCATTTAAGCCAAAAAGCTCTATTTTGGAATCATCTGTCCACAAAACATTGTTCCAACAGCCTTCTGGAACCAGGTGATCTTTAACAAACTGCAGATGGGCAGCAATGTTTATTTTTGGAGAGCAGCGGATTTCTGTTTGCAATCCTGCCATGCACACAGAATTGTTGTTAAGTGGACTCATTAACATTAGCTAATGTGAGAAAGGTCTTCAGTTGCTTAGATGTTACCATGGGTTCCTTTGTGACCTTGCAAACTTTTAGATGCCTTGCTCTTGGCGAGATCTTTGTTTGTCGACCACTCCTTGGGAGGGTAATAATGGCCTGGGATCTCCTCCATTTGAAAACAATCTGCACACCCCAATACTAAAGATATTAAGAGCTGCTATCATGCTGAGGCTTCTAATACTATGCTGGAGGAAGAGCGATGCAGATGCACACTCCTAGCACTAAGAATACACTGATAGTAAAAATGATTTAAATAAACCCTCACAATTAACATGGAGTATAATTGAAGTTCTTAGCACACATTTGTGTAAATATGCCGGCCCATGTACCGTGACCAGGTGTTAGGGACATTCATCACATTGGTCCCTAACATTTCTAATACTACTACTATTACTTGACCTGTAGCCCCTCCCCTGGCACCACCTCAAGTAGATTTCTACACCCTTGGGCTGTTTCACTCCTTCCTCTTTCTTCAGAGGAGCCTGGGCAGCCATCAGCAGCAGATCTCTGGGATGCAGGACAAGCCTCTCTGTAAAAACGCCTGAACAGGGCTGTTTTTATATACACTTAAGTATCCTACCTGTCTCATGAGACAGTGCTAGTGAAGAGAAGTGTTCATTGCAGGTCATTTTGTGTGTGACTTCGTGCCTTTATCTGCTGCCTGGTTTTCATTGTCATGTATCCCAGATATCCGTCTCTGATATTCTATACCCTGGGCTCGGTGCATTTGGGTTAGAACTGCAGTTTTCATAGTGTTCATCTTAGAGATGAGCGGGTTCGGTTCGGTTCGTCCCCCCCCCCCCCCCGAACTTCACGTCTCGCTCGGGACTTCCTGCCAGACTCTGAAACCAGAACTAGGCAAAGCGTCATCATCCCGCTGTCAGATTCTCGCCAGTTTTGGATTCCATATAAGGAGCCGCGCGTCACCGCCATTTTCACAGCAGTCCTGGAGAGTGAAGCGGGGACGTGTCTCTCTCCTCAGCGTCTGTCTGTGCAGGAAAGAGGTGTGGCGACTTGCTCTGTCTTATATGTCATACCAGTGCTGACTTATGCTGCATCAGTCCAGTGGTGGTGTCCACTGCTGCCATACGTCCAGTGCTGCTGTATAACTCCAGTCCATTGCACTGGTGCTGTGTTGTCCTGCATCAGTCCAGTGGTGCTGCTGTATAAAGTCCAGTGGTACTGCCGTATAAGTCCAGTCCAGTGGTGCATCCGTATAAGTTCAGGGGTACTGCCATACAAGTCCAGTGGTGCTGTCCTGTGCTGTGTATTATTTACTCCATATAAAGTGGGACTGCCTCCCCAAATGGTCCCTATGGTTGATCCGCCGTGGGCGGATTATTTGGATGTGGGTCGATGGGTCGACATTTTAGGTCGACAGTCATTAGGTCGACAACTATTGGTCGGCATGCATTAGGTCGAAATGTACTAGGTCGACAGGTCAAAAAGTCAGCATGAGTTGTTTTTTTTACTTTTTTGGGCGTTTTCTTCAGAAAGTGACGGGGAACCCCAATTAGTGCACTGTGTCTCCTCGCATGACGAGCAAGCTTCAGGCAAGGTGCCTCGCTGTACTCGGCACAGGTTACTATTCCCAATCGTAGTCCACATGGATCGTAAAGTATGAAAAAGTCCAAAAATGTAAAAAGAATGTGAAAAACTCATGTCGACCTTTTGACCTGTCAACCTAATGACCCTGCCTACTCAATGGATGTCGACCATTAGTGGTCGACCTAATGACCATAACCCGATAATTTGTCTAACCAGCTACAGACTTTAAACCAGAATCTGGCTAGACAGAAAGCTCCCTCTGGGTGCACACGTGGCTCTAAGCAGGCCACTTCTTCCTCTCCAACCACTATTGTGACTGGACGGTCCCATACGATAGCCCTCACCGCTTTGCGTCCCCAGTCACAGAATGGAGTTTTTAGGTCACACGGGACCTGGCCACATAGGGGATTCCCGCTTACCGTCAGTAGCCGCCTGTTACAGACTCCACCCACTGCGCAGTGGGCAGGTACAATGCTGCCACCACCAGACTCCTAACCTGCCGTGGCATCTGGAACCACGGTTTAGCTCTGTATGCGTTGACACGCTGTCTTACCACTAGTCTCCCCACTAGTCACTTGACTAGGCCTCTACCCGGTAGCTGGCTGGAGGCGGAGCTTGGAGATGCTGGGTACACCCTGGACAGCTGGAAAATTAAGCTATGTTTCGCCTAGCCCTGCAGGTCACAAGATGAAGCGGTCGTTTTGAGGCAGATGTTTATTTGCCCAAATAGTTATGAAAAGAACTCTGCAATACATCAGATGTTACAGCAGAGTGAAAATGGTATAATACACCTAGAGGCTCACAGGCCTCTTATTTTTATACAGTAAAACCACAATGCATCTCAGGGGATAGTCCCCCCCTGAGTCCTTTCCATCCAATCAGGATATCTTACAAAATATAAATAAATTACATTTTAAAAGGATAGAACTGCAAAAAAGCTATTTTCTTCTTCCTGTCACACACAGACAAAGTTTTGGAATTTAAACATAAATCTGCATCCTACATAATGCAGCCTAGGAAATGTTAGATCAAACTGTTAAACAAAACCCACTAGTTTGCATTCATAAAACAAAATCTGATTAACTTGCTCCTGTCTCATTCACATCTCTATGCAAACCTAGTTTTTGGGCTTACAACAGGAAAGGCTGAAAACACAAACAGTCTTCTTCCCAAACCTTAGTTTGTATTTCAAAGAAAATGTTTGGCCACCAAAAGGCCTGCTACTTGACACTTACTTGTACATAGCAAGTCTGGAGCTAGGACAATTAACATATGACTTGCTATGTACAAGTTGCTGAAGAACAATTGTCAAAGTCCTTTAGAATCAAAATAACTCATACTGTACTTTTCTCATAAGCGCCCTGTCCATGCAGTTCTGTAACTGCAGTTCATAATTCGCCAACAACGCACAGCGCAGCAATATAACATATTAAGACACATTATTAAACATACATTCAGTCATGTATAGTGCATGGTGTCTAGAGCCAATTGTTACTTTTTAAAATGGCACCTAGTGACCATTGTCCATTTTAAATGGTGCCTGGCAGCTGAGGGTTAACCCCTTCAGCGCCGCAACTGCCATTATCCATGTGGCTGGGGGGTGTCCGGTCACAACTATCCTTACTGATTTTTCATCTGAAGAAAAAGGGGAGCATACAGCCCAATCTGACACAGATTCTGGTGCTGCAGATAAGGCTCCTTTAACGGTTGATGTCCCTGCCCTGATAGATGCTATTAAGCATATTCTCCAACTCACTGAGGAGGAGTAGGAGGAGAAATCTACTACTAGTGCAAAGAAAACTGATGTTTAAAAGACAGAAGGTGGTTAACGCTGTATTACCCCATTCTGATCATTTATTGGACATCAGACGGGAACCCTGTAATACTCCAGGCAGAAAGTTTCCGGTCTCAAAAAGGGCGATCCGCAAACCTGGGCTTTTGGGCTAAAAGCCGACGATGTTGCCTTGCTATCTGTAGATGCCTTTTTTAAGTCCTTAGGCCTTTTGTATGATGACCCTGATAGAGAAGCTTCGGCTGAGAGCCACCTGCGCGCACTTAAGCATGGGAAAAATCCAGCAGAGGCGTATTGTACTGAAGAACGACTGTGGCTGGAATGACCCGGCCCTGCGTAGTCAGTTTCGCATCGGTTTGTCCGAAGTTATTAAAACAGTCTCCTTCAGTACCCCGCTCCAGAGACTATAGACAAACTTATGGAGCTTGCTATTAAAATTGATCGTCGTCTCCGAGAGCGGAGGGCTGAAAGAGGAGCTAGTTTCAGGCCTAGTCCATGTGTGTATACTTTCCCTGAGGACGTCGAGGAGCCCATGCAAATGGGTCTCTCCCGGCTGTCCCCAGAGGAAAGAACCAGAAGGCTAAACTCTGGTCTTTGTTTGTATTGTGGTGGCAAGGGACATATTGCACGTAATTGCCCAAATAAACAGGGAAACGCTCTGACCAAGTGAATTGTAAGGGGGTTCACTTGGGTCTGCAGTTAAATCTCCTCTAATGATTCCTTATTAGTTCCTGTAAAAATGTCCTTTGGTAGCCTCAGTTCGTTGGTGTCGGCCTTCGTCGACAGTGGAGCATTTCATGGATCTTGGTTGGGCTCAGGCTTTGGGCGTTCCACAGATACCTTTGGATAAACGTATCACCATGCACGGCTTGGATGGTGGTCCGCTTTCTAATGGGATAATCACTCACCGCACACCACCAGTACAACGGACAGTGGGGGCCCTACATTCAGAGAAAATCGAATTTTATCTTACCCATTGTCCGGCTGTCCCCGTAGTTCTGGGTCACCCCTGGCTTGCCTTTCATAATCCCACCATAGATTGGCGGTCTGGGGAGATTTCCCGATGGGGTCCTTTTTGTGTTAAAGGAATGTATTTCCCGTCCAGTCTGGGTTGCGGCAGTCACCCCAGAACTTATTCCTTTGGAATATCAGGACTTTGCCAACGTTTTCTCCAAGGGTAATGCGGATATGCTGCCTCCTCATCGGTCCTATGACTGCGCTATTGACTTAGTTCCTGTTGCCTCTTTACCTAAGCGGAGACTATATGCCCTGTCTGGGCCGGAAACTACGGCAATGAATGATTATGTACAGGAGAGCAGGGGAGCCTAAAACAAGGCTTCATTAGGCCTTTGAAATCTCCATTGAGTGCAGGGTTCTTTTTTGTTGAGAAAAAAGATGGGTCGCTCAGACCATGTATTGATTTTCGGGCTCTGAATAAAATCTCTGTTAAAAACACCTACCCTTTGCCACTGATTTCAGAACTTTTTGATCAGCTCTGGACTGCCGTTATCTTTTCCAAGATCGATCTCAGAGGGGCTTACAATCTCATCCGAACTAAATCTGGGGATGAGTGGAAGACTGCTTTCAGCACACAGTCGGGACATTATGAATACCTGGTGATGCCGTTTGGGCTGTCAAATGCTCCTGCTGTGTTTCAAGATCTCATTAACGACGTCCTTCGCGACTTTTTAGGAAAGTTCGTAGTCGATTATTTAGACAACATTTTGATTTACTCTGAGTCTCTTGAACAACATATTACCCATGTGCGACTGGTCCTTCAGAAGTTACGGGAAAATCATTTATACGCCAAACTGGAGAAATGTGATTTCCACATCACAGAAGTGTCCTTCCTGGGTTATTGTCAGGTTCGGTCTGGTTTGTGTCCCCGGAGGGGGCGCTAGTGGGTCAGTGGAGGTAGGATGGAAGAATGAAGTGAGGAGGCAGTACTGGGTTTCTGCGCATGTGCACAATGTAGATTTATTAATAACAGAAAAGTCCAGATAATAATAATGCAGCAGAAAGTAAACAAACGAATGCAATGGAAATGACAATGGTAACGGCAATGGTAATGGCAATGGAATAGTATGGTTTGAAACTGAAAGTCTATGGCAGAGTTTGTAATGCAGAAATGGAACCAGAGTAATTAAAACGTGGAGCCAGCAGAGGTGAAATGATGGTAGCAAACCTGGTAGAAATGCAGGAGACTGGATGGTAATGTTCACTGTGCTGTTGGAAGTGCACAATCAGCATGCAGGCTGAATCACAGGTGAGATGACGGAATGCACCTGGAGAGGGAGTCTCTACTGCTGTAGGCTGGAGCACACTGCAGATGTAGAAGGTGTGAAGCCAGAAAGGTATTGCTGGTGCTGGTACTTGTAGTTCCACAGAAGTAACAGGTACAGGAGAATATCCAGGAACACAGGGGATCTGGAGACTGGAACACAGGGAACCACTGGAGGCTGGAACACAGGGAACCACTGGAGGCTGGAACACAGGGAACCACTGGAGGCTGGAACACAGGGAACCACTGGAGGCTGGAACACAGGGAACCACTGGAGGCTGGAACACAGGGAACCACTGGAGACTGGAACACAGGGAACCACTGGAGACTTGACACACCAAATGTAGCAGGAGAGCTGGAGTGATTGCTGGAACTTGTAGTTCCACAGGAACACCGGAACTGCTGGAACCTGGAACGGCTGGGACCTGTTGTTCCACAGGTCTAACACACAAGGAAATCTCTGAAGACAGAGGATTGCAAACAGGAGCCACCTGTTCACGGGATGTGACGTGTTGTCCAAGGCAATGTGAGAGAGCCACAAACTGGAAGTTATACCTCCTGCCCAGCAGTGATTGGACACAAACTGCAGGCAGAGATACTAGCTGGATTAGGTGTCCAGATCAGCTGTGAGTTAGCTGAAGCATTCCAGGCTGCAGAGGACTGAAAACCAGAACTGGAACAGAACTGAACTGGTTAGGTGGAGCACGGTGAGCTGTGGGCTGCAGGAGACTGAAGACTGGAACAGAACTGAACTGCTGGGACCTGTAGTTCCACAGCAGTGATGTGATGGAAAATGCAGATTCCTGACAGTACCCCCCCTTTTATGGGTGGGCACCGAACACCCACGCTGGAACTTGGAGGAACCTTGAAAAAGAACTTAGGAAAACACAAAAGCAGAGGTCCTCAAAAGTCTTCCCAACTTTCATCTTCAGAAGACAGATTTTCCTCGTCAGAACAAGTAGACCATTCAGGGTCATTTGAGACAGAATTTACTTCCTGGGAAAAGGCATAGCTAGGAAGGATAGAACCTCCCATAATGTAACTTGAGTCTTCATCAACAAACTCACTTTCAGAGTCAGAGTCCAGGTCTAGTGTGGTCATGGGAGCCTTTTGTTTAGGAACAACAGAATCTGAGACAATCTGTGGACCAGTGAATTTGAAGCTATATGAGACACCAGGACTAGGGTTTACGGCAGCATAGCCAACACTTACGTCAACAGATGGTAGACTTTGAACTGGTTCTGGAGCTCTCCTATTCCTGTAATTCTTGAAATCTCTGATACGTTGATTCAACAGAACCTGTTCGTGTTTGGAAGGAGTTGAGTCGAAAAACTGAGAGCTGGGAGACTGATCAGAAGACTGAGCAGATGTTGAATCTGGGGAGTCAATACTTTCAGAAGTGTTGCTGTAGGATGGAGACACGGGAGTATATGCAACTTTCAAATCTGAAGTCTGAGAACCTTGTCTTGACTTTACAGCTTGGAAATCTTTAATAGCTTGGTCTAATGTATCCTGATCTTGCACAGACAGAGATGTTGGAGAGGATTTAGCAGTAGACAAACTGTTGACAAATTGGCCAGAATGCCCAGATGACTCTGAATGCATAAACTTTGGAGCAAACTCCTGTTTTACGGCTTCGCAGAAAGCGGGAAGATCACTCAGTAACGGATCTTTAGATTCAATGAGAGGATTCGCCCAGTCCAGTGCTCTACCTTTGAAGAACAGGAGGAAGTATCTGATTGCATTGGCTGGAGAAATAGTCACTGAAGGTTCAGACTCAGTAAAAGCGAGGTATTGGCTCGCCACTGCACGAAACTGAGCATAGTCACCATCAAAGTAGACTGGAGCTTTTGTATCTGGTGGACACTTGGAAGGCTGAATGTCAGTTGAAGTCTCGGAAGACCATGTCGGACACTTGAGAGTAGAGGACTGGAATAAGCATTCAGAAGCAGGAGTAGAATCAACTTGAAATGCTCGAGGGTGGAGAGAGGACGTCATCTCCTGGATTGACTGACGGGAATTCTGAGCTGAGGTTGACAGAACGCTAGAAGCTTCATCTTGGGGTGATATGCGTAGAGCCTCCATCTGGATTGAGGCAACTGCAATATCTGAAAGAACTGTAGACTCTGGACATAGCGACAGGAGTTGCTTACTTGAAACACTGGAGAGAACCACACCGGGTTCGGAGGAACAAGAACCGACGACAACTTTGGACAAACGGATGGAACAGGGATTTGTCCAGGACTACTTAAATTGACTTGAACTGTAAGAGGCTGATCTGGACAGACGGATGGGACCGGATTGGGTCCAGATAAGCTTGAACTGGCTGGAACCGCAGGAGTCTTCGGACTGACGGATAGAACCGGATTTGATACAAAGAGACTGGAATCGGCTGGAACCGAAGGAGTCCTCGGACTGACGGATAGGACCGGATTTGATCCGAGGATGCTGGAATCGGCTGGAACCGAAGGAGGTAGCTCAGCATTGGAAACAGAGCTACTCGGGCTGGCTGGAACCAGAGGAGGCTGATCCGGACAGACGGATGGGACCGGATTGGGTCCGGAAGAGCTTGAAGCGGTAGGAACCGGTGGAGTCCTCGGACTGACGGATAGGACCGGATTTGCTCCGAGGATTCTGGAATCGACTGGAACCGAAGGAGGTAGCCCATCATTGGAGCCACTTAGGTTGGCTGGAACCAGTGGAGACTTTGGACCGACGGCTGGAACCGGGCTAGGTCCATTGACACTTGATTCTGTATAGACAGAATCCGGATGTTCTAATGATCCCTTTTGGAGTGGTACTGAGCTGGTAGCACTCTCTGAAGTTGGCAAACAAAAGTTCATGTCTGTATCTGTGACTTTAAGAATTCCTCCTGGGATCTTGGCCCTGGATTCCTCACTTGAGGCTGAAACTCTAAAGACCCCTCCTGGGGTTAATAGATCAGACACACTTCTTTGAGTTGCATGCCCGGATGCCACTTCTGGAACCTGAACATCAGATACCCCTACTGGGGTCACAACATCAGATACCCCTACTGGGGTCACAACATCAGATGCCCCACCTGGGGCTGTAGTCACAGACGCCCCTTCTCGGGCTGTAGGCACGGACGCCCCTTCTCGGGCTGTGGGCACGGACGCCCCTTCTCGGGCTGTGGGCACGGACGCCCCTTCTCGGGCTGTGGGCACGGACGCCCCTTCTCGGGCTGTGGGCACGGACGCCCCTTCTCGGGCTGTGGGCACGGACGCCCCTTCTCGGGCTGTGGGCACAGAAACTACTTTAGTTATGGGTAACATAGATAGTCTCTGTTGATTTCTGAACTTGGGATTGGGTCTATTTGTCACAGGACCCCAATCGTAGACTTTTTGGACACTCCTGTCCGGGGTAAAGGAACTTGAAACTGTAGAGGATACGTTGGAAGGTTTGCAGGTGAAAACACTGTGATGCTGGGACCTGTCATCAACTTTTGAGTTGCGGAAGGAACAGTCCTTAATAAGATGACTAGAACTTCCACAGTAAAAGCAGAGGTGAAGCTGCTTGCGATGCCGGCGTTCAGCTTCCGTGAGTTTGGAGCGCGGGTAGCTCTGGAATCTGCCCTCTCTTTGCACAAGAGGAGAGACTTTAGTTTGAAAAAAAGTTGACACGGAGGTCGCACTAGTCTCAATACTTTGAGCAGTACTCTTCACTGCCTTTAAAGCACCACTCAGGATTTCTGGCATTATCGGAATGATTTTTGTTAGGAGACTTTGAAGTTGTTCCAATAGATGATAAAGAGTGCTTAGTGGTTCAGAGTTCACAGCAGACAACAAAGGAGTCTTGAAGCTTTCAAAGGAGGAAGTCGCTCTCTCAGGAGAATTCGCTGTGAAGGGACTGCCATAGGACTGACTTGAGCAACAGCCATCCACAGGAACGGATTGTGCAGGGAAAGTTGAAATGACTGGAGCAGGCTTGACTTGAACAGGAACTGGAGAAACAGAACTTGGAAGGGATTGTTGCAAAGTATCCAAACGGATAGACATTCCCTGTAGGAACTGGAACATCTGCTGCTGCGCAGCCTCTTGACCATCCAAACGGGAGACCAGATTTTGTAAGGCCCCTGACCCCACATTCTGACCACCATCCGAGTCCATTGGCCTTGGACAAACTGTCAGGTTCGGTCTGGTTTGTGTCCCCGGAGGGGGCGCTAGTGGGTCAGTGGAGGTAGGATGGAAGAATGAAGTGAGGAGGCAGTACTGGGTTTCTGCGCATGTGCACAATGTAGATTTATTAATAACAGAAAAGTCCAGATAATAATAATGCAGCAGAAAGTAAACAAACGAATGCAATGGAAATGACAATGGTAACGGCAATGGTAATGGCAATGGAATAGTATGGTTTGAAACTGAAAGTCTATGGCAGAGTTTGTAATGCAGAAATGGAACCAGAGTAATTAAAACGTGGAGCCAGCAGAGGTGAAATGATGGTAGCAAACCTGGTAGAAATGCAGGAGACTGGATGGTAATGTTCACTGTGCTGTTGGAAGTGCACAATCAGCATGCAGGCTGAATCACAGGTGAGATGACGGAATGCACCTGGAGAGGGAGTCTCTACTGCTGTAGGCTGGAGCACACTGCAGATGTAGAAGGTGTGAAGCCAGAAAGGTATTGCTGGTGCTGGTACTTGTAGTTCCACAGAAGTAACAGGTACAGGAGAATATCCAGGAACACAGGGGATCTGGAGACTGGAACACAGGGAACCACTGGAGGCTGGAACACAGGGAACCACTGGAGGCTGGAACACAGGGAACCACTGGAGGCTGGAACACAGGGAACCACTGGAGGCTGGAACACAGGGAACCACTGGAGACTGGAACACAGGGAACCACTGGAGACTGGAACACAGGGAACCACTGGAGACTGGAACACAGGGAACCACTGGAGACTTGACACACCAAATGTAGCAGGAGAGCTGGAGTGATTGCTGGAACTTGTAGTTCCACAGGAACACCGGAACTGCTGGAACCTGGAACGGCTGGGACCTGTTGTTCCACAGGTCTAACACACAAGGAAATCTCTGAAGACAGAGGATTGCAAACAGGAGCCACCTGTTCACGGGATGTGACGTGTTGTCCAAGGCAATGTGAGAGAGCCACAAACTGGAAGTTATACCTCCTGCCCAGCAGTGATTGGACACAAACTGCAGGCAGAGATACTAGCTGGATTAGGTGTCCAGATCAGCTGTGAGTTAGCTGAAGCATTCCAGGCTGCAGAGGACTGAAAACCAGAACTGGAACAGAACTGAACTGGTTAGGTGGAGCACGGTGAGCTGTGGGCTGCAGGAGACTGAAGACTGGAACAGAACTGAACTGCTGGGACCTGTAGTTCCACAGCAGTGATGTGATGGAAAATGCAGATTCCTGACAGTTATATTATTTCTCCTAAGGGGTTTTTCATGGAACCAAAGAAACTTCAGGCCATCCCAAATTGGGCACAATCCACGTACTTAAAAGCAATTCAGCACTTTTTAGGGTTTGCAAATTACTATAGGCGTTTTATTCATACCTTCTCAGATTTGGTTGCTCCTATTGTGGCATTGACTAAAAAAGGAGCGGATCCTTCCAATTGGTCGCCTGAAGCCAAGTCTGCTTTTCTGGCCTTAAAGCAGGCCTTTGTCTCAGCTCCAGTACTCAGACGCCCTAACCCGGATCTTCCCTTTATAGTCGAGGTAGATGCCTCAGAGGTTGGAGTGGGGGCTATCCTTTCTCAGGAAGACCCGGAGTCTCAGGAATTACACCCATGTGCCTTCATGTCTAGAAAATTCTCCTCCGCAGAATCCAACTATGATGTTGGTAATCGAGAATTGTTGGCAGTTAAATGGGCTTCTGAGGAGTGGAGGCACTGGCTGGAAGGAGCAAGGCATACCATTACGGTGTTTACTGACCACAAGAACCTGTAGTATATCGAGTCAGCTAAACGGCTTAATGCTCGGCAGGCACGTTGGGCGCTGTTTTTTACTCATTTCAGGTTTATTATCACCTTCAGGTCCGGTTCCAATAATACAAAAGCCGATGTCCTGTCACGTTGTTTTCTTCTGGTTCACAATAACCACCCGGCTACTACCCCCATAGTGCCATCGTCTGTCATCCGGGCTGGCCTCACACAGGATTTATTTACACAGCTAGTTCTGCTTCAGCAGCAGGCTCCCAAAGTCATTCCTGCTGATCGTCTCTTCGTCCCTGAATTTCTGAGAAGCACTGTTCTAGCTGAGTTTCATGATAATAAGGTTTCTGGTCATCCAGGTATCACTAAGACCTTGGAGTTAATCTCTCGCTCAGTGTGGTGGCCAAATCTTTCTAAAGATGTAAGCGAATTTGTCCGTTCCGGTCAGGTCTGTGCTCAGTACAAGGTATCTCGATCGTTGCCGGTCGGGCAACTCATACCTTTAGCCGTTCCTCTCAGGCCATGGTCACATATCCATGGATTTCATGGTGGACCTTCCTCTTTCAGCTGGATTTCGAGTTATTTGGGTGGTAGTAGACCGTTTTAGTAAGATGGCCCACTTCATTGCTCTCCCCAGATTACCCTCTGCTCAAGGGTTGGCAGTTTTATTTCTCCGCCATGTGTTCAGGCTCCATGGTGTCAAAGTCAGAAAAATATCATGCTACACGTTGCCATATATTCACCTCATGCGCTTGCCCGCTGCACATGCACTTTCTCTGGCGTGCACATATTTGCAGTTGCGTGACGGCGCCTCTACGGGCGTGCGCTCGAGCACATGGTATGTGCATTTACGGTAGAGTTTGTGTGCGTCTAGCGGGCGACTCAATCACTGCTTAATAACTCCATATAGCAGGTATTATTGGTAATGTTCCCCTTAGTGATAACTGTAAGTTTGTTTAAAGTGAATTGGTCCCTGGACAAGGGAATATTTGCTACTACCACCAAGATCTGCACCCGCGGCGGCTGATTAAGGTTGAACAGTGGTGTTTGGTACCTAACCGAAGAGTATTTTAATAGCAATAATCCGGTGTTGGTTAGGTAAAGATTAATCGCTCCTGCATATAGTTATGTCCATTAGTAGTTTCTGGACATTTTCTATATTTGCAGTTCATTGTCCATGTGTTGGAAATCCTGAGTTTCCCTCCCACCTGAGCAATTTGATATAGTCACAGCCCACCTGTTCAAACTAACCTATGACCTTTTGTTATGATGCGAGGAGACATTCCTGTGTCCAATGAACAATGAGATTATAGGTCCCTTTGTAGTATACTGTATGCAGTGTATCTAAGTTCAGCCAGCCTGGACAGCTCACTCTCTCACTCCACAAACGGTTTTCATATTGACTAACTTGGAGCTGGTACCAGGAATAGCGCAGCGATCATTCCCAGTGTGCGTGAGTAATTCTCTGTAATCAACTCGCTCTTTGTTTGTATTGCCCATATTCTCTCTCTCTGTTATAGTATAAGATTGTGACGTTATTGTATATTTCTGTCTAGATATTCTGTTAGAATTATATGTTAGCATGTAGAGTATAAGCTGTAACTGTGTACCCCTTTTGATATATCTAAAAGCTCGTTAGTAAAGGTGTTGGAACCTCAGCAGGGTGTCCGTGTCTCTCTAGCTAGTACAAAGGGTTGCCGAGTTTCTCAATTGCTCAAACAGCTTGCATACTCACAAAGGTTCAGTGCTAAATGCATTATAGTACCACGGTATTAAGGTTTACAGTGTAAGCATATTCTGTGTTTAAAGTTTATAAAGGTTACTATATGTGTGTATGCTCGCTGTGGGTATTCCGTACACCCAGCACAGCGTGTGTACTTAATTTGCGTACTACGTGCGAGGTCTTCATACGCAAATAGCGTACGGAGTGCGTAGCATGTGCACATGGATTAGCAGCCATTACGGCTACACGGTATTAATATATAGCTAATGTTAAAAGGTAGATACTTGACTCTATCAATGGTTTACCCAGGGATATTGTCTCTGATTGGGGACCGCAATTCATCGCCCGTTTCTGGAAACGTTTTTGTGCCTCATTAAATATGAAACTCTCTTTAACATCTGTGTACCATCCACAGTCTAACGGACAAACTGAACGAGTTAATCAGTCGTTGAAACAGTATTTACGGCTAGATTCGGCCAAACTTCAGAATGATTGGTCTGAATTTCTTCCTTTGGCCGAGTTTGCCTATAATAACTCTTGTCATTCTTCCACCAAGGAGTCCCCATTCTTTTCGGTCTTGGGCTTTCATCCTAGAGCCAATTCTTTTTACCCTAATTTTCCAGTCTCCTCGTTGACCTTAACTTCCCGTCTCAGAATAATTTGGAAAAAGGTGCACATTGCCCTTAAGAAGGCTGCCTTCCGAGAAAAAAAACTTTTCTGATAGGTTCCGGCACCCATGCACTTTTAAGGTGGGAGATAAGGTGTGGTTGTCAACCCGCAACATCAAGCTCCGACAACCCTCGGCTAGATTGGGACCCAAATTTATTGGACCGTTCCTTATCATTAAGAAGGTCAACCCAGTTGCTTTTCTGTTACGCTTGCCAAAATCACTCAAAATTGGCAATACTTTCACTGTTCCCTTCTGAAGCAGTATTTTTCTTTATGGAAACGGGGCCTGGACTGCACACCCTGGCTCATTATAATGGGATGTGCGCTACCTTGCTGGGACTAAGTACTGTAATACTACAACATAGGAACAAAGGGTGCAGGTGCACCATACACCATTAAAATTATTATAAACCATAATATAATATTTGAGGTTCTTGGCATATATTGGCCAGTATATGAGCCTGCCCACCTGCTTCACGGTGACCTCATCGGACAGGTCCCTAACACTATAGGGGTTCACCTCTGGGACGCAGAGCACCCCCAGACCACCCCAGGGCATCACACAGAAAAAAGGATAGGAGTGAAAGATCAGTGTTAAGCAAATGAAAGAGGCTGCTGAATGTAAAAGAAAAGAAGAGGACAGCAGTAAAGTATCAGAATGTGAAGTTTAGCTGAGCAGTGTTAGAAGTGTAAAAAATAAGAATTTACTTACCGATAATTCTATTTCTCGTAGTCCGTAGTGGATGCTGGGAACTCCGTAAGGACCATGGGGGAATAGCGGCTCCGCAGGAGACTGGGCACAAAAGTAAAGCTTTAGGACTACCTGGTGTGCACTGGCTCCTCCCCTCCTCCAAGCCTCAGTTAGGATACTGTGCCCGGACGAGCGTACACAATAAGGAAGGATTTATGAATCCCGGGTAAGACTCATACCAGCCA
Organism: Pseudophryne corroboree; assembly: GCF_028390025.1. Taxonomy (NCBI): domain Eukaryota; kingdom Metazoa; phylum Chordata; class Amphibia; order Anura; family Myobatrachidae; genus Pseudophryne; species Pseudophryne corroboree. The sequence goes on along the minus strand of NW_026967508.1, from coordinate 5,416,847 downwards.
CACCAATCACACCGTACAACCTGTGATCTGAACCCAGTTAACAGCATGATAACAGAGGAGCCTCTGGATAGATGGCTCACAACAACAATAACCCGATTTAGTTAACAATAACTATGTACAAGTATTGCAGACAATCCGCACTTGGGATGGGCGCCCAGCATCCACTACTGACTACGAGAAATAGAATTAATCGGTAAGTAAATTCTTATTTTCTCTGACGTCCTAGTGGATGCTGGGAACTCCGTAAGGACCATGGGGATTATACCAAAGCTCCCAAACGGACGGGAGAGTGCGGATGACTCTGCAGCACCGAATGAGAGAACTCCAGGTCCTCCTCAGCCAGGGTATCAAATTTGTAGAATTTAGCAAACTTGTTTGCCCCTGACCAAGTAGCTGCTCGGCAAAGTTGTAAAGCCGAGACCCCTCGGGCAGCCGCCCAAGATGAGCCCACCTTCCTTGTGGAATGGGCTTTTACAGATTTTGGCTGTGGCAGGCCTGCCACAGAATGTGCAAGCTGAATTGTATTACAAATCCAACGAGCAATAGTCTGCTTAGAAGCAGGAGCACCCAGTTTGTTGGGTGCATACAGGATAAACAGCGAGTCAGATTTTCTGACTCCAGCCGTCCTGGAAACATATTTTCAGGGCCCTGACTATGTCCAACAACTTGGAGCCCTCCAAGTCCCTAGTAGCCGCAGGTACCACAATAGGTTGGTTCAGATGAAACGCTGAAACCACCTTAGGGAGAAAATGAGGACGAGTCCTCAATTCCGCCCTGTCTGAATGGAAGATCAGATAAGGGCTTTTACAGGATAAAGCCGCCAATTCTGACACGCGCCTGGCCGAGGCCAGGGCCAACAGCATGACCACTTTCCATGTGAGATATTTTAACTCCACAGATTCAAGTGGTTCAAACCATTGTGACTTTAGGAACCCTCAAAACTACATTGAGATCCCAAGGTGCCACTGGAGGCACAAAAGGAGGCTGTATATGCAGTACCCCTTTTACAAACGTCTGAACTTCAGGAACTGAAGCTAGTTCTTTCTGGAAGAAAATTGACAGGGCCGAAATTTGAACCTTAATGGACCCCAATTTTAGGCCCAGACACACTCCTGTTTGCAGGAAATGCAGGAAACGACCTAGTTGAAATTCCTCCATCGGGGCCTTACTGGCCTCGCACCACGCAACATATTTTCGCCAAATGCGGTGATAATGCTTTGCGGTTACATCCTTCCTGGCTTTGATCAGGGTAGGGATGACCTCATCCAGAATGCCTTTTTCCTTCAGGATCCGGCATTCAACCGCCCTGCCGTCAAACGCAGCCGCGGTAAGTCTTGGAATAGACAGGGTCCTTGATGGAGCAGGTCCCTTCTTAGAGGTAGAGGCCACGGGTCCTCCGTGAGCATCTCTTGAAGCTCCGGGTACCAAGTCCTTCTTGGCCAATCCGGAACCACGAGTATAGTTCTTACTCCCCTCCGTCTTATAATTCGCAGTACTTTTGGTAAGAGAGGAAGAGGAGGGAACACATACACTGACTGGTACACCCACGGTGTTACCAGAGCGTCCACAACTATTGCCTGAGGGTCCCTTGACCTGGCGCAATACCTGTCCAATTTTTTTGTTTAGGCGGGACGCCATCATGTCCACCTTTGGTTTTTCCCAACGGTTTACAATCATGTGGAAGACTTCTGCTGAGGAAGTCTGTTTCCCAGTTGTCCACTCCCGGAATGAACACTGCTGACATTGCTATCACATGATTTTCCGCCCAGCGAAAAATCCTTGCAGCTTCTGCCATTGCCCTCCTGCTTCTTGTGCCGCCCTGTCTGTCTACGTGGGCGACTGCCGTGATGTTGTCCGACTGGATCAGCACCGGCTGACCTTGAAGCAGAGGTCTTGCTTGGCTTAGGGCATTGTAAATGGCCCTTAACTCCAAGATATTTATGTGAAGTGATGTCTCCAGGCTTGACCACAAGCCCTGGAAATTTCTTCCCTGTGTGACTGCTCCCCAGCCTCTCAGGCTGGCATCCGTGGTCACCAGGACCCAGTCCTGAATGCCGAATCTGCGCCCTCTAGAAGATGAGCACTCTGCAACCACCACAGGAAAGACACCCTTGTCTTTTGGTGGCAGGGTTATCCGCTGATGCATCTGAAGATGCGATCCGGACCATTTTTCCAGCAGGTCCCACTGGAAAGGAATCTGCTGAATGGAATTGCTTCGTAGGAAGCCACCATTTTTCCCAGGACCCTTGTGCACTGATGCACTGACACTTGGCCTGGTTTTAGGAGGTTTCTGACTAGTTCGGATAACTCCTTGGCTTTCTCCTCCTGGAGAAACACCTTTTTCTGGACTGTGTCCAGGATCATCCTTAGGAATAGAAGACGTGTCGTCGGGATCAGCTGCGATTTTGGAATATTAAGAATCCAACCGTGCTGCCGCAACACTACTTGAGATAGTGCTACCCCGACAACCAACTGTTCCCTGGATCTTGCCCTTATCCGGAGATCGTCCAAGTAAGGGATAACTAAAACTCCCTTCCTTCGAAGGAGTATCATCATTTCGGCCATTACTTTTATAAAGACCCGGGGTGCCGTGGACAAACCAAACGGCAGCGTCTGAAACTGATAGTGACAGTTCTGTACCACAAACCTGAGGTACCCTTGATGAGAAGGGTAAATTGGGACATGGAGATACGCATCCTTGATGTCCAGAGACACCATATAATCCCCTTCTTCCAGGTTTGCAATCACCGCTCTGAGTGACGCCATCTTGAATTTGAACCTTTGTATGTAAGTGTTCAAGGATTTCAGATTTAAAATAGGTCTCACCGAGCCGTCCGGCTTCGGTACCACAAATAGCGTGGAATAATACCCCTTTTCCTGTTGTAGGAGGGGTACCTTGATTATCACCTGCTGGGAATACAGCTTGTGAAATGGCTTCCCATCCCGCCTCCCTGTCGGAGGGAGAAGTCGGTAAAGCAGACTTTTAGGAAACTGCGAAGGGGAGACGTCTCGAATTCCAATTTGTACCCGAGATACCACCTGAAGGATCTAGGGGTCCACCTGTGAGTGAGCCCACCGCACGCTGAAACTTTTGAGACGGGCCCCCACCGTGCCTGAGTCCGCTTGTAAAGCCCCAGCGTCATGCTGAGGACTTGGCCGAAAACGGGAGAGGGCTTCTGTTCCTGGGAACTGGCTGTTTGCTGCAGCCTTTTTCCTCTAACCTCTGCCACGGGGCAGAAATGAGGAGCCTTTTGCTCGCTTGCCCTTAAGGGGCCGAAAGGACTGCGCCTGATAATACGGCGTCTTTTTATGTTGAGAGGCTACCTGGGGTAAAAATGTGGATTTCCCAGCCGTTGCCACCAGGTCTGTTAGACCTACCCCAAATAACTCCTCCCTTTTATAAGGCGATACTTCCATATGCCTTTTGGAATCAGCAGCACCTGACCACTGTCTTGTCCATAACCCTCTTCTGGCGGATATGGACAGCGCACTTGCTCTTGATGCCAGTCGGCAAATATCCCTCTGTGCATCACGCATATATAGAAATGCATCTTTTAAATGCTCTATAGTCAGTAATATACTGTCCCTATCTAGGGTATCAATATGGTCAGTCAGGGAATCCAACCAAGCCACCCCAGCACTGCACATCCAGGCTGAGGGTTCCTTAAGGGCGGCCGTATCCAGGGACGGTAGTGCCACCTGTTTAGACAAGCGTATGAGCGCTTTATTCACCCTAGGGGGTGTTTCCCAACGTGCCCTATCCTCTGGCGGGAAGGGGTATGATGCTAATAACTTTTTAGGAATTAACAGTTTTTAATTGGGGGAAACCCACGCATCATCACACACTTCCTCAGATGCAGGAAAAAACTACAGGCAGTTTTTTCTCACCCAACAGAATACCTTTAGTGGTACTGGTATTATCAGAAATGTGTAAAAACATTTTCCATAGCCTCAATCATGTAACGTGTGGCCCTACTGGAAGTCACATTCATCTCTTAATCGTCGACACTGGAGTCAGTATCCGTGTCGGCGTCTGTATCTGCCATCTGCGGTAACGGGCGTTTTAGAGCCCCTGATGGCTTTTGAGACACCTCGACAGGCACAGGCTGAGTCGCCGGCTGTCTCATGTCATCAATCTTTTGTAAAGAGCTGACACTGTCACATAATTCCTTCCATAAGCTCATCCACTCAGGTGTCGACTCCCTAGGGGGTGACATCTCTGTTACAGGCAATTACTCTGCCTCCACATCATTTTCCTCCTCATACATGTCGACAGAACGTACCGACACACAGCACACACACTGGGAATGCTCTGATAGAGGACAGGACCCCACTAGCCCTTTGGGGAGACAGAGGGAGAGTATGCCAGCACACACCAGAGCGCTATATATTATATATATATATATATATATATATACATATATATATACATACATACATACATACATACATACACACAGGGATAGCCTTATATGTGTTTTTCCCCTTATAGCTGCTGTATTGTTAATACTGCGCCTAATTAGTGCCCCCCTCTCTTTTTTAACCCCTTTCTGTAGTGTAGTAACTGCAGGGGAGAGCCAGGGAGCTTCCCTCCAACGGAGCTGTGAGAGAAAATGGCGCCAGTGTGCTGAGGAGATAGTAGCGCCCCCTTCTCGGTGGCCTTTTCTCCCGTTTTTCTGTGGAATCTGGCAGGGGTTAAAATTCATCCATATAGCCCTGGGGGCTATATGTGATGTATTTTCGCCAGCCAAGGTGTTTTTATTGCTGCTCAGGGCGCCCCCCCCTAGCGCCCTGCACCCTCAGTGACCGAAGTGTGAAGTGTGCTGAGGAGCAATGGCGCACAGCTGCAGTGCTGTGCACTACCTTGGTGAAGACAGGATGTCTTCTGCCGCCGATTTTCCGGACCTTTCTTGCTTCTGGCTTTGTAAGGGGGCCGGCAGTGCGGCTCTGGGACCGGACTCCGAGGCTGGGCCTGTGTTCGGTCCCTCTGGAGCTAATGGTGTCCAGTAGCCTAAGAAGCCCAATCCACTCTGCAAGCAGGTGAGTTCGCTTCTTCTCCCCTTAGTCCCTCGATGCAGTGAGCCTGTTGCCAGCAGGTCTCACTGAAAATAAAAAACCTAAAACTAAACTTTTTCTAAGAAGCTCAGGAGAGCCCCTAGTGTGCACCCTTCTCGGCCGGGCACAAAAATCTAACTGAGGCTTGGAGGAGGGTCATAGGGGGAGGAGCCAGTGCACACCAGGTAGTCCTAAAGCTTTACTTTTGTGCCCAGTCTCCTGCGGAGCCGCTATTCCCCCATGGTCCTTACGGAGTTCCCAGCACCCACTAGGACGTCAGAGAAAATATGTGAAAAATGCTACACGAATATAAAAACACAATGTCATAGAAGTGCTAAAAGTAAATGTACGGTGGTGATGCCCCAAGGTGGCCCAGCCAGAGCAATATAGGGAGCCCCACGCCCCAAAAGCTCACCCCCAAACTGACTTTGTATATAATTAAAAGGATCATACCTGTGTCTTTTGTGCAGTCAGAATGTGCTGGTTCCCTGTTTAAAATCATGAGAGGCAGTGGGTGGGGTGCTAATCCAGAGATGAGGGCTGTCCAATCCCTCAGGTGTGTAGACACACACATAATATAGACTATATGGAAACGGGGCCTGGACTGCACACCCTGGCTCATTATAATGGGATGTGCTACCTTGCTGGGACTAAGTACTGTAATACTACAACATAGGAACAAAGGGTGCAGGTGCACCATACACCATTAAAATTGTCCTCTTTTCTTTTACATTCAGCAGCCTCTTTCATTTGCTTAACACTGATCTTTCACTCCTATCCTTTTTTCTGTGTGATGCCCTGGGGTGGTCTGGGAGTGCTCTGCGTCCCGGAGGTGAACCCCTATAGTGTTAGGGACCTGTCTGATGAGGTCACCGTGAAGCAGGAGGGCAGGCTCATATACTGGCCAATATATGCCAAGAACCTCAAATATTATATTATGGTTGTAATAATGTTAATGGTGTATGGTGCACCTGCACCCTTTGTTCCTATGTTACAGTATTTTTCTTCCAGGAGATTCCCTCGGAAGACTTCCCAGGGTAGACCTCCGGTGGATGTTCAGGGGCAACAAGAGTTCTTGGGGGAGAAGGTTTTAGATTCCAAAGTTACTCGGGGCCGGCTTTATTTTTTGGTTCACTGGAAAAAGGCTATGGCCCGGAAGAAAGGTCTTGGGTCCTGGATAAGGATCTACATGCCCCTAAAGTTAAGAGATTATTCTTTCAGGAATTTCCTCAGAAACCCGGCTTTAGGGTTTCTTTAACCCCTCCTCAAGGGCGGGGGGGGGGGGGGGGTACTGTTAGGTGCCGCGGTCCACAGCGCCGCTCGGTCTGCTTCCGAGCGACGCTCACGGCCGCCGCACCGCCCTCCCTGCCCGGCGCCTAGCAACGCCAGGACGCAGTGCGCGCTGAGCCGCCGGGTCCCTGGCTACGCTGGGACGCCGTGCGCGCTTAGCCGCCGGACCCTTAGCAACGGGGAAGCCACTGACGAACCGCGTTTCCCGTTGCTTCCTATCAATCAGTACACCTGTTAGCTCTGGTCGTGCAGCAGGGCAGCTGCACGACATTACTAATTAAGCTTCGCTGCAGCTATTGGAGGGCTCCCTGTTATATTCTCCCTCACTACCTGGCACAAACGCCGGTGATAACTTCCTGTATGCTGTTCCTGCCTTGTAACGTCTGTTCCTGGTCAGCTGTATCTGGTCGATCCTGCTCCCTGTGCTCCTGTATCCTGGAGTTCTGAAGCTGGTCCTGGGAATCCATCCTGTTCAAGTGAACCTGTTGCAGTCATCTGGGGGTTCTCGTTTGTTGGGGTTCTCTCCCGGTTTCGTGAGTAGCGGCCTCTGCCGCGTGCTGCGGCCTAGGCCGATTCGTCCTTGTGTTACTTTTTGTATTTGAGGTTTTTACGGAGGTTTCCGCTTTTCACTGTCCTCACCGGAACTCGGCGGTGCCATGTGGGGGAGTGGAAAGTGGTATCTTTTGTTGTTCTTTTCCTTTGGCGGCGTGCCGCACATATATTTAGTTTTAGGGTAGTTAGTAGCCCCTAGCTTCGGTTTGCTTTAGTTAGAGGTCCCCTTGTTATTATCCTGTCTCGGTTCACGCTTTGTCTCACTCTAAGACCTGGGGGCATTGGAGTTGGGCAGACCTAATCCGCCCTTCAAACGCGGCTGCCGTGGGCCCAAGAAACCATAGTCACTCAGGCGTGAACTGACCACACGGGTAAAACAACGGAGGTAGGGTGCTAGGGGCTATGTCCGTTCCATCCCTATTTCAGTGTCACGTCCTGGTGCTCTGGACTCACTTCGCAACATCTTTCTAGTTCTGAGCATCAGGAACGTAACAACTACAGCTGCCTCATGGGCAGTAAAGGCAATTGAGGCTTGCTCTTGATTATGACAGAGGAAGCCAGACAATACCTGTCTCATATTAAAACAGCTTCTTACTCTAGATTCAGGAAGCTTCGTCTGAGGCTGGTGTGTTGGCCACCAAGGCATCTGCTATGTCTGTTCTGTCACATCGTATTTTGTGGTTGAAATCATGGAAGGTGGACCTAGATTATAAGAAAACCTTAGAAATCCTCCACTTTTCTGGGGATCTTCTGTTTGGGGGAGAATTGAATAAGACTGTGTCTGATTTGGCGGCTGCCAAGACAGCATTTCTACCGCCCTCAAATCCTTCAAAGAAGGTCAAGGGTACCACATTTCGCACCTTTTGACCTCAGGGTAAAGCGAAAGGACAGTCTTTCCCTAGACCCTAAAGCCTGCAAGCCCAAGACCAAGCAGCCCTGGGCAACTCATCAGCCTTCCAGTAAGCCTGACAATCCTGCAGCATGATGGGGCAGAGGCCGACTTCTGAACATTGCCATATGACCACTTTTTTATTAGGAACGATTTGTCAACTTTGCGAGCATAAAGGTGAAAATCAAAGATACCTTTAGATGAACTCATCTCACTGAGTTTAGGTGAATTGGATACATCCAAGAGCAGAACCTTGAAGAGATGAATGTTATTCTTGTGTGTCTGATCAAGTCTCCCGTTCTCTTTACTTGGATACAGGACACCTCAGATTGAAGAATATAAAGAAATTCTTCATGGAGTTCACACCAACAGCGCTGGTGGACCACTCTCTCCTTTATGGTTTACAAGTTTGAGATTTGGCACACTCATGAGTTGGTACTTAGCAGTTTGTGTGGCGCAGTTTACACCTATTTTTATATTTGATAAGTTTGTGAGGTTATCCAAGTTTAGAATGGAAACCTTGCACACAATAGTTCTGTCTATGGGGGTAATTCTGAGTTGATCGCAGCAGGATTTTTGTTAGCAGTTGGGCAAAACCATGTGCACTGCAGGGGAGGCAGATATAACATGTGCAGAGAGAGACAGATTTGGGTGTGGTGAGTTCAATCTGCAATCTAAATTGCAGTGTAAAAATAATGCAGCCAGTATTTACCCTGCACAGAAACAAAATAACTCACCCAAATCTAACTCTCTCTGCAAATGTGATATCTGCCTCCCCTGCAGTGCACATGGTTTTGCCCAACTGCTAAAAAATTTCCTGCTGCGATCAATTTGGAATTACCCCCTATGTATCCTGGAGACTTCATGGTATCCCTGGATATACAGGATGCACATCTACATATTCCTATTGCCAAGTCACATCAGCAGTTCCTGCGGTTTGCCATCAACAGCCTTCATTACCCATTCCAGGCTCTGCCATTTGGACAGACTACAGCTCCTCGTGTCTTTACCAAGATTATGGCTGTTACGACGGCCTACCTTCGTCAGCAGGGAACACGAATTCTGCCGTATCTGGATGAAGTCACAGAAAGTTCTCCTCGGTCAACTCCAACTGACGTCAAGCTTCCTTCAGACACACGATTGGCTGATAAACTGAAAGAAGTCCTCTCCGGTCCCATCACAGAGCCCTGATGCAGTATCAAATCCGAAGAGATTTCCTATTGCATATTTAGTGACACAGCTATATTGTGCCATTTTGTTTTACAATTGAAATTACTGGAGTTGCCCAAGGGCTCCAAAACGCCTTGGATATGATTTTCTTACTTTCCAGCTGGTCTAACTCCAGCTCCACCTTCTGTCTGATAATGTACGGTATTGGCCGCGCTTTATGGAACCTGGGAACAGCTCCATCTTTGAGCACTAGCTTCCCTTTTATGTGTTGCAAAGTCCCAGTGCCTGGATGAAAAAGAGCTGTAGCTTGGTTAAGGTCTGTTTTCAGGGACAAAGGCAGGGTGTGTGTGATGCTCAGGCGTTTGATGACAAACCAGTCTAGTTTCATTTTTCGTAGCCATTTCCGACCCCACAATGCTGGGCCACCATTTTGAACGATCTATAAGTCAAGAGTCTCCTGCTGGCCATTATGCTGCACAAATACAGGCAACACACCGCATGGAATATTTTTCTCTCCAGTATATGTTTTAAGCAGTTTTGTTTAATTTAACATTTTTAAAATGGCGTTTGTACTCTTGCTGTGACATTACAGAGACTGCTGACCCTGTGCCCACTTCCATTTCAACTGGGTGACCACTGATTTGTAGAGTGACCCAAATTGCTTGTTTGTCACCCCCTTTCACTGCAATAACTTCCAGACTGCCCAGATCATTGCCGCTGTCTGAGTCTTTCAAAACATATGTATTCCTTAATCTACTGTGATTCTTTCTCCCGCCAGTGGCCTCCGCCCGATATGTCGGCGACCAGCAAACACGTTTAATGTGCCCCTTTTTGTTACATTTCCTACACAGTTCATGTTCGAACCTACAGTCCCTGGATGAAAGTGTATCTGCGCCACAGCGGTAGCATACTTCTAATGGGGGACCAGGTGCATGCAAGGGCGTTGTGTTTGTTGTTGTGGTCACCATTTTGTGAACTTGTGATGCAGACTTGCCAGCCATTTGGCGCTCCACCACATCTTTAGCTGCAGTTTCCATTGATAATGCCACTTGTAATGCGCGTGTAAACGGGAGCTCTGTCTCTGTTACTAAACGTTTTTGCACACTCTAGCTTAAAATCCCACACACCAGACGGTCTCTCAGGGCATCATTCAGGCCATCTCCAAACTAACAGTGCTCCGACACTCTTTTTAATTCTGGCACATATGCAGCCACTGATTCCCCCTCTCCTTGGTTCCGTTTATGAAATCTGAACCATTCTGCTATCAGGAGAGGCTTAGGGGACAAGTGTTCTTGTGAAATCCTAACAATATCTGCATGAGAATTAGTAGCAGGTTTCACAGGGGACGTTAAATTGTGGAGCAGACCATAGGCGTTTCCTCCCATTAATAGTACTGGTACCCGTTTGTCTACAGCAATGATATTTGCCAGAAAATACTGTTCCAGCCTTTCAGTATAGAGGAGCCAGTCATCTTTTTCAATGTAATTGAGAACCACAGAACAACACACTTAACTGCTAAAACAGCGCCTATAAACTATGGCAGATGAATAGTTTAAACATTCCTAATTAGGTACACCTCCTGAGAGACTGCGCGTGCCGAAAACACTATGTGGAGAGAGCAAAGAACAATATAACAAAGAAAGGACGGCTGCGCTGTGTGTCAGGAGATGATGTGTATAAAGAGAGCCGACATATGAAAAATTAACAATATTTTATATGAATAATTAAAAAACCAATAAATGAACTTGTATAAACCAATCCCATGGAATAAAACACACCTTAAAAACTCAGGAATGACATATACTCTGTAAGGGCGTTAAATGCAAATTCAGGACCCAATATTGGCAAGTGTCCGTTTTCCATAGGCTAAATAGACATAGCGTAAATTGATTGCCAGTAAATGATCACAGAGAGTTCCAAATGGTCTGTGTGCTTGCAGAAGTTGGATGTAATGGGTAGAAGGTATTTACCTCTCCAGTGGGCTGGGCGAGAGTCGGGCGTCCCCGACTAGCCGTCCTGCAATGCCCACGTCCACACGGCGGCGGGGAGGAATGGAGATCTCTAGAAGAAATAACTGGCTGTAGAGACGTGACGTCCAGCGGTCGCTCTCCAAGAATTTTGCAGCCAGATATGAAATCGTTCCTAGTTCGTGCAAGCAACACCTGTGACTACCTGAGCGAGGTGTGTGGAGGGCGGGGTCTGACGCGTTTCGTCACATACTATGTGACTTTTTCCACATCTTTGAAAAAGTCACATGGTATGTGACGAAACGCGTCAGACCCCGCCCTCCACACACCTCGCTCAGGTAGTCACAGGTGTTGCTTGCACGAACTAGGAACGATTTCATATCTGGCTGCAAAATTCTTGGAGAGCGACCGCTGGACGTCACGTCTCTACAGCCAGTTATTTCTTCTAGAGATCTCCATTCCTCCCCGCCGCCGTGTGGACGTGGGCATTGCAGGACGGCTAGTCGGGGACGCCAGACTCTCGCCCAGCCCACTGGAGAGGTAAATACCTTCTACCCATTACATCCAACTTCTGCAAGCACACAGACCATTTGGAACTCTCTGTGATCATTTACTGGCAATCAATTTACGCTATGTCTATTTAGCCTATGGAAAACGGACACTTGCCAATATTGGGTCCTGAATTTGCATTTAACGCCCTTACAGAGTATATGTCATTCCTGAGTTTTTAAGGTGTGTTTTATTCCATGTGATTGGTTTATACAAGTTCATTTATTGGTTTTTAATTATTCATATAAAATATTGTTAATTTCTCATATGTCGGCTCTCTTTATACACATCATCTTTTTCAATGTCAAGGTCACTTAAGGTGCCTATGGTGGTCATTCCGAGTTGATCGCTAGCTGCTTTCGGTCGCTGTGCAGCAATGGAGGTGAAAAAACGGCACTTCCGCGAATGCGTATGCGGCGCAATGCGCACGCACAACGTATTATTACAACGACCGATGTAGTTTCACACAAGGTCTAGCGAACCTTTTCAGTTGCACTGCTGGCTGCAGAGTGATTGACATGAAGGGGGCGTTTCTGGGTGCCAACTGACCATTTTCAGGGAGTTTTCGTTAAAAAACGCAGGCGTGCCAGGAAAAACGCAGGCGTGGCTGGGCGAACGCAGGGTGTGTTTGTGACGTCAAAACAGGAACTGAACAGTCTGAAGTGATCGCAAGCGCTGAGTAGGTTTTGAGCTACTGTAAAACTGCACAAAAACTTTGTAGCCGCTCTGCGATCCTTTCGTTCGCACTTCTGCTAAGCAAAAATACACTCCCAGTGGGAGGCGGCATGGCTGCTAAAAACTGCTATTGAGCAAACAACTCGGAATGACCACCTATATGTAGAGCCATGGCAGTGGGTCCTAACCGGTGCTCGCAGCTAAGCAGAGTGCACAGTGATTCCTTCACAAACACTGCCACTTCTTTCTGGTCTAACAGATATGGCCTGGGTTCAGAAGCCACACGGTGCCAATTGTTGTGTCCATGTAAGTGCTCATTGACGAAAAACAGACATGGAGACCAGGAGCTGAAATCAGCATGCCGCTTTCAACTTTACTTGACTGCAAACGAACATAAAGCAACACACTTTTGCAGCAATCTGCACAATTGCACTGAACAACAAAACAGTGGTGAAACATGGTACTGCAAGTATAAAACAGAAATGCACAGCAATGTAAATCTGACATAGCCAGATTCCAATGTCTAACACCCATAGCAACCAATTTGATTCTAATTATTATCTTCTAGAAGGTGCTAGATAAATAAGAAAAACATGCTTCTACAAACCCACACTTTAGTAAATATAAACCTTAGCATTACCAAACATCCTCTTGAGCAGGATCACTTTTTTGGACAGTAAGACAATGGGATTGATGTATCATGCAGTAAAATTGATTGCAGATGTGGACCACGAGAGAAGTTGCCCATAGCAACCAATCAGCTTTGAGGTAGCATTTATATAGCATCACATATAAATGCATAACATACATTAGTGCTGGTATACGACTTGTCTCAGACGCAAATTAGAAAGAGTATTTCATACAGATATTATTACTCTTATTGCAAAGGGAGGACAATATGTAATGTCAGGAGGATCATGGGACATGTGACACCACATCTCTTCCCACTGTTCAGGGAATGAATGGCTACAATGTTTCAAAGCTCAGAATGAGGTTACTTCTAGTGTTGTATACCAAACACCAGAGAGTGTGGGGAGGAGACTGGTCAGATCTCTGGGCTGGTAACACACAGTGACATGATGTGAGGGGAGAGCAGGAGTATAATAGGGGCTGATGGCTCCTGATGTATGAGATACACCAGAGAGTGTGGGGAGGAGACTGGTCAGATCTCTGGGCTGGTAACACACAGTGACATGATGTGAGGGGAGAGCAGGAGTATAATAGGGGCTGATGGCTCCTGATGTATGAGATACACCAGAGAGTGTGGGGAGGAGACTGGTCAGATCTCTGGGCTAGTAACACACAGTGACATGATGTGAGAGGGAGAGCAGGAGTATAATAGGGGCTGATGGCTGCTGATGTATGAGATACACCAGAGAGTGTGGGGAGGAGACTGGTCAGATCTCTGGGCTGGTAGCACACAGTGACATGATGTGAGGGTAGAGCAGGAGTATAACAGGGGCTGATGGCTGCTGATGTATGAGATACACCAGAGAGTGTGGGGAGGAGACTGGTCAGATCTCTGGGCTAGTAACACACAGTGACATGATGTGAGAGGGAGAGCAGGAGTATAATAGGGGCTGATGGCTGCTGATGTATGAGATACACCAGAGAGTGTGGGGAGGAGACTGGTCAGATCTCTGGGCTGGTAACACACAGTGACATGATGTGAGGAGGAGAGCAGGAGTATAATAGGGGCTGATGGCCTCTGATGTATGAGATACACCAGAGTGTGGGGAGGAGACTGGTCAGATCTCTGGGCTGGTAACACACAGTGACATGATGTGAGGGGAGAGCAGGTGTATAATAGGGGCTGATGGATCCTGATGTATGAGATACACCAGAGAGTGTGGGGAGGAGACTGGTCAGATGTCTGGGCTGGTAAAACACAGTGACATGATGTGAGGGGAAGAGCAGGAGTATAATAGAGGCTGATGAACCCTGACTCCCCTGCTGGGCAGTTACTTTATTGTTATGTCTATATGGACAGAGGGGGGTAAAGAATAAAAGATTGCTGAAGTAACAGAACAAGGATAATATGTGACTCTTTTCTGTAGTAAGTGTGTATTACTCACCTGTGCTGATACCTGTAGGGATCTCCTCCTCCTTACACAGCTGATCACCCATCACATACGTATCTTCTTCTATCTTTATATCTTCTACGTTAACAAGTTCTTCAAACTGAATAGAACACAGGGCAATACAAAATAAGATTTTACTTACCGATAAATCTATTTCTCGTAGTCCGTAGTGGATGCTGGGACTCCGTCAGGACCATGGGGAATAGCGGCTCCGCAGGAGACAGGGCACAAAATAAAAGCTTGAGTATCAGGTGGTGTGCACTGGCTCCTCCCCCTATGACCCTCCTCCAAGCCAGTTAGGATACTGTGCCCGGACGAGCGTACATAATAAGGAAGGATATTGAATCCCGGGTAAGACTCATACCAGCCACACCAATCACACCGTACAACCTGTGATCTGAACCCAGTTAACAGTATGATAACAACGAAGGAGCCTCTAAAAAGATGGCTCACAACAAGAATAACCCGATTTTTGTAACAATAACTATATACAAGTATTGCAGACAATCCGCACTTGGGATGGGCGCCCAGCATCCACTACGGACTACGAGAAATAGATTTATCGGTAAGTAAAATCTTATTTTCTCTGACGTCCTAGTGGATGCTGGGACTCCGTCAGGACCATGGGGATTATACCAAAGCTCCCAAACGGGCGGGAGAGTGCGGATGACTCTGCAGCACCGAATGAGAGAACTCCAGGTCCTCCTCAGCCAGGGTATCAAATTTGTAGAATTTTGCAAACGTGTTTGCCCCTGACCAAGTAGCTGCTCGGCAAAACTGTAAAGCCGAGACCCCTCGGGCAGCCGCCCAAGATGAGCCCACTTTCCTTGTGGAATGGGCTTTTACTGATTTTGGCTGTGGCAATCCTGCCACAGAATGTGCAAGCTGAATTGTACTACAAATCCAGCGAGCAATCGTCTGCTTTGAAGCAGGAGCACCCAGCTTGTTGGGTGCATACAGGATAAACAGCGAGTCAGATTTCCTGACTCCAGCCGTCCTGGAAACATATATTTTCAAGGCCCTGACAACGTCCAGCAACTTAGAGTCCTCTAAGTCCCTAGTAGCCGCAGGTACCACAATAGGTTGGTTCAAGTGAAATGCAGAAACCACCTTAGGTAGAAAATTGAGGACGAGTCCTCAACTCCGCCCTGTCAGAATGAAAAATTAGGTAAGGGCTTTTACCTGATAAAGCCGCCAATTCTGACACACGCCTGGCTGAAGCCAAGGCCAACAGCATCGACACCTTCCACGTGAGATATTTTAAATCTACCGTAGACAATGGTTCAAACCAATGTGATTTTAGAAATCTCAACACAACATTGAGATCCCAAGGTGCCACTGGAGGCACCAAAGGAGGCTGTATGTGCAGCACCCCTTTCACAAATGTCTGAACTTCAGGTACTGAAGCCAGTTCTTTCTGGAAGAATATCGACAAGGCCCAAATTTGAACCTCAATGGACCCTAATTTTAGGCCCATAGACATTCCTGTTTTCAGGAAATGGAGGAAACGACCCAGTTGAGAATCCTCTGTAGGGGCCTTCTTGGCCTCACCCCACACAACATATTTTCGCCAAATGCGGTGATAATGTTTTGCGGTTACGTCCTTCCTGGCCTTGACCAGGGTAGGGATGACTTCATCTGGAATGCCTTTTTCCTTCAGGATCCGGCGTTCAACCGCCATGCCGTCAAACGCAGCCGCGGTAAGTTTTGGAACAGACAAGGTCCCTGCTGGAGCAGGTCCTCTCTTAGAGGTAGAGGCCACGGTTCGTCCGTGAGCCTCTCTTGAAGTTCCGGATACCAAGCCCTTCTTGGCTAATCCGGAAACACGAGTATGGTTCTTACTCCTCTCCTTCTTATGATTCTCAGTACTTTTGGTATGAGAGGCAGAGGAGGGAACACATACACTGACTGGTACACCCACGGTGTTACCAGAGCGTCCACCGCTATTGCCTGAGGGTCCCTTGACCTGGCGCAATATCTGTCTAGTTTTTTGTTTAGACGGAACGCCATTATGTCCACCTTTGGTTTTTCCCAACGGTTTACAATCAGGTGGAAGACTTCTGGGTGAAGTCCCCACTCTCCCGGGTGAAGGTCGTGTCTGCTGAGGAAGTCTGCTTCCCAGTTGACCACTCCCGGAATGAACACTGCTGACAGTGCTATCACATGATTTTCCGCCCAGCGAAAATCCTTGCATCTTCTGCCATTGCCCTCCTGCTTCTCGTGCCGCCCTGTTTGTTTACGTGGGCGACTGACGTGATGTTGTCCGATTGGATCAATACCGCCTGACCCTGAAGCAGGGGTTTCGCTTGACTTAGGGCATTGTAAATGGCCCTTAGTTCTAGAATGTTTATATGAAGAGATGTCTCCAGGCTTGACCATAAGCCCTGGAAATTCCTTCCCTGTGCGACTGCTCCCCAGCCTCGCAGGCTGGCATCCGTGGCCACCAGGACCCAGTCCTGAATGCCGAATCTGCGGCCCTCTAGAAGATGAGCACTCTGCAACCATCACAGGAGGGATACCCTTGTCCCTGGTGACAGGGTTATCCGCTGAAGCATCTGAAGATGCGACCCGGACCATTTGTCCAGTAGGTTCCATTGTGCGTGGAATCTGCCGAATGGGATTGCTTCGTAGGAAGCCACCATTTTTACCCAGAACCCTTGTGCATTGATGCACTGAAACTTGGTTCGGTTTTAGGAGGTTCCTGACTAGCTCGGATAACTCCCTGGCTTTCTCCTCCGGGAGAAACACCTTCTTTTTGGACTGTGTCCAGGATCATCCTTAGGAACAGAAGACAAGTCGTCGGAATCAGCTGCGATTTTGGAATATTGAGAATCCAATCGTGCTGCCGCAACACTACCTGACATAGTGCTACACCGGTCTCCAACTGTTCCCTGGATCTTACCCTTATCAGGGAATTGTCCAAGTAAGGATAACTAAAATTCCCTTCCTTCGAAGGAATATCATCATTACGGTAATTACTTCAGTAAAGACCCGGGGTGCCGAGGACCATCCCTACGGCAGCGTCCGAACTGATACAGTTCTGTACCATAACCTGAAATACCCTTGGTGAGAAGGGTCATTTTTGACATGGAGGTAAGCATCCTTGATGTCCCGAGACATCATGTAGTCCCCTTCTTCCAGGTTTGCAATCACTGCTCTGAGTGACTCCATTTTGAATTTGAACCTCTGTATGCAAGTGTTCAAAGATTTTAGATTTTAAAATCGGTCTCACCGAGCCGTCTGGCTTCGGTACCACAATAGTGTGGAATAATACCCCGTTCCCTGTTGCAGGAGGGGTACCTTGATTATCACCTGCTGGGTACAGCTTGTGAATGGCTTCCAAAACTGCCTCCCTGTCAGGGGGAGACGTCGGTAAAACAGACTTTTGGAAACGGCGAGGGGAATACGTCTCGAATTCCAATTTGTACCCCTGAAATATTATCTGAAGGATCCAGGGGTCTACTTGCGAGTGAGCCCACTGCGCACTGAAATTCATTGAGAACGGGACCCCCCCTTGCCTGAACTTGTAAAGCCCTAGCGTCAATACTGAGGGCTTGTCAGAGGCGGAAAAGGGTTTCTGTTCCTTGGAACTGGCTGATCTCTGCAGCCATTTTCCTCTTCCTCTGTCACGAGCAGAAAAGAGGAACCCTTTTGTCCGCTTGCCAAGCAGGACTGCGCCTGATAATACGGCGTCTTATTTTTGAGAGGCGACCTGGGGTACATCCCCTCTTTTAAGGCAATACTTCCAAATGCCGTTTGGAATCCGCATCACCTGACCACTTTTACTGGAATAATTGGACAACGCACTTATACTTGATGCCAGTCGGCAAATATTCCGCTGTGCATCATGCATCTATAGCAATGCATCTTTTAATTGCTCTATAGGCAATAATATACTGTCCTTATCTTATTTCCAGTCAGGGAATCCGACCACGCCAACCCAGCACTGCACATACAGGCTGAGGCGATTGTTGGTCGCAGTATAACACCAGTATGTGTGTATATACTTTTTAGGATATTTTCCAGCCTCCTATCAGCTGGTTCTTTGAGGGTGGCCGTATCAGGGGACGGCAACGCTACTTGTTTAGATAAACGTGTGAGCGCCTTATCTACCCTAGGGGGTGTTTTCCACCGCGCCCTAACCTCTGGCGGGAAAGGGTATAGTGCTAAAAATTTATTAGAAATTAGCTGTTTTATCGGGGGAAACCCACGCTTTATCACACACCTCATTTATTTCATCTGACTCTGGAAAAACGATTGGCAGTTTTTTCACACCCCACACAATACCCGCCTTTGTGGTACTTGTAGTGTCAGAAAGATTTAATGCCTCTTTCATTGCCGTGATCATGTAACGTGTGGCCCTACTGGACATTACGTTCGTCTCGTCACCGTCGACACTAAACTCAGTATCAGTATCTGGATCCGTGTCGACCCACTGAGGTAGCGGCCGTGTTAGGGCCCCCTGAGGGTGTCTGAGACGCCTGAACAGGCACTAATTGATTTGCCGGCTTTCTCATGTCGTCAGTTTTTTGCAAATTGCTGACATTATCACTTAATTGTTTAAACACAATCATCCAGTCAGGTGTCGACTCCCTAGGGGGTGACATCACTAACACAGGCAACTGCTCCGCCTCCACCTCATTTTCCTCCTCATACATGTCGACACACGCGTACCGACACACAGCACACACACCGGGAATGCTCTGATAGAGGACAGGACCCCACTTAGCCCTTTGGAGAGACAGAGGGAGAGTCTGCCAGCACACACCCAGCGCTATATATATACAGGGATAACCTTATATAAGTGTTATTCCCCTATAGCTGCTGTTAATATTAGTTATTTGCTGCCACAATGCCCCCCCTTCTCTTTTTTACCCTGAATCAGATGCAGTACTGCAGGGGAGAATCAGGGAGCCGTCCTTCCAGCGGAGCTGTGAGGGAAAAATGGCGCCAGTGTGCTGAGGAGATAGGCCCCGCCCCTTCACGACGTCCTTAACTCCCGCTTTTTTGTGTAAAATGGCAGGGGAAAAAATACATCCATATAGCCCTGGAGCTATATGTGATGTATTCCTTTAGCCAGCTAAGGATATATGTGTTTTATATTGCGTCTCAGGGCGCTCCCCCCCAGCGCCCTGCACCCTCAGTGACCGGAGTGTGAAGTGTGCTGAGAGCAATGGCGCACAGCTGCGGTGCTGTGCGCTACCTTAGTCTTGAAGACAGGATGTCTTCTGCCGCCGATTTCACCGGACCTCTTCGTCTCTTCTGGCTCTGTAAGGGGGACGGCGGCGCGGCTCCGGTGACCCATCCAGGCTGAACCTGTGATCGTCCCTCTGGAGCTAACGTCCAGTAGCCTAAGAAGCCCAATCCACTCTGCACTCAGGTGAGTTCGCTTCTTCTCCCCTTAGTCCCACGATGCAGTGAGCCTGTTGCCAGCAGGACTCACTGAAAATAAAAAAACCTAACTAAACTTTTATTCTAAGCAGCTCTGGAGAGCCACTTAGTTTGCACCCTTCTCGGCCGGGCACAAAAATCTAACTGGCTTGGAGGAGGGTCATAGGGGGAGGAGCCAGTGCACACCACCTGATACTCAAGCTTTTATTTTGTGCCCTGTCTCCTGCGGAGCCGCTATTCCCCATGGTCCTGACGGAGTCCCAGCATCCACTAGGACGTCAGAGAAATAAAACAATTCATATGGTCTGCTCCAATTCAGGGTAAACAGAAGACAAGAGTGTATCAGATCTGCACAGCTTCCCTACACATCATATACTGTAGCGTCAACTTTGGTATTTAGCAAGTCCCTGAATTCCACCTACCTGACCCTCCTGTGGGACACTGTGTTTCTCCTCTGTATGATCCTGGGAATAAAGAGGACGGGGACATCTCTCTGGGGTATTCCTGTTACTGGCCCCATCTGTAGGAGACACACAGTGACTGAGTACATTGTATATATGTGATTATCAGGTGATGTGTATCTAGGTGGCCCCATAGCTGCTCTCTCCATTACACTACATGACGGTCTCCTCTTACCCAGTGATGTAAGGGGCCGGTGATTCTCCGTCATCACGTCCTTGTACAGACCCCTGTGTTCCTCTATATACTCCCACTCCTCCATGGAGAAATAGACGGTGACATCCTCACACCTTATAGGAACCTGACACACACAATGATACAGTCATCACCCAGACACATCCCCTGGTGTTACTGTATAATGTCCCATTCCCAGCAGTCACCTCTCTAGTCATCACCCAGACACATCCCCTGGTGTTACTGTATAATGTCCCATTCTCAGCAGTCACCTCTCCAGTCATCACCCAGACACATCCCGTGGTGTTACTGTATAATCTCCCATTCCCAGCAGTCACCTCTCCAGTCATCACCCAGACACATCCCCTGGTGTTACTGTATAATGTCCCATTCCCAGCAGTCACCTCTCCAGTCATCACCCAGACACATCCCCTGGTGTTACTGTATAATGCCCCATTCCCAGCAGTCACCTCTCCAGTCATCACCCAGACACATCCCCTGGTGTTACTGTATAATGCCCCATTCCCAGCAGTCACCTCTCCAGTCATCACCCAGACACATCCCCTGGTGTTACTGTATGTCCCATTCCCAGCAGTCACCTCTCCAGTCAGCAGCTGAATGATCTTGTTGGTGAGTTCTAGTATCTTCTGGTGATTGTGCCTCTCATGTATCAGTGAGTGAGGTGGAGGCACTGTGATGGGGCTCTGGGTCCTCCCCAGTCCTGACACACGATGGCTGCTGGGTGGCTCACACTCTCCAGATGTTCCCTTCACTACTGTGTGATCCTGTGTACAACATTCATTAAATTCTACCATGTGAACAGTAGATGCTTACATACATGTACCGTGTCATTAATACTAATAAAACCTGCTGAATTAGAAGAAAGCGAAATCTGCATATTGGGCTGATGTATCAGATAGTAAGGAGTAAATTGATTTTGCACATTATGGTCAGTTCAGGGTCACCGACCAGACTCAGATTAAAAAAAAAAATAAGATTTTACTTACCGATAAATCTATTTCTCGTAGTCCGTAGTGGATGCTGGGACTCCATAAGGACCATGGGGAATAGCGGCTCCGCAGGAGACAGGGCACAAGAATAAAAGCTTTAGGATCAGGTGGTGTGCACTGGCTCCTCCCCCTATGACCCTCCTCCAAGCCTCAGTTAGGATACTGTGCCCGGACGAGCGTACATAATAAGGAAGGATATTGAATCCCGGGTAAGAGACTCATACCAGCCACACCAATCACACCGTACAACTCTGATCTGAACCCAGTTAACAGTATGATAAAACGAAAAGGAGCCTCTGAAAAGATGGCTCACAACAATAATAACCAGAATTTTGGTAACCATAACTATATACAAGTATTGCAGACAATCCGCACTTGGGATGGGCGCCCAGCATCCACTACGGACTACGAGAAATAGATTTATCGGTAAGTAAATTCTTATTTTCTCTGACGTCCTAGTGGATGCTGGGACTCCGTAAGGACCATGGGGATTATACCAAAGCTCCCAAACGGGCGGGAGAGTGCGGATGAGACTGCAGCACCGAATGAGAGAACTCCAGGTCCTCCTCAGCCAGGGTATCAAATTTGTAAAATTTAGCAAACGTGTTTGCCCCTGACCAAGTAGCTGCTCGGCAAAGTTGTAAAGCCGAGACCCCTCGGGCAGCCGCCCAAGATGAACCCACTTTCCTTGTGGAATGGGCTTTTACCGATTTTGGTTGTGGCAGGCCTGCCACAGAATGTGCAAGCTGAATTGTACTACAAATCCAACGAGCAATCGTCTGCTTAGAAGCAGGAGCACCCAGTTTGTTAGGTGCATACAGGATAAACAGCGAGTCAGATTTTCTGACTCCAGCCGTCCTGGAAACATATTTTCAGGGCCCTGACCACGTCAAGCAACTTGGAGTCCTCCAAGTCCTTAGTAGCCGCAGGTACCACAATAGGTTGGTTCATGTGAAATGCAGAAACCACCTTAGGTAGAAATTGAGGACGAGTCCTCAATTCTGCCCTGTCAGAATGAAATATTAAGTAAGGGCTTTTATATGATAAAGCCGCCAATTCTGACACACGCCTGGCTGAAGCCAAGGCTAACAGCACCGTCACCTTCCATGTGAGATATTTAAAGTCCACAGTGGTGAGTGGTTCAAACCAATGTGACTTTAGGAAACTCAACACAACATTGAGATCCCAAGGTGCCACTGGAGGCACAAAAGGAGGCTGTATATGCAGTACCCCTTTTACAAATGTCTGAACTTCAGGCACTGAAGCCAGTTCTTTTTGGAAGAAAATCGACAGGGCCGAAATTTGAACCTTAATGGACCCTAATTTTAGGCCCATAGACAGTCCTGTTTGCAGGAAATGGAGGAAACAACCCAGTTGAAATTCCTCTGTAGGGGCCTTCTTGGCCTCACACCACGCAACATATTTTCGCCAAATGCGGTGATAATGTTTTGCGGTTACGTCCTTCCTGGCCTTGACCAGGGTAGGGATGACTTCCTCTGGAATGCCTTTTTCCTTCAGGATCCGGCGTTCAACCGCCATGCCGTCAAACGCAGCCGCGGTAAGTCTTGGAACAGACAAGGCCCCTGCTGGAGCAGGTCCTTTCTTAGAGGTAGAGGCCACGGTTTGTCCGTGAGCATCTCTTGAAGTTCCGGATACCAAGTCCTTCTTGGCCAATCCGGAACCATGAGTATAGTTCTTACTCCTCTCCTTCTTATGATTCTCAGTACTTTTGGTATGAGAGGCAGAGGAGGGGACACATACACTGACTGGTACACCCACGGTGTTGTTGCCAGAGCGTCCACCGCTATTGCCTGAGGGTCCCTTGACCTGGCGCAATATCTGTCTAGTTTTTTGTTTAGACGAGACGCCATCATGTCCACCTTTGGTTTTTCCCAACGGTTTACAATCAGGTGGAAGACTTCTGGGTGAAGTCCCCACTCTCCCGGGTGAAGGTCGTGTCTGCTGAGGAAGTCTGCTTCCCAGTTGTCCACTCCCGGAATGAACACTGCTGACAGTGCTATCACATGAATTTCCGCCCAGCGAAGAATCCTTGCAGCTTCTGCCATTGCCCTCCTGCTTCTCGTGCCGCCCTGTCTGTTTACGTGGGCGACTGACGTGATGTTGTCCGATTGGATCAATACCGCCTGACCCTGAAGCAGGGGTTTCGCTTGACTTAGGGCATTGTAAATGGCCCTTAGTTCCAGAATGTTTATATGAAGAGATGTTTCCAGGCTTGACCACAAGCCCTGGAAATTTCTTCCCTGTGTGACTGCTCCCCAGCCTCTCAGGCTTGCATCCGTGGTCACCAGGATCCAATCCTGAATGCCAAATCTGCGGCCCTCTAGTAGATGAGCACTCTGCAGCCACCACAGAAGAGACACCCTTGTCCTTGGCGACAGGGTTATCCGTTGATGCATCTGAAGATGCGATCCGGACCATTTGTCCAGTAGATCCCACTGAAACGTTCTTGCATGGAATCTTCCGAATGGAATCGCTTCGTAAGAAGCCACCATTTTTCCCAGGACCCTCGTGCACTGATGCACTGACACCTGGCCTGGTTTTAGGAGGTTCCTGACTAGCTCGGATAACTCCCTGGCCTTCTCCTCCGGGAGAAACACCTTCTTCTGGACTGTGTCCAGAATCATTCCTAGGAACAGAAGACGTGTCGTTGGAATCAGCTGCGATTTTGGAATATTTAGGATCCACCCGTGCTGACGTAACACTACCTGAGATAGTGCCACTCCGACTTCTAACTGTTCCCTGGTTCTTGCCCTTATCAGGAGATCGTCCAAGTAAGGGATAATTAAGATGCCTTTTCTTCGAAGAAGAATCATCATTTCGGCCATTACCTTGGTAAAGACCCGAGGTGCCGTGGACAACCCAAACGGCAGCGTCTGAAACTGATAATGACAGTTTTGTACTACAAACCTGAGATACCCTTGGTGAGAAGGGTAGAATGGGACGTGGAGATAAGCATCTTTGATGTCCAGAGACACCATATAGTCGCCTTCTTCCAGGTTCGCTATCACTGCTCTGAGTGACTCCATCTTGAATTTGAACCTTTTTATGTAAGTGTTCAAGGATTTCAGATTTAAACTTGGTCTCACCGAGCCGTCCGGCTTCGGTACCGCAAACAGCGTGGAATAATACCCCTTTCCCTGTTGTAGGAGGGGTACCTTGATTATCACCTGCTGGGAATACAGCTTGTGAATGGCTTCCAAAACTGCCTCCCTGTCGGAGGGAGACTTTGGTAGAGCAGACTTCAGGAACCGGCGAGGGGGAAACGCCTCGAATTCCAGTTTGTACCCCTGCGATACTACCTGTAGAATCCAGGGGTCCACTTGCGAGTGAGCCCACTGCGCGTTGAAATTCTTGAGACGGGCCCCCACCAAGTCTGAGTCTGCTTGTAAAGCCCCAGCGTCATGCTGAAGACTTGGCAGAAGCAGGGGAGGGCTTCTGCTCCTGGGAAGCGGCTGCATGGTGCAGTCTTTTTCCCCTTCCTCTGCCCCGGGGCAGAAAAGAGTGGCCTTTTGCTCGCTTGTATTTATGGGAACGAAAGGACTGAGTTTGAAAAGACGGTGTCTTTTTCTGCTGATGTGAAGTGACCTGGGGTAAAAAAGTGGACTTTCCAGCCGTTGCCACCAGGTCCGATAAACCAGCCCCAAATAACTCCTCCCCTTTATACGCCAATACTTCCATATGTCGTTTGGAATCCGCATCCCCTGACCACTGTCGCGTCCATAACGCTCTTCTGGCAGAAATGGACATAGCACTTACTCTTGATGCCAGGGTGCAAATATCCCTCTGTGCATCACGCATATATAGTAATGCATCCTTCAAATGCTCTATAGTTAACAATATATTGTCCCTATCCAGGGTATCAATATTTTCAGTCAGGGAATCCGACCACGCGACTCCAGCACTGCACATCCAGGCTGAAGCGATTGCTGGTCGCAGTATAACACCAGTATGTGTGTATATACATTTTAGGATATTTTCCAGCCTTCTATCAGCTGGTTCTTTGAGGGTGGCCGTATCAGAAGACGGTAACGCTACTTGTTTAGATAAACGTGTGAGCGCCTTATCTACCCTAGGGGGTGTTTCCCAACGTGTCCTAACCTCTGACGGGAAAGGATATAGTGCCAATAATTTATTAGAAATTAGCAGTTTTTTGTCGGGGGAAACCCACGCTTTATCACACACCTCATTTAATTCATGATTCTCAGGAAAAACTATTGGTAGTTTTTTCACACCCCACATAATACCCTTCTTTGTGGTACTTGTAGTGTCAGAAATGTTCAATGCCTCCTTCATTGCCGTGATCATGTAACGTGTGGCCCTACTGGACATTACGTTTGACTCTTCACCGTCGACACTAGACTCAGTATCTGTGTCTGTGTCGACCCACTGAGGTAACGGGCGTTTTAGGGCCCCTGACGGTGTCTGAGACGCTTGGACAGGCACTAATTGATTTGCCGGCTGTCTCATGTCGTCAACATTTTTTTGCAAAGTGCTGACATTATCACTTAATTCTTTAAATACGATCATCCAGTCAGGTGTCGACTCCCTAGGGGGTGACATCACTAACCCAGGCAATTGCTCCGCCTCCACATCATTTTCCTCCTCATACATGTCGACACACGCGTACTGACACACAGCACACACACCGGGAATGCTCTGATAGAGGACAGGACCCCACTAGCCCTTTGGAGAGACAGAGTGAGAGTCTGCCAGCACACACCCAGCGCTATATATATATATATATATATATATATATATATATATATATATATATATATATATATATATATATATATATATATATATATATATAAACACACACAGGGATAACCTTATATAAGTGTTATTCCCTTATAGCTGCTGTTTATATTGTTATTTGCTGCCAATAGTGCCCCCCCTTCTCTTTTTTACCCTGATTCTGTAGCAGGTCTGCAGGGGAGAGTCAGGGAGCCGTCCTTCCAGCGGAGCTGTGAGGGAAAATGGCGCTTGTGTGCTGAGGAGATAAGGACGTCGTGAAGGGGCGGAGCCTATCTCCCGCTCTTTTGTGTAAAAATGGCAGGGGTTAAAATACATCCATATAGCCCAGGAGCTATATGTGATGTATTCTTTTGCCACCTAAGGTATTATCTTTTATATTGCGTCTCAGGGCGCTCCCCCCCCCAGCGCCCTGCACCCTCAGTGACCGGAGTGTGAAGTGTGCTGAGAGCAATGGCGCACAGCTGCGGTGCTGTGCGCTACCTTAGTCTGAAGACAGCATCGTCTTCTGCCGCCGATTTCACCGGACCTCTTCGTCTCTTCTGGCTCTGTAAGGGGGACGGCGGCGCGGCTCCGGTGACCCATCCAGGCTGTACCTGTGATCGTCCCTCTGGAGCTAATGTCCAGTAGCCTAAGAAGCCCAATCCACTCTGCACGCAGGTGAGTTCGCTTCTTCTCCCCTTAGTCCCACGATGCAGTGAGCCTGTTGCCAGCAGGACTCACTGAAAATAAAAAACCTAAATTAAACTTTTATTCTAAGCAGCTCAGGAGAGCCACCTAGCCTGCACCCTTCTCGTTCGGGCACAAAAATCTAACTGAGGCTTGGAGGAGGGTCATAGGGGGAGGAGCCAGTGCACACCACCTGATCCTAAAGCTTTTATTCTTGTGCCCTGTCTCCTGCGGAGCCGCTATTCCCCATGGTCCTTACGGAGTCCCAGCATCCACTAGGACGTCAGAGAAATATTCATATAAAGTTTGATTGGAGAAATAAATAATGAAAAGAAAACATCACATGTAAAAAGAATCTATAATCGCCTCCTTCACTATTTTATCACCAATGTCCTATATAATCTACAGGCCTCTGCTGTCATGTGTGAGACAAGAGGACATGACATTCCCAGAATCCCTCACCTCTCCAGTCAGCACACAGATGATGTCCAGGAAGAGATTTATTATCCTCTCAGTCATATCCATCTTCAATGCCTGGTGATTCTCCATCATCACGTCCTTGTACAGGCCCCTGTGTTCCTCTATATACTCCCACTCCTCCATGGAGAGATAGACAGCGACGTCCTCACACCTTATAGGAACCTGACACACACAAGGATACAGTCATCACCCAGACACATCCCCTGGTGTTACTGTATAATGTCCCATTCCCAGCAGTCACCTCTCCAGTCATCATCCAGACACACACCTCTCCAGTCATCACCCAGACACATCCCCTGGTGTTACTGTATAATGCCCCATTCCCAGCAGTCACCTCTCCAGTCATCACCCAGACACCTCCCCCCTGGTTTTACTGTATAATGCCCCATTCCCAGCAGTCACCACTCCAGTCATCACCCAGACACATCCCCTGGTGTTAATGTATAATGTCCCATTCCCAGCAGTCACCTCTACAGTCATCACCCAGACACATCCCCTGGTGTTACTGTATAATGTCCCATTCCCAGCAGTCACCTCTACAGTCATCACCCAGACACATCCCCCCGATATTACTGTATAATGCCCCATTCCCAGCAGTCACCTCTCCAGACACATCCCTGGTGTTAATGTATAATGTCCCATTCCCAGCAGTCACCTCTCCAGTCATCACCCAGACACATCCCCTGGTGTTACTGTATAATGTCCCATTCCCAGCAGTCTCCTCTCCAGTCATCACCCAGACACATCCCCTGGTGTTACTGTATAATGCCCCATTCCCAGCAGTCACCTCTCCAGTCATCACCCAGACACAGCTCCTGGTGTTACTGTATAATGTCCCATTCCCAGCAGTCACCTCTCCAGAAACATCCCTGGTGTTAATGTATAATGTCCCATTCCCAGCAGTCACCTCTACAGTCATCACCCAGACACATCCCCTGGTGTTACTGTATAATGTCCCATTCCCAGCAGTCACCTCTACAGTCATCACCCAGACACATCCCCCCGATATTACTGTATAATGCCCCATTCCCAGCAGTCACCTCTCCAGACACATCCCTGGTGTTAATGTATAATGTCCCATTCCCAGCAGTCACCTCTCCAGTCATCACCCAGACACATCCCCCGGTGTTACTGTATAATGTTCCATTCCCAGCAGTCACCTCTCCAGTCATCACCCAGACACAGCTCCTGGTGTTACTGTATAATGTCCCATTCCCAGCAGTCACCTCTCCAGTCATCACCCAGACACAGCTCCCGGTGTTACTGTATAATGTCCCATTCCCAGCAGTCACCTCTCCAGTCAGCAGCTGGATGATCTTGTTGGTGAGCTCCAGGATCTTCTGGTCACTGTGCCTCTCATGTATCAGTGAGTGAGGTAGAGGCACCGTGATGGGGCTCTGGGTCCTGCTCAGTCCTCCTGACACACGGGGATGGCTGCTGGGTGTCTCACAGTTTCCAGATGTCTTCCTCACTACTGAGTGATCCTATGTATTGAGAGCGACACATCAATTAAACTGAATGGAAAACGACATCTATAGCTCATGCCTAAATCTGGCGTCAATATAACCAACAGTATGTTAACAGTAAAACCTGGTAAAAGAATGCAGAGGACCAGATCACCGCTCTCCACAAATGCTCCGGTGGGGTACCATGGCAGACCAGCCAAGAGGCCATGACCATACAAGTCGAAAGAGCCCAGAGGGACGTCGGACAGGCGCATCGGAAGATAGATACGCCTGACGAATAGTGGCAGTAATCCACTGAGCAATAGATCCCTTGGAGGGTATCAGCCACAATTGGGAGCTACCACAAAGATCAAAAGTAAAAATTGAAAGCAAGATCTCTTGGTTCAAATGGAATGCACCTTAGGTAAAAATATGTCTTCGTCCGTAACACCACCCTATCAGAATTAAGGATAAGTAAGGGAGGCTTACAAGACAGGGCCAGCAATTCCAATATCCTCACAGAAAAGGCATTACCTAGGAGGAAAACCACCTTCAACGTAAAGTAGCAGAATTTCACCATCTCAAGAGGCTCAAAAGGAGGTGTCTGAAGAGTCTCCATAACTAAAATTTAAATTCCATGAAGGGATAGGAAGAATGTATGACGAAAGACCTCTTAAAGGAAAGCTTGCACAGCCGGAATGAAAGTCATATTTGGAAAAGGACTGAAAATGCAGACACTTGTCACTGTCACTCCATCACCTCCCCAGTTATGTCCCTGCGTTAGTAAGACACTCCCAGATCTCACCTCCCCAGTCAGGTCCCTGTGTTAGTAATATGAATATGAGTGATGTCACTGTGACACTCACAGGACCCCTCACCTTTCCTGTCAGCAGCTGGATGATCTCCACAGTGAGGCTTAATATCCTTTCAGTCACATGACTCCTGTCCTTGTCCATCCTCCGTGACATCATTTACGTGACTTCTAGTAAAGGATCTCCGGTTCCTCACAGCTAAATGGCCCAAGAATAAATTTAATAATTAAATTAAATATCAGAGAGAGTTTACAAGTACCATAGTCATACAGCAACTCTGTATTACTGTCTGCATAATTTATTCTTCTAGTCTCACACATTAAGATTCCTTATAGAGCTCTGGGGGAGATTCATTCAGGATTACGGTCTGAATACGCACACAGACCAGTCTGAAACTTAATCCCAAATTGGAACTTTTAAAAAAATAAATCCCATTTCTTTGACCTACTCGCAGTCATCCGCATTGTCAGATCTGGAGCTGCGACTCCCTCCCGTCATAGCTGCCTGAGATGTGACTGGAGTGCGGCCGGAGGTGTTACTTCCCTGACAGTGCAGAAAACACTAATAATCGCAGCACAATGGAAATGTATTGAAGTTAATGGGTGGACTGTGCAGCTAATGAGGCCCCAGGTGGCTTCCGGCATCTGACCTGCTCCATGAAACAGACGCAAACATGAAAATAAAATCTTATTGCCAAACATATAGATAAAAGTGCCCATCCCCAATTGTTCATCCCAGAGACAATGTGGTGTGTAAAGTGTGTTGATAAGCACTGCTCCTGCTGTGTTCATATATACGGATAAATGGGGGCTGTGGCCGGAGAGACCCCCAGCCCACGTGAGCAATGGCCGCCGCGGCACTGAAGGGGTTAATCCCTAGTGCCCGGCGCCATTATCGGGACAATGGGCGCTTGGCGCCATATTTCAAATATTGTGGGCGCTTGGCGCCGTGTTTGTACAAATGGCAAAAAATTTATTTTAACAATGTGCCGCGGTCCCGGACGACAGTGAGGGCAGCCCCCGGCGCGCTGAACAGTGTGTGCGCGCCGGGGGAGAGGGGAACTGCACTGGAGGCGGCCAGCCGCGGCAGCCGGGAGGAATGCCCCGCCGGGCTGCCAGGCGGCCGGGGGGGGGGGGGGGGGGGCCACAGATTTGGCACCGCATACAGGGGACTGGGCTATCCGGCTCCCTGGCGGCGGGGGGATGATTAGGTTGGTGAGTGCTACAAAAGTGAATGCCGCTCTGGGGGACAGGGAGAGCTAGCTCCCTGGACCCCACTGGCGGGCATTACAGGCAGGCTGGAGGATGGGGAAAGCCAGCCCCATACCTCCAGCACTGAGAGAGCCCTAGCAGCCAGGCTGCAGGGCTAGGGGAGCCCAGCGCTGACCACAGTATTTAAAAACACAGAACAATGGTTTTTAAATATGTATGTATGTATGTATGTATGTATGTATGTATGTATGTATGTATGTATGTATGTATGTATGTATATATATATATATATATTAATTAGTGTTATGAGGCACTTCAGTGCCTGGGAATGGAATGTGGAGCCTGTGCAGGGCACAGGCTCAATGTAGATTTAAAGGGAAACATGTGTTTAAAGGAAATGTATTTAAAGGTAAATGCACTTACTTGGATGTGTGTCCCAGGGAGGGGGAATCCATGGCTGTGCAGGCTGATGGGTTCTCCCAGACCTTTTCCCCAAAAACAGAATACTTTCCCTTTCAGCCTCACTCTTGAAAGTGGCATTGGTAGAGAGAGAAGAAGCTCAGCTTTGAAACAAGCCGAGTGGTTTTCTGGAGCTCCATAGGGATCACCCGTAGTAGCCAGGAAACCTGGACCGG
Source organism: Pseudophryne corroboree (assembly GCF_028390025.1). Taxonomy (NCBI): domain Eukaryota; kingdom Metazoa; phylum Chordata; class Amphibia; order Anura; family Myobatrachidae; genus Pseudophryne; species Pseudophryne corroboree. Next base: position 5,385,557 of record NW_026967508.1, on the reverse strand, counting down.
GGAACTAGGCTGCCCAGCTTTGGAGCCCAATTCCAGGCTGCTGGCAGTGAGCTGGGTCCCGGGCAAATCTCTGGAAGTCAGTTTAGGCGGGAAAACTTCCCCTAGCCTAGACTGAATGGCACCGGGGCGTATCCTGATCCTCCAGGATGGGACAGACAAAGGAGAGTGACCACTCCCCACTGTCCATAGAGAACAATGTTAGCTGTGCATGTGACCAAGGCATGCACAGCTCATGGGTAAACATTGATTGGTTGTAGACCACCGGGCGTGCTTACCCCCTGTGGTAATGTGTACAGTGATCGCGCTGATCCAAAAAAAGAGTGGGTCCCAGGGACCCCTCACTTTAAAAAATTGTGGTCCTACCGGTCATTTTCTGGGTCCCATCGGAATGAAAGTTCTTATTAATCTTAATCTTGTTTGGACACTACAAAAGTATTGCAAGGTGGGGGGATGGGGTGACAGTGCTGCTGAGCTGTGTAGCATGCAGGACACCCTGCACCAGAGCTGCAACTAGACATTTTGGTGCCCTTAGGCAAAAAGTGAATTGGTTTTCCACTTTACTAGGCCGCAAAGCATAGGCAGTGCGCGCCGAAGGCGCGCCACAAAATTTGAGGGGCGTGGCTTCATGGGGAAGGGGCATGACCACATAATAGTGCCAATTTACATTACACCACACAGTAGTGCCGCTTATACAGATTGCACCAGGTAGAACCTCCTATACACACTGCACCAGGTAGAGCACATTATACATATTGCATCAGGTTACAGCACGTTATACACTTTGCTCCAAGTAGAGCACATTATACACATTGCGCCATGGTAGAACACGTTATACACATTGCACCAGGTAGAGCACTTTATACACATTACGCCAGGTAGAGCACTTTATACACATTACGCCAGTTAGAACGCATTATTATACACATTGCGCCCGGTAGAGCACGTTATATACATTGCACCAGGTAAAGCAAATATAAACATTGCGCCAGGCAGAGCACGTTACACACATTGCGCCAGGCAGAGCACGTTATACACATTGCGCCAGGCAGAGCACGTTATACACATTGTAGCCACCATCTCGGAGCCCCAGTTGTCGTCCCCAGACACAGTGATCACGCGTGTCAGTGGAGGGGGTGTCAGATGGGTGTGTGTATAATGGGCACTGTGAACACGTTGTGGGGAGTGCGTATGATTGGCACTGTGTGAGTGTGTAATGGGCAATGTGTGGATATTGGGTGTGTGTATAATTGGCACTGTGTGAGTGTGTATAATGGCCAATGTGTGGGTATTGGGGGTGTGTATAATGACCAATGTGTGGGTATTGGGGGTGTGTGTAATGGGCAATGTGTGGGTATTGGGGGGGGGGGGGGTTGTAATGGGCAATGTGTGGATATTGGGTGTGTGTATGATGGGCACTGTGTGGTTGGTGGGGTGCATGTGATGGCACTGTGTGGCTTTGGAGGGTGTGGGTATATGGGGGTGGGGTAACTATGCTGTTCAATGTGTGCATTTGTGTTGGTGTGTGCTGGGCACTGCCCTCACCCCCAGTGTTTTAATCATTAGCTGTTGCCATCCCTCTCAAACCCCTCCAGTAGCCGGGCTTCCGGGAGGACTGTTAGATGGGGAGGAGGACCTGTTGATGCCTTTCACTCCCGTATGCAGCTGCGGTACCCGGCATACTCAGAAGGCGGACCGAACTGCGGCGTTAACAGGCTCTCGGCGGCCACCTGTCTGCTCCCCATCCCGGCGCTGCTTTGTTGGTGAAACCTCAGTCAGTTATTCTGGTTCATGGCCCTACCCAAATGAGCTTACAAGCTAAGAGGTGTTGGGACACTTGAGACATAAAATTGCAGAATAACAGTTATAGCTGGTAGAGGTTTCAGGTATTGTAAGGTAGTGGTGTTGGCAATAATAAAAGGGACATTGGCGACTGGTATTCCAGTACAACTACCGCTGGTGCGATGTCCGATATCTGAGGCACTGCTTTTTCCTGATTGTAGGTTGACCCTCACAAAATGGCTGCCCCCTCTGTGTGAAAGCTACGTCTCCATGATGCCACCTTCTGTTATTCGTGTCACCCCAGCTGTGTATGGTATAGATCAGAGATGAACCACCTGCAGCATACCTCCGAACAGTGATTAATGTAGGCAGAGAGAGGAGGGCAATGGTAAATGGGGTACAGGGTGCTTTTAGGGAATGTAATGGTGCAGTGGTCAGGGGCGCTACTTGCTTGCCTGTATGCTATTGTCCCAGTTTTACCTCAGAAAAACTTGAGGTGTGCTGTAGGTGTCTGGTTGTTGAACTACAAGTTCCAGCATGGAGAGCAGGCTGCTGCAGCTGGGACGCTATAGGTTAGCGGTCTGGTTAGATGGGTCTAACACTAAGCCTGGTGGTGTTACAGTTTCTGAGCCGCGGCACGTTTGCACAATATGCATGTGTAAAGATGAGCATATGAAGCAAAGAATAATAAGGGCCGCAGTACGTTGAGCTGATAAACAAATGAACTTGCATGTCAAACTCTTCATCTTAATTACCTGGCCGCAGTTAACAGGCTCTCTCGGCAGCCACCTGTCTCCTCCCCATCCCTGCTATTCATTTCTCCCCCTCATCGCCGTGGCCACTCAGGACTCAGCGTTGCGGATGCCGCGCCTAGCCTTGGAATTCACCGGCGCATGCCCCCGCATCCTGAGTGGCCGCGGCGGTGAGGGGGAGAAGTGAATAGCAGCACCGGGATGGGGAGGAGACAGGTGGCCGCCAAGAAAGCCTGTTAACGCCGCAGTTCGGTCCGCCTTCTGAGTATGCCGGGTGCCGCAGCTGCATACGGGAGTGAAAGGCACCAACAGCTCCTCCTCCCCGTCTAACAGTCCTCCCGGAAGCCCGGCTATTGGAGGGGTTTGAGAGGGAGACCATTGTGATTGGCCGTGACTTCAAAGAAGCCACAAGATAGGCAGTGGGACCCGGCAGAGAGATCAAAGGGGCTAAAGGACTGCCTACAACGGAGCGCGTCCCCAGGGACGCACTCATTTTGGAAAAGCGAGTCCCTGATCCTCATTATGGGTTAAAATACACGCTGTAGCGCATTTTTGCGATCACTGGTGTATTGGAGTATCACTGGTGTATTGGAGTTCGATAAAAGGAGGGCAGTTGCCCCATGAAAGTTGTATTGTACCATCTTTATTCTGCTGGAACAGCTTGCTGTATGCTGTTGCCCCTAGCAATAGGGAAGAGTCTTTTTTAAGGCTATTATTGAGCAAATAAACATCTCATCTGCCTCAAGGAGATTGCTTCATCTTGTGACCTACAGGGTTATGCCAAACATAGCCCCGTCCTCTGGCTGTCCAGGGAAGCACCTAACGTCTCCAAGTTCTGCCTTCCGCCAGTTACCGGTAGAGGCCTAGCAAGTGGCTAGTGGGGATTCGTCAACACCACACAGGTGTGGTAAGGCAGTGCATCAGCACATACAGAGCAGAACCGTGGTTCAAACGCCACGGCAGGTTAGGAGTTTGTTGGTGGCAGCATAAACCCGCCCACAACGCAGAGTCAGTAACAGGCGGTTACTGATAGTAAGCGGGAAACCCCTATGTGGTCAGGCCTCGTGTGACCTGACCCTCCATTCTGTGCGCAGGAGACGGGACGCGAAAGCGGCGAGTGCTTTCGTACGGGACCGTCCTGTCACAGAGGCGCTATTCCCATTTGCCACCAATTGAGTGCCATCATTATCAGCTTCACATGACCCGGTTCCCATCACTCTGGGGGCGTGTCCAGCGCTCCCCGAGCTGCTAAGCTGCCACCGGACCCTTCCAGCACAGTTTAGATGACGTGCACATTTCCTCCCCCAACCTTCCCTCTCCGTAGCATGCTGGGGTTAGTAGGTTGGATGGTGGAGTAGTGCCCGAAAAGAGGGATTATCCAGCCAGGAGGGGGAGAGAGGTGTCGACCTTTTGACCCTGTTGATCTTTTGACTGTTGACCCTAATGGCCTTTGACCCTGTCAACCCTATGGTGTAGACCTATCTTTGTGACGTCTATCTTCTGTATCACACCAGTTTGTCTTTAATTTGCAACATACACACACCCAGAATATGCACAGGCGTATCAGGTGCTCCCACCCACCGATCCACTAGCGATTTATCATTCTTCCATCCAACAACCGATATATCGCATAGTGTGTACCCAGCCTAACTAGTCTCTTAACTCTACCTTATATGCTATTTACTCTAATAGTCCCCTACTCTCACTACACCTGAGATATTACATCTCTACTAACAGAATTATTCCTCTTTAGGTTACACTCCCTCCATTATATAATCTTATGTGACATTAGGATTATAGTGTAAATAAATGCTAGGAATAATGGTGGTCTTACTTCCCGAAATGTGAGTGACCCCGTCCTACCTCAAATAACTGCCCCCCTTCCCCTTACACTAACCTGTATATTTACATACTATAACTTATACTCTATGCACCCACACAGGTTACACTCTTCTCCTATATAACTCTCCCCTCTGAGGCAGGTGCATTACCATAGAAGAGGACAGGGTATCCGGTCTCTAGGTCGACCACTATTGGTCGACAGTAAAAAGGTTGACATGAGTTTTTCACAATTTCTTTTTTTAGAACTATTTCATGCTTAACGATCCTTGTGGACTACGACTGGGAATAGTAACTTGCCTGAAGCATAACGAGCCATGCGAGAGGACATGGTGCACTAATTGGGGTTCCCGATCACCGTATGGAGAATTACGACCCCCCAAAAAAAGAATTTTTTTTTTTCAAAAACCTCATGTCGACTTTTTGACCTACACCATTTCGACCTAGAAACTCTGTCAACCTACAATCCTTGTCGACCTAGTTACTGTCCCGAGTACATTGCATCCGGGAAGTATTAACAGCGCTTCGCTTTTCCCACATTTTGTTATCTTACAGCCTTATTCCAAAATGGAATAAATTATTTTTATCTCGAAATTCTACACACAATACCCCAGAATGACAACATGAGAAAAGTTTGAGATTTTTGCAAATTTATTAAAAATAAAAAACTAAGAAATCACATGTACATAAGTATTCACAGCCTTTGCCATGAAGCTCAAAAAGGATATTTATGGTAGACTTACCATTGTTAAATCTCTTTCTGCGAGGTACACTGGGTTCCACCAGGAAAACATCGGGTGTAGAGTGGATTCTGATCCGGAAAACCACCAACAAGCTAAAGCTTTAGGCTGTCCCAGGATGCATTGGGGGGGCCTCCTCTATAACTCCGCCTCCAGGCACTGTGAGCTCAGTTTTGTTAACCAGTCCAATGCAGGAGAAGGTAAAAAGAAAAGGTACATGTTAGTCACATAGAACCACATTCTCACGACAGGAGAAGGTACCAGCGGCTAATGCCATACAAACCCATAGAAACTAGGTGCGTCAGGGTGGTTGCCCTGTGGAACCCAGTGTACCTCGCAGAAAGATTTAACAATGGAAAGTCTACCATAAATCTCCTTTTCTGCAGCATGTAACACTGTGTTCCACAGGGAAAACATCGGGTGATATCCTAAAGCAGTTCCTCAAGGGAGGGGACACGCCTTAGCAGGTATGAGAACCCGGCGCCCAAAAGAAGCATCCTGGGAGGTGGAAGTATCAAAGGCATAGAACCTTATGAACGTGTTCACTGAGGACCAGGTAGCCACCTTGCACAATTGTCCCGCGGACACGCCACGGCGTCCCGTCTACGAAGGTCCAACAGACCGAGTAGAATGGGCTTTAATGTCAACAGGAGTTGGGAATCCAGCATGCGCATAGGCTTGTGCAATCACCATTCTAAACCATATTGCCACGGTCTGCTTATTCGCAGGCCAGCCACGTTTGTGGAAACCATATAGTACGAAACGGTTATCTGACCTACTAATAGAGGCAGTCCTCTCCACCTATATACGGAGAGTCCTTACCACATCCATAGACCACTCTTTGGGAGATAAGTCAGAAGAGATAAAAGCCGGAGCAACAATCTCTTGGTTAAGGTGAAATGATGACAGCACCTTAGGTAAATAACCAGAGAAAGTTCTAAGAACTACCCGGTTATGATGAAATATCAGACAGGCGCTCTGTCCTGTCGTCCACCCTAAGTCCAACACCCTTCTAGCAGAGCCAAAAGCCAGTAGAAACAGGACCTTGGTCGTGAGCCATTTTAGGTCCACCATCTCAAGAGGTTCAAATGGAGACTCTTACAGGGCATTCAGAAAAGACAGATCCCATGGAGCCACAGGAGGGACATAGGGAGGCTGAATTCGTAACACACCCTGAGTGAATGTATGAACGTCAGGAATAGACACAATCTTTTTCTGAAACCATACAGACAAAGTAGATAAATGAACCTTGAGAGGGCCAGATGAAGGCCTAAACCCAGGTCTTGTTATAGAAAAGCCAAGATTCTAGACGTTTTGAATCTGTACGCATCAAAATTCAGCACACCAGGTGAAGTAAGAATTCCAGGCAGATGCCGGCTTATGGGCTTTCAGAATAGTTTGTATGACCGCTTCGGAGAATCCTTTGACCCTCAGGAGTGATTCTTCAAGAGCCACGCCGTCAACGCCAGTCTGGCCAGAGACACGGGCCCTGGAAGTAGAATAGGACGCTCTGTCAACAAACCCTGTAGGTCTTAGAACCAATGCTGTCTAGGCCACGCTGGAGCGGCAAGAATTAGTATTCCTCCTTCTTGCTTGAACTTCCGCAGGATCCTGGACAGGAGTGACACTGGAGGGAACACGTATGGCAGCCGAAAGTTCCATGGAATGGCTAGTGCGTCCACGAATGCTGCTTGAGGATCCCTGGTCCTTAATCCGAAGACCGGAACTTTGTGATTGTATCGAGACACCATCAGGTCTATGTCTGGTAGGCCCCACCTGTCCACTAGGAGTTGAAAGACTTCCGAATGAAGACTCCACTCTCCAGCATGTACGTTCTGGCGACTGAGGAAGTCCACTGCCCAGTTTAGGACGATTGGTATGAACACTGCCGATATTGCTGGCAGATGGCGTTCCACCCAACAAAAGGATCTTTGACACTTCCAGCATTGCCATGCGGCTTCAAATGCCGCCTTGATGGTTTATTTATGCCACTGTGGTGGCGTTGTCTGACCTACTTGGACAGGCTGTTCTGTAGTAGGCAGGGCGAGGGTTAATGCACTAAACACCGCCAGCAACTCCAGAATGTTTATCGAAAGGAGTGTTGCTCCAACACCGCACCCCATCCCCGCAGGCTGGTATCTGTTGTCAACAGGACCCAGTTGGGGAACCAGAAGGGATGACCCCTGGTCAGTTGCTGATCCTGGATCTACTAGGTCAGCGATATCCGAGCCTCCGGAGTCAAAGTGATCATGTGAGACCTGATCCAATGAGGTAGGCCGTTCCACTTGGAAAGGATTAACCTCTGCAGAGGGCGGGAATGAAATTGAGTGTACTCCACCATGTCGAATGTTGACACCAATAGGCCAAGCACTTGCATCACAGAGAGTAACGACACTCTGTAGCAGGTAAGGAAGAATCTTATCCTGTCCTGACGTTTCAGGACTTTCTCCAGAGACAAGAACAGACGTTGACTTTATGTGTCCAGGAGTGCTCCCAGGTGCACCATGCTCTGAGCTGGGACCAGCGAGGATTTCTTCTAGTTGATGAGCCACCCGTGGGCTTGTAGGAAGCTTACCATCAGTTGTAGATGACTGAGGAGAACATCGTAGGAGTTTGCCAAGATCAGCAGGTCATCTAGATATGGCACTGCCACTGCCTCTTTAACAAGACACGTATGGCAGCCGAAAGTTCCATGGAATGGCTAGTGCGTCATACTGCCTGGGTGAACTACAGAAGTCAGCCTCCCACCCAGGGGGAAGGCCGCCCAGTCATGTGGCAGGCTTGTCTTGTTTAGAAGCAGGCTGACGGGGCGCTCAGGACTGCTTTGTCTTGAGCTAAGTGGTTATGGGAGCACGAGATTGTGCCGGTTATGCCTGACCTTTTGCTTTCCCTTGAGGCCGAAAGGAACGAAAAGTGGTACCTTTTGCCTTCTGTGCAGAAGAATTAGTATTTGTGAGGAAGGCAGTCTTAGCAACCTACCAGGTCAGACCCAATTTTATTTAGGTCTTCTCCAACTAAAATGTCTCCCTTAAAAAGGAGTACCTCCAAAGGTCTTTTTGAAGTTCAGGTCCACCTTCCATGACCTTAAACACGGAATACAGCTAGCCAGGACAGACGCACCCGCCTCAGAGGACGCCTCCTGTAATAGGTGGCGCTGGTAATGTGAGACAGGTATTGTCTGGCACTGACAGATATATCGTCGGGCAGCTCATCCTCTATTGCCTGAACCCATGCTTCGATACCTTTAGCAGCCCAAGGCGGCAATAGTGGGTCTACGTACAACTCCTGTAAGGGAGTAAATAGATTTCAGGCATCCCTCCACACACTTATCTTTCGTTTCTTTCAGAGAAGTGACCGTAGTGACAGGCAGAGTGGATGACACCACTAGGCGGGAGACATGAAAATCCACCGGCGGTGAATTTTCCCAATTGTTACATAACTCTGCAGGTGGAGGATAGCGAGTCAAGGCCCGTTTAGAGAGGGAGGGAACTTTTTTTCACCTGGATTAGCCCAGGACTCCTGCCGGATGTCCACCAAATGGTAAGAATGGAGTAATAGATCTTTAACCACCTTCTGCCTCTTAAACATATCAGTTTTCTTAGTGACAGTAGTGGATTCCTCATCATCATCAGTGTTTTGTAGGACTTGCTTAATAGCAACCACTAGAGCAGGAACATCAATCTGCAGTTCAGAGTCCTTCTCAGAAAAAACGATTCAGTGTCTGACAGGACAGTACCCTCCTCTTCAGATGAAACATCTGAGAGATTCGTGGATTCAGAGGAAGAAGCAGCCCGCTTAGATGACCCAGAGACACGGGAGTGACCTGAGGTAGATTAACAGCAACTGGTTAGACAAATCATCCGCCCAAGGCGGATTCATCACAAGGACAATTTGAGGCTGTAATGGCACAGGTGGTCCCATAGGGGGCGTTAAGCATTCCACTAGAGCAGTGGTTCTCAAACTCGGTCCTCAGGACCCCACACGGTTCACGTTTTCTATGTCACCCAGCAGCTGCACTGTATATCACCAACTGTACAGGTGACCTGCAAAACAGGAACCGTGTGGGGTCCTGAGGACAGAGTTTGAGAACCTGTGCACTAGAGTACCCAGTAGGTTTGAAAACACGCCCCAATATGGCTCCTGATTGGGTACAGGAGCTACGGACTGACTGAGGAACGTATGACACAGAGTACGCAGATTCCCCGCTCAGGTAAACCTGTGGCGCATACTCTGCACGATGCAGGAGCGCCCCCAGATTTCCCGCCCTTTCTGTAAGACATTGTACACAAATGCAACTGTCAAAGTCGAAAAATATCATGATTCACATGCCTTGTACTAACCCCATGCACATGCCCGCTCTGACGTGCGTAAGCATATTCGCACTTTGCGTAATGGAGCTTCTACGGCCGTGCGCTTTGGCGCGTGGTATGCACATTTACGGTAGAGTTTGTGAGCGAAGCGAGCGACTCAAATTGCAACATATTTAACCCATATAGTGTGTTTTATAGTTAATATTCCCCTAGACAACGTCAGCAAGTATGTTTAGTCTAAACGGTTGCAGGACAGAGAGATTCCTCTTTGCATGATAGTGATAGTGTATGAGCTTCCTTTTTTATGGCAAATATATATTGATTCAAGCTTTTTCACATTTAACAAAGATATTTACTGCTCCTCACTTCTTTAGGTTAGTGTTTCCTTAAGAAGCTTCACAGATATATTATAAGCAACATTGTATTTCAAAGCATGAATTACTCATTGTTATAACGCCAGATGTATTCCAAGGCTAGTCAAGCATATCGCCAAAAGTTCTGAACATTGGGGAGGATTTCGACCTGTCCTGACCTCCAGAAGGGATGTTCCGGGGAAAGCTGATAATCGCAAAGCAATAAATATGTTTTAATTGCAATTTATAATATTGTTTGACAGATGACGTGTTTCAGTTTTCAAGACATACATGGTGTATGCTGATTGGCTAATTGTATTGGCACACATGAATCCTTTGTTCTTCTGCTATAAAAATAAAGCCATGATGGCACCCTAACAGATCAACTATGAACTGCTTAGGTTACACAATGATCCGGTGTCACTTATTCATTCATTGATCTCCAACCGGTTGCTAAGGGAAACAGCATTCTGACTGATGACTGAAGAGAATTCATAATCAGACCTGAATAGGTTAACATACGCTAACATTTTGGGAGCATCGTCCGGGGTATTCCAGCATCTCCCCCACTGGCAATAAATCCTCTGATCTTTCAGGAACCGCTGATAACAAAAAAAAACCGGTAAGTGAGATTTATTGTGTAGATTTCTACCTGCTCACTTGAACTCAGCGCTTCCTGTGTAAATCAAGAGGAAGACCAGTCGGGAAGGTCAGAGAATATCTTAAAGAGCCCAGCGTCAGTCAGAAGAAATTTTTTTTTAAGGTACCATACATGTATGTTATATTGTTGATGTATGTTATATTGTTGAAGTATGTTATATTGTTGAAGTATGTTATATTGTTGAAGTATGTTATATTGTTGAAGTGTGTTATATTGTTGAATTGTGGGTAAATAATTTCAGATAATTTGTCACAAGTGCACAGGGGGAATTAATCAAGTATGCAGAAAACTTTTAAATTGTGCAAATACTGATGCGTGTTTGTTGAGAAAATAGAGCCGTTTTATAAAAGTGGCGCATGGCCAAGATATGTTCTAATGCTGATAACCAGTTTGAATTGATAAATAACCAAAGAGGTATATGCAAATCTTGTACCTGTGTTGTTGTGTTAAGAAAATACGAAGGGTCTGTAGCACCAAGATTGCTGGCAATTACAAGCACTGAAGTCTCATTTGGTTATGTGGAAAATGATGATGAATTTTATTGTACAAAAGGGTGTCATTTTAAAAAGAGAATTGTTGGAACATTACATTAAGAATGATTGATTTAACATCATAACCTATTGGCCTAGGAACCACATAATTCCAGGTCTAAGACCCATGTGCCGTGCAGTCTCAAACAGCTGCCGTGCACGCAGATAACAGATATAGGATTTACTGTCATCTTTGTTTTTGTATCCTTGCACTGTTATATGTACTCTGTCAATATGCTTTTGAAAAGGTGGGGGGGAGTCGGGTTGTCTGCTGAATAATGAAACTAGATTCTCCTACACACACTGATAGGTATTCCTCACATCCAAGCAGTCCCCGTGTTAGCTGTTACTTTCTGAAGAGAAACAAGCATTAAACTACAACAGGGATACTGATACAAGCAGGGGTCCATATAGGCAGGGGGATAGACCCTTGGAGTAACTTAACAATAATATTAGGGACGCATCTCAGTCATCCAGAAGAAATAATCTATTATGCAGGTCTCACTTGGGGAGCAGTACTAACAAATTCTCCACCAACACAGGGAGGAAGGGGCAACACTACAACCCCAGTCATTTGTCCACAGACGGATTGAAGAAGCTCTTGGAGCAGGCTTCCCGTCAGGGGGGGACACTTGACCTAGATAGAGATTCTTTAACAGGAGATTTTAATTCCCTCAAAAGGAGTTATTAAAATACCACATCAGGATGGGTTCAAACCCGTGGATATTGTTGATAACAGGGAGGGTAATGAATCTCTGAAAGGAATTTCAAAAAGAACAGGCTTCCCGTCACTTGACCTAGATAGAGATTCTTTAAAAGGAGATTTTAAGTCCCTCAAAAGGAGTTATTAAAATACCACATCAGGAGGGGTTCCGCGCACGTTCACCCAGGCATGGGAGCGCGGTCTGAAAAGATGTCAGGGCCCGACAAACCCGTGGATATTGTTAATAACAGGGAGGGTAATTTCTGAAAGGAAGCATAATAGTAGAGATCAAGCATCCATCTGGATCACTGTAGCAAAAAAATTAGGAGCAGAGAATAGAAGAAGAGATGAGGAAAATGATTTCCCCATTTGTACCAGAGTACTCAATAGCACCACAACCAGCGTTAAACTCACTGCCTGTAATTGCAGCAACAGCACCTGCACACTATACCCCACCCCTATACCCAGACATGCATGCACACCAAGGTACCCCTAGTATGAACAGAATGCAATTACCTACAAGCTCACTAACAGTGAAATTAAAAAAAGATACGAGCAAGGTTAAAAGTGACGAATAATCAGCCCTATCTTAGAAGGATCTGTGGTTGAAAATCCGAATGATTTACCTGAGCTATGTGTACAGAGTATGCCCCAGTGTCCTGATACTTCATCACAAGAAACCCCAACAAGGTTAAAGCAAAGAAATTTTCTACCTAATGCTTCCCTCATGTTTAAACGAGTGGTAGACACCTGCAATCAAGCTGAGTCCAGTAAACAATTGTCCACAATCAGGGACTATAGGCAGCAGGGTGCAATTCAGGCAGAGAGGAGAAACAAGGGATCAAGACACAGCCTCTACAGCTTTTAATGCCCAGGTGCATAATGTACAGAATAAACTGACATATTTTCCAGAAAGATTGTGTCCGGTATGTCAGTTTTGCGTTCCAGAAGGATATGAACATTGCCCAAATTGTGGAAACTGGATTTCACACCATGAACCACCATGCCAAGATATCTATGCGACTAGAAATACGGAAAGACGGTCATCATTGCCTGTTTCTCTGTATCCAGCACAAGTACAGAAAATACGCAACCCAGATAATGCAGCCAGGACGAACGAACCATACATCGTACAGAGCCAACACCACAAACCATGGTATGGCAATGACCTCGCAAATATAGTTGCAGAGTCCCCAGATCCTAGATAAAACCCAATAGCAGTTTATGCCTATATGGAAAGAATTCAGACCATATGGACACCGGCATGGGTCGACTACCACCAGTTGTGTGAGGCTATACTAGGACCAGCAACTGCCCAAACAGTAAGCACCATGTTAAAAGCAGATGCAGTCGATGATTGCCCAGCCATAACGGACGTTCCGACAGAGAAAAATAGAACAACGTTTGAAAGTGGAAAGATGTACATGACAAGACTTAAGAGATGGTGTCATGCACAGACACTCAGGGCACCAGCAGCCCCAGATTTGAAACAGGAAAAGACTGAGTCCATCAGAACTTACTATGATAAAGTCACTATACGACACACAAGATGATAGAATATGAAGGTGTGCAACTCCTGTGTCGACAACAGTGTACTCAGTCACCACTGGCAGTTCGATAAAAGTGACTTTACCCACAGGAGACCCAAGGGTTTCAAGAGCTGTTTTTATGCACAACCAGATTCCTCTACGTTTACTTACAGATCAAGCCATTGCAACGACTGGATTGAGAGGTTAAGCCCTACCCTTGCAAGAAAGCAAAGATGTAACCTGAAATACAAGCTGCTATACAAGACTATCTCTCACAGGAAAAGTAAGACAAAGAGGAACAACAACTCCCAGCATAAACATCATTATGTTAAACACCAGCCTGGGTGGACTTGGACTAAGAAAATGACATGCCAGCAGCAGTGAGAAAGAATATGCAAGTGAAGAAAGGACAAAGTATGAAGAATAATGAATGAATCATAAAGAGAGGTGATTGGAAAAAAAGAAAAGTTGAGAAACAATATGAAGGTTGCATGAAAGTTTGGAGACTAAAGGAAGTCTGCTTTAAGAAGGACAAAGAAAGACATCTGACAAGTGGTCAGTACTACCTGGCAAGACTACAGAGATAATGCCATGATTTAAAGCAACAGAAGCTCCGGGGTTTAAAGCAAATAATAAGGAACAAGACAGAAAAAGTTCCAGAAAACAAATGAATGATGCTTCTTCTGCCAATATGAAGTACAAGCTTCTTCAGGTACTCCCCAGTGAACAGAATGTCTCCAGAAGAAACAGCAGAAGGTATGATTACAGTCACCTTGCCCACTGGAGAAATACGTCTGTGCCTAATGAATACTGGAGCCAGCACACGCAGAAGACAGCAGAGGGAGATACCACAAGAACTGATGATATCAGAAATTCTTAAAGGGACAGGAGATGAGAGAAATGCAGTCACCAATACCAGCCCAATTCTTGACCTTGGAGTACATGTCCAGTGACTTTGCTGAAGCACAATGTACTAAAGCTTATCTAAGGAGAATACAGTACACACCAGCAGAAGTTTAACTTTCCAGCAACTTATCAAAGGAAAGAACAAAAAAGCCATTTAGAAGCAAGTTAAAACAGAAGTTCAGTATTGGCTCATTCCCGCAGTACCAGTTGTAGAAGAAAGGAAGCAATACTACTGGACCAGAATAGCCCTGTGGAGGGGCTATATCACCAAGTGATATATCCACAAAACACACAGCTAAATACAGGATGTGAATGAACTGCTGATTGCCACCACTACTAAAAGAAGCACCAAGAAGGGGCAGTGTCCTTAGTGAAGTTTCTGGAAGAACAAGACTGCAGAGCCTCAGAAGGAGGAATTGCAGCTAGTCAAGCAAGAGTTAATCTTCCTAGGACACTCAAGGTACCAGACATCTAACAAAAGTGAAAAGGAAAAGATTCAGACTGCAAGCTAAGATGCCAACTAGTGTCAAGCAAGTCAGATGATCATTCCTGGGCCTAGTAGGATACTACAGAACACGGATACCTCTAGCACCAGTCTACATGCAAGCATTGTATGACAACACTGAAAGGGAGGAGGGTCCGCATCCTACATACAGCAACAGATGAATTAAGCTATTGAATAGTTGGAAACAGCAGTTGCCTCATCTCAAGCCCTAGAACTACCTGACTATTAAAGAAGGAGGCCATACATAGAAGTCCTTATGCAAAATCATGGACTGAGGTGAAGACCAGTGGCCTACAACTTAAGCAAACTTGACAGCGGTAATCAAAGAGCACCTACCGGCATCAGAGCAGTGATAGCAGCAACAGCCCTAGAAGAGTATAAGAGCACAGACACAGTGATGAATCAGAAGTCCTAGAAGAGGACAAGAGCACAGGCATAGTGCTGAATCATGAACTTATCATCCAGGGTCCACATGCAGGTACAGAGAAGCTTCAACAAGCAAGAACCAAACACCTGTCAGTGGCAAGGCTGACCATGTATGAAGTAGCACTGCCAAAATGCGACAAGTAACCATCAGAAGATGTATTACCCTCAACGCAGCAACCCTTTTCCAACATTAATCAATAAAGGTGTTGAATCTCAAGATTCAAAAGGAGGGACAATTACCCCAAGGCAGGAGCCACTAGTCTATCAGATTTCTCAGAGGCAATGGCATTAATCCTGCAGAAATGGAGACCACACTTTACAGACACCCAGTTAGTTCAATATGTCGATGATATGCTTATTGCTGCACAGACAGAAGAGAAGTGCAAAAAGGAAACAGTATCACTACTCATCTTTTTGGCAGAAGAAGATTGCAGAGTGTCAAAAGACAAGCTTCAGCTAGTACAGAAAAAAGTTGTCTTCTTAGGACACTGCATATCTCAAGGAACAAGGCATCTTACTGATGAAAGAACAAAGGCAATAACTCAAGCAAAAACCCCAAGAACATTAAATGAAATCAGAGCTTTTCTGGGCCTTATTGGTTATTGCAGAGAATGGATTCCCTCGGCCTCATTACTGATGCAGCCCCTATATGAATTAATAAAAAAAGGAGGTGTCAGCAGAAAACAGGGACACCATTGAAGAAGCAGTAAGACAACTAAAGCAAGCCATAATCACAGCCCCAGCATTGGGATTGCCTGATTACAAAAAGCCTTTTAACCTATTCTGCCATGAAAACAGAGGGCATTCTTTAGGGGTGCTCACCCAGAAATACGGACCAAAACAAAGACCAGTGGCATACTATTCAGCCCAGCTGGATCCGATTATCAGAGGAGCACCATCCTGTGTCCGAGCAGTGGCAGCAGCAGCAATAATGAAGGAAAAGGTGACAGACATCATTATGTTTGATCATCCACTGTGTATACAAGTACCGCACGCTGTAACAAAAATATTAAGTCAAGAAAATAGCAAGCATCTTTCTGCAGCCAGACTTACCAAATATGAAGTGATTGCCTAGCCTCATGGAATTAGAGACTTTACCTCTCCCTAATGTTCAAGATACACCATTGGACAATCCAGACATGAACCTGTTCGTCGATGGATCAAGATATTATGATAATGGATCCCCAAAGACAGGATATGCAGTAACAACTGAAACTGAAGTCATAGACTCTGGAGCATTGCTACCAAGCATGTCAGCACAAGAAGCAGAACTCATAGCAATGACCTAAGCCTGCATACATGCTGAGAATATGACAGCCAACATCTATACGGATTCACGCTATGCTTGGGGGGGGCGGGGGGGGGGGGGGGGGGGGGGGGGGGGAGTCCCAAGATTACGCTGTTATATGGAAAAGTAGGGACTTCAAAAGTGCAAACGGAAAACCCATCAAACATGCCAGTTTGATTATGGAACTCTTGGAATAATCAAGGTACAAGCACATACTAAGAGCCAAACCATGGAAGCTAAAGGAAATGCATTTGCAGATGCAGAAGCCAAGAGAATTGCCTTACAATCAAAAGAACTTGAGCAAGTCTTCGTAGCTCAAGATGTGAAGCAAATGCCTAGTGAACAGAAGCTGATCAAAATTCAACAACAAGCATCACAAGGAGAAAAAGAAAAATGGACACGACTGGGGGCAGAAGAAGATGAACATGGACTTTGGAAGTCAAGAGAATTGAAGTACTGTCTACCAGCAGCTCTATTTCCACCTATGTTACAAGTAGCTCATGGACAAGTACACCATTCAAAGGAAGCCACGGTGAATAGAGTACAAGAGCATTGAATAGCTCCAGGCTTCAATAAAGCTGCAACAAACTTTGTAGCAGGATGCTGGATCTGTGGAATCAGCAATCCAGGACAAAGAACCAAGACACCTCTAGGAACTATACCCAAAGCCTCTTACCCATTTGAAAGACTACAAATTGACTATATACAGTGGCGACGAAGCAGTCCATATGAATATGTACCAGTAGCAACGGACATGTTTAGTCACTGGGCCGAAGCCTGGCCAGTAAGCAAAAACCACTGCAAAGAAACTGATAGCAGAAGTAGTATGTAGATTTGGGATACCTGAGGTTATAGAATCAGATAGAGGTACACATTTCACAAGAGAAGTCATGCAGCATATAATGAAAGATTTGGGGGTACAGCAGGCCTTCCATGTGCCTTACCAGCCCCAGGCGAGTGGGAGGGGGGACATCTGAACTTTGACCTTAAGCTAAAACTACAGAAAATGACAGAAACCAAAAGAACTTGTCCAGAATGCCTACCTATAGTCTTGTTCAGGCCTAGATAGTGTAGGTAGATATTAGGGAGAAAAAGTGGAATCAAAAAGAGGGGAAATGATAGTGTATGAGCTTCCTTTTTTATGGCAAATATATATTGATTCAAGCTTTTTCACATTTAACAAAGATATTTACTGCTCCTCACTTCTTTAGGTTAGTGTTTCCTTAAGAAGCTTCACAGATATATTATAAGCAACATTGTATTTCAAAGCATGAATTACTCATTGTTATAACGCCAGATGTATTCCAAGGCTAGTCAAGCATATCGCCAAAAGTTCTGAACATTGGGGAGGATTTCGACCTGTCCTGACCTCCAGAAGGGATGTTCCGGGGAAAGCTGATAATCGCAAAGCAATAAATATGTTTTAATTGCAATTTATAATATTGTTTGACAGATGACGTGTTTCAGTTTTCAAGACATACATGGTGTATGCTGATTGGCTAATTGTATTGGCACACATGAATCCTTTGTTCTTCTGCTATAAAAATAAAGCCATGATGGCACCCTAACAGATCAACTATGAACTGCTTAGGTTACACAATGATCCGGTGTCACTTATTCATTCATTGATCTCCAACCGGTTGCTAAGGGAAACAGCATTCTGACTGATGACTGAAGAGAATTCATAATCAGACCTGAATAGGTTAACAATAGGAAGGGTCAGATAAAGGTTGAAAGGTGGTGTTTAGTATCCAGCTGTAGGGTATTTTAAGGGTAACATTTTGGTGTTAGTTAGGAAAAGATTGCTTGCTCTTGCGTATAGTTATGTACATAAGAAGTTTATGAACTTTAAATGTATTTGCTGTTTATTACACATGCGGTGGGAATCCTGTGGATATCTCCCACCAGAGCAGTTGGAGAAAGACACAGCCCACCTGTTCGAACCCACCTATGACCTTTACTGTAATGTAGAGACACATCCCTTTGTCCAATGAACAATGAGGTTACAGTGACCATTGTGTTGTGAATGAATGTTGTGTATAAAAAGGCCACTGTTTCCTGACCGGCCAGAACTCTCTCTCATCAACGTTATCTACCTGATAATTGGAGGACTGGATCCAGGTTGCGCATGCGAGTATTCTCACGTATGGTATGTTCTCTGTAGCCATTTTGTTATCCTTTCTGTTTGCCATTTATTCTCTTTCTGTTTGCGATCGCTTCGTTATTGTTCATGTTATTCTGTTTAGATTTCTATGTTAGTCTGTAGTGTATAACCTGTATTGTTTTTCCTCTTTTTACTCTAAAATCATCCACAAAGGTGTTAGAGCCGGAGTGGTTTTTAAATTCAACAAGGTCTTACGTATTCACTAGTTACTACAAAGGGTTTTCTGGGCGTCTCAATCGCTCAAACAGCTTACATATTATCAAGGTTAATAAGCGTTACATCATTGTAGTATTACATTGCCAAGGTTTAGAGTATAAGCATACCCTTACTGTGTGTTGTTAATAAGGTTTTCTGTGTAACATTCTGTGAGCGTCTGAGCCGCTCGTGTCTCACTCTCACAGCGCAGCGTGCGCTACGCCGATAGCGTAGCATTACGGTATTAGGGACACCTATAGCTTGCTCGATACCAAGCGTGAGTCCGTGAGCGTACGTGTCACTCGTGCGTCACGCCCACGGCCTAGCGTCTGGTACGCCAAGTGCGTACCCTTACGGTACTCAGTGCGCCAATAGCGTACTTAGTCCGTAATAGTATATAGCTTTATGTTTAAAGGTAATATTTCACATTTATCACCACACAGAGCGATTTAGTACGATGAAGCCAGACAAAGTAGAATACCTGCCAATAAATCCGTTAGTATGTGACTGTGTCCCCAGTACACAACACCTGTGATTAATTCCGGTATTATGTGACTGAATACACAGTAGAATACCTGAAATAGGCAGATACTGTGACGCACTATATAAATGACCCTGACGCATCTAGTCCTTAGGGAAAGTGAAACCTCATAGGCGATACATGCACACACAGTCACAGGGACAATGCAGATAATTATTAGTTATGACAATAAAACTACACTGGACTAGTATACAATACTAATATACACTGCTCAAAAAAAATAAAGGGAACACAAACAACACAATGTAACTCCAAGTCAATCACACTTCTGTGAAATCAAACTGTCCACTTAGGAACTAACACTGATTGACAATCAACTTCACATGCTGTAGACAACAGGTGGAAATTATAGGCAATTAGCAAGACACCCCAATAAAGGAGTTGTTCTGCAGGTGGTGACCACAGCCCACTTCTCAGCTCCTATGCTTTCTGGCTGATGTTTTGGTCACTTTTGAAAGCTGGCGGTGCCTTCACTCTAGTGGTAGCATGAGACGGAGTCTACAACCCACACAAATGGCTCAGGTAGTGCAGCTCATCCAGGATGGCACATCAATGCGAGCTGTGGCAAGAAGGTTTGCTGTGTCTGTCAGCGTAGTGTCCAGAGCATGGAGGCACTACCAGGAGAAGGGCCAGTACATCAGGAGACGTGGAGGAGGCCGTAGGAGGGCAACAACCCAGCAGCAGTACCACTACCTCCGCCTTTGTGCAAGGAGGAACAGGAGGAGCACTGCCAGAGCCCTGCAAAATGACCTCCAGCAAGCCACAAATGTGCATGTGTCTACTCAACGATCAGAAACAGACTCCATGAGGGTGGTATGAGGGCCCGACGTCACCAGGTGGGGGTTGTGCTTACAGCTCAACACCGTGCAGGACGTTTGCCATTTGCCAGAGCACACCAAGATTGGCAAATTCGCCACTGGCGCCCTGTGCTCTTTACAGATGAAAGCAGGTTCTCACTGAGCACATGTGACAGAGTCTGGAGACGCCAAGGAGAACGTTCTTCTGCCTGTAACATCCTCCAGCATGACCGGTTTGGCAGTGGGTCAGTAATGGTGTGGGGTGGCATTTCTTTGGGGGGCCGCACAGCCCTCTATGTGCTCGCCAGAGGTAGCCTGACTGCCATTAGGTACCGAGATGAGATCCTCAGACCGCTTGTGAGACCATATGCTGGTGCGGGATGGCCCTGGGTGCCTCCTAATGCAAGACAATGCTAGACCTCATGTGGCTGGAGTGTGTCAGCAGTTCCTGCAAGACGAAGGCATTGATGCTATGGACTGGCCCGCCGGTTCCCCAGACCTGATTCCAATTGAGAACATCTGGGACATCATGTTTCACTCCATCCACCAACGCCACGTTGCACCACAGACTGACCAGGAGTTGGCGGATGCTTTAGTCCTGGTCTGGCAGGAGATCCCTCAGGAGACCATCCGCCACCTCATCAGGAGCATGCC